>NC_142511.1:18932282-19240108 GCF_057876585.1 Rhinolophus sinicus
TCCTGGGTATCTACCCCAAAAATCTGAAAACATAAAGACACGTGTGCTCCAATGTTCATTGCAGCTTTGTTTATGGTGGCCAAGACATGGAAACAACCAAAATGTCCTTCGATAGATGAATGGATAAAAAAGTTGTGGTATATATACACAATGGAATACTATTCGGCAGTAAGAAAAGATGAAATAGGAACATTTGTGACAACATGGATGGATCTTGAGAGAATGATGCTAAGCGAAATAAGTCAGACAGAAAAAGCAGAGAACCATGTGATTTCACTGATATGTGGTATATAAACCAAAAACAACAAAAGAACAAGACAAACAAATGAGAAACAAAAACTCATAGACACAGACAATAGTTTAGTGATTACCAGAGGGTAAGGGAGGTGGGGGGTGGGAGATGCGGGTAAGGGGGACCAAATATATGGTGATGGAAGGAGAACTGACTCTGGGTGGTGAACACACAATGGGATTTATAGATGATGTAATACAGAATTGTACACCTGAAATCTACGTAATTTCACTAACAATTGTCACCCCAATAAATTAAAAAAAAAAAAAAAAAAAGAATATAGAGTCTAGGAAGGAGGAACATAGAATGTAGGCTAGAAAAACCAACATGATCAAGTTCTCACCTTCCTTATTCTTCAATCTGGCAACTTGCTTTCAGTTTTCATCTTTATTAAAATGTCTTCTCACACTGTAACTCTTTTTCCTTTTCCACTATAATAACAGTTCTCTGAACTTCCTTTTGATGTTATCAGCACAATCTAACTTCTATCCGGTAATAATGTTATACACCTTACTTCCTTTGGTTTACTTTTCCCTGTCTAGTTGCCTGCCAACTAGAGGATTTAAAAAGCTGAGTTACAATTTAGATTTAGTGTAACTGTGCTCCAGAGACCAAGGTACGATTTACCCTAAACAGGGTTAGTGACATTTCAAGATGCTAAGTAAACTCCATGCGTACATCTCACTGTTTCTGGGTTTGAGAGAAACAACTGAAAAGCTGTGAATTGAAATATGTAAGTCATTTTTGAATATAAAAATTATATGTTATACGTAGGAATATATGCTATATATAAATTTATAATTATAAATTGTTCTATAAATCCTCAAAGTTTTGAAAATAATAATACCACCCTTTCTGTTTACTTTGGCATAAATGTATGTGAAATAGAAATTTCATTAAAAAGATACAGTTAAGAGGATTTCTCAAAACTTTTTCAGTATCTTTTTTCTCTGACAACTACTTTATATTGTCTACATACTGTAGTAACTACGAGTTGGCTTAAATTTAATTGATATTGGAAACATTTTAAGATAATTGTTGTACAAAGTAACACAATTTATGATTATTAAGTTACACTGTAAACATCAAACCTTAGAAAGAAATTTCTAGTGGGGATGATTAAACACCAAAATGATGATGCCCTACTATTATTTTATCCCTTGTTTTACAATCTGATTCATATGTTATTTTATGGAAATGATATATTCATAAAAGGTTCATGCATGGATATATTTTAAGAATTTTAATTTACCATCTGCATATTGCACAGCACCTACAAAACAAGACAAAGTATCTTACAACCCTAGGCAAAGACAGGATGCATACATAACCAGAATATACTCCTAACCTGTAGTTCTTAACATTATGTTTTGAGACAGTGGTTTTCAAAGTTGGAGAACTGCAGCTCTAAAAAGGTGGTGAATATTCAACAATTGTAGAATTTACTTTTCAAGTGTCTGTGGAAATTTTCCAAAATTTATTATATAGTGGGTAATAAATTAAGGCTCAACACATTTCACAAAACTGGAATGTAAAGAGGATGTTTTCTGACCACAATGGAATTAAACTAGAAATCAGGAAAAAAAATAACTAAAAAAACTCCACAGAAATCTAGATAAAATAATTATAAATTAAAACATTCTTCTAAATAACCCATGGATCAAAGAAGAAATCACAAAAGAAAGAAAGAAATAATAAAGAGCAGAAGTCAAATAGAAAACACACGTGAGAGTATTAGCAAACCAAAATAAAATGTGTTGAGAACACTGGTAAAATTGATAAACTACTAGAAGAGACTAATCAGGAAGAAAAAGAGAAATAGTATAAATTACTAATATCAGGAATATAGAAAAAGACATAATTTCAAATCCTTCAGCTATTGAAAGGATTTTCCCTTTATCCTTCCCTTTCGGGACATTTCAATCCTAGAGCTACGGAGTGGGGCAGAAGGAGGCAGTAGTCTGCACTGAGAGTGGCAAGGGAAGCTGAAATGGACCAGTCCTACCTCAGAGCACAAGTGGGATAAGGGTGATGCTCTACCTGTGGAGGAAGCCCAGTGTGCTATTCGGGGCCCAGGAGAGATCAAAAGGCTATCCATGTCAATATGGGGTGTCAGACACAGCATGCCGTGTCAGAAACCAAGTGGGGTGAGGAGGGCCTTCATTCAGGAAGTGGCCAGATGTGAGGTGTCAGAGCTCAAGTAGGGTAAAGGGGGCGTCCACCCATGGGCAGCCCTATGCAGCACGTGGGAGCCCAGGATGGGTGAGAAAGCCCAGTGTGGGGAGCCAGAGCCTCAGCAGGATAACAAGGTTCCCCATGGAGAGGCACCTTAGCCTGGGGCAACAGAGCTCAAACAGGGCGAGGAGTATGGCTACAGTGAGGGAAGGGGAGCGAGCCTGTGAGAGGAGTCACAGCCCAAGTAGGATCAGAGCCATGGAAGGGACTGGTGCAGACTGTCACACCCAGGAAGGCTGAGGAGGGCACGCACACAGAGGTGTACCTGGTGAAGGAGGCAGGCATCCACATAGAGAGATGCCTGACAGGAAAACCACAGCCTACGCAGGATAGGGAGGTACCCACGTATGAGGGTTACCTGGAAGGTGGTGTGAGAACCCAGTGGGGCAAGGAAGGCAACTGTGCAAAAAAGGAGGTGTCAGACTCCACGCGGGAAATCAGCGCTTAGGGAGCGTGATGAGAACATCCAATGTAAGGTGAGCGGGCCCGGGGTACCAGGGCCAAGAGGATATGTGAAAGTCTGCATGGGATCTCAGAACCCAAATGGGGAGAGGGGGGCAGGCACAGGGAGATCCAGCAAATAATAAGTATCAAGGTCAATGAAAGCCAGGTCTCTGGCTTTCAGTGTTGGAGAAGGGAGTTACAAATACGGAAAGGGAAGAAACTAGAACAAACTCTGTGGTGTTCAAGGTATCAGTATGAACTCAGTTTTTAAGTAACAGGTAAAGGCCATTATAGTATAAATGTTTATATTACGCGCACACACACACACACACACACACACACACAGAGTATGCTAGCTCTGTCCACTGAGAGGGTGTAAGAACAATATCTCAGAGGTTCAAGATGGCAGATTAGGTAAATGCTATATGCCTACTGCAACCCAGGATCACACCACGATTACAAATAAATTATAGAACAATCAACATCAAGAATCATCTGAACACCAGCTGAACAGAACCCCTATAACTAAGAGGTCCCCCCTGAAGAGGGAGGAGTCCCCCAGCCCCACACCAGGCTCCCCAGCCCAGGGGTCCTGTGCTGAGAAAAGGAGTTCCCACAGCATCTGGCAGTGAAAATCAGCAAGGACTCTGTCTGCCCTTCCCAGTGGGGTGGAAGGTGGCTGGAAACCCAGACACCTCCTGTAGAGCTGGCACACGGACTCGCTCGCTCGTGGGCATTCTCCTGGTCTCTGGTGGAGGGTGACAGCTCGGGAGGCCCAGGGACGTGCGGAGGACAACTGCGTGGCTTCAGCAGGGGAGCTGGAGAAAGGGGAACAGCTGGCCCTGCGTGGAGCCTACACATGTGTGGTGCACAGGAGTTCACCATCTTTTCAGTGTTAAACCCTCTCCCAAAAAGGCCAAGTCTGGGACCGTATTGGTCTGGAAGAATCCATGCATGCTCATTGCCTTGGTGATGCCTTGGGTCCCTGATCTCCGCACAGCTGGTGCTATGCAAGTCACCCAGGAAACTCATGACTACTGGGCTGCTGGCCCCGCCCCACAGGCTACAGAAACCTGTTTAAAGTGGATGGAGGGCCTGTTATGGCCCAGGAAACGTTTGCTGGTGGGCTGTAACCCAAGACCTGTGCTGCAGCATAAATGGGCGGTGGCTGGCTGTAGTGCTCTCAGGGATTTTGGTGGGGTGGTCCTGGACGCAGCACCGGTGCAGGAGCCAAGACTGGATTGACTTTGTAGAAACACCGACCACACCCCTTAGCTCCCTGGAACCCTGCCCTGCCCACCTAGAGCTGCACTGCCAGTGGCACTCTGGGCACCTGGGTGGCTGGCCCTGCCCCACACGCTGTGGAGGCCTTTCACAGCAGTGGACAATCCACAGTGGCCTGGGGACATTTTGGTGGTGGACAGTGACCGAAAAACTGCACTGCAGCCACTCAGGGGCAGCGTTCAGGAATCTGCAAGCCTGAGGTAGTGGCTGGCTGCAGACTTCTGGAAGCACTGTGCAAGGTGGTCACAGGCCAGGCAATGGTATAAGAAATGAATTTGCATTAACTTTGTGACAAAACTTGTGACTCCCTTGAACTCCACCCTACCCAGCTAGTGCTGCATCGCCAAGAGGACTCTCAACACTGGGTCAACCAGCTCAGCATGGGCAGCTAAGGAGGCTCTTTCAATGGCTGAGCTTTACAGGCAGCTGGTGGGTAGCAATAGGCCTAGGAGGTCCTGGGCGTTTTGCTGTGCTGCCTCAGGTCCACTATTGGTGAAAGCCAGCCTCAGTTCAGAGCAAGGCCACCCCCACATGCCTCCAGGTCCAGCACAGGCAGTGGCCAACCACATATAGCTTGGAGGCTCCTATCACATAGCCACAGGCCAGTAATAGGCAAGGCTGAAATTAGCCTACATGGGTGCCCCACCCACGAGACACCAGAAACAACACATCCGGAGGCCAGCTTCAGACCACACCAGAGCACTACCTGGTTAGTCCCACAAGCAGCACACTCAAAGGGGGGGTCTCAACAGGCACACGAGCCCACAAGGGCAAAGCCCCCTCTGAGGGGTCAGACCCCACACAGCAGCTCATACACAGTGGGTGTAGCCAATCCTCACAGTCAGCCAGCCTGGGAGTCAATCCCACTCAATGACGTGCCAAAAGTAATCAAGGCTCAATTGCAACAGGAGAATACATACTACACACAAGGGACACTCCTGGAACACAATCTCCCAGGAGATTAGGGAGACTGCACAACTGGACTACACAGGACACATACTACGTAAGGCCACTCAGCAAAGACTGAGAGACACAGGAGATCTACCTAACGCATAGAAGCAAACACAGAGTGGCAGCAAGAATGAAGAAACAAACAAAAAAACGTGTATCCCTCAAAAAGAACAGAAGAAACCTCCAGAAATGGAACTAAATGAAAGGGAGGCAACCGACCTACCAGAGACAGAGTTTAAAACACTGATTATAAGAATGCTTAAGGAACTTAGTGAGAATTTCAGCAAAGAGATAGCAAGCATAATGAAGGACATAGAAACCATGAAAAAGAACCAGCCAGAAATAAAGAATACAATAACTGAAATGAAAACTACACTAGAAGGAATCAACAGACAATTAGATAAAGCAGAAGATCGAATCAGTTATTTAGAAAACAAGGTAGCAGAACACACCCAATTGGAACAACAAAAAGAAAAACGAATTAAAAAAAAGAAGAAGAAGACTGTTTAAGGGACATGTGGGACAACATCAAGCACAGTAACATTCGCATCATAGCAGTACCAGAAGGAGAAGGAGAAAGAGCAAGGGATCAAGAACCTATTTGAAAAAATAATGACGAAAAACTTTTCCAACCTGGTGAAGGAAATAGACATAGAAGCCCAGAAAGCTCAGAGAGTCCCAAACAAGATGAACCCAAACAGGCTGACACTAAGACACATCACAGTTAAAATAGCAAAGATTAAAAATAAAGACAGAATCCTAAAAACAACAAGACAAAGACAACTAGTTTACTCACAAGGGTGCTCCTGTAAGACTATTAGCTGATTTCTCAACACAAACTTGGCAGGCCAGAAGGGAGTAACAGGAAATATTCAAAGTGATGAAAAGCAAGGGCATACAATCAAGACTACTCTATCCGGCAAGGCTATCATTTAAAACTGAAGGAAAGATAAAGAGCTTCCCAGAGAAGAAAAAGCTAAAGGAATTCATGACCACCAAGCCAGTATTACAGGAAATGTCTAAAGGACTTCTTTAAGTAGAAAGGAGAAAACAAACTAACGAAGATAAAATATATGAACAATAAAATGGCAATAACTATGTAACACTTTAAATGTAATCACTTTAAATGTAAATGGATTAAATACTCCAATCAAAAGATATAGGGTAGTTGAATGCAGATGAAAACAAGGCTCATACATATGTGTTTACAAGAGACCCCTTCAGATAAAAAGACACACATAGTCTGAAAGTAAACAGATGAAAAAAAGATACTTCACACAAATGGAAATTTAAAAAAAAAATCTGGGGTAGCAATACTTATATTGGACAAAATAGACTTTAAAACAAAGACTATAATAAGAGACAAAGAAGGACATTACATAATAATAAAGGAATCAATCCAACAAGAGGATATAACCCTAGTAAACATGTATGCACCCCACATAGGAGCACCTAAATATATAAAGCAAATACTGATTGACATAAAAGAAGAGATCGACAGTAATACAGTCATAGTAGGGGACTTTAACACCCCATTGACACTTATTGACAGATCTTTCAGACAGAAAACCAACAAGGAAACAAGAGAATTAATTATCACACTAAACCAGATGGAGTTAATTGATATTTTTAGTGCATTCTACCCCAAAAGCAGAATATACATTCTTCTCAAATGAACATGAAACATTTTCCAAGACAGACAAAATTTTAGGCCACAAAATAAATCTCAATAAATTTAAGAAGATTTAGATCATACCCAGTGTCTTCTCAGACCACAATGCTATTAAACTAGAAATCAATTACAAGAAAAAAACTAGAAAACACATGGAGGCTAAATGGCATGCTACTAAACAATGAATGGATTAACAATTAGATCAAGGGGGAAAAAAATCAAAAGATGCCTTAAGACAAATAAAAATGAAAACACAATGACCCTAAATCTATGGGACACAGCAAAAGCAGTCCTATGAGGAAAATTCATAGCACTACAGGTCCACCTCAAGAAACAAAATAAATCTCAAATAAACAATCTAACGCTGCACTTAAAGGAACTAGAAAAAGAATAGTAAACATAGCCCACAGTGATCTTAAAAAAGGAAATAATAAAGAACAGAGTGGAAATAAACCAAATAGAGTCTAAAAAAAACCCCAGAAAAGATCAATGAAACCAAGAGCTGGTTCTTTGAAAAGACAAACAAAATTGATAAACCTTTAACCATACTCATCAAGAAAAAGAGTGGGGACTCAAAAAAACAAAATCAGAAGTGAAAGAGAAGTGACAACAGATACCACAAAATACAAAGGATTTTAAGAAAATATTGTAAGAAATTACACAACAAATTGTGTAATCTAGAAGAAATGAATAAATTCCTAGAAACATATGCTCTTCCAAGATTGAATCAAGAAGAAACAGAAAATCTGAATCAATTGATTACCATGAACGAAATAGAATCAGTAATCAAAAACTCAACAAACAAAAGTCCTGGACCAGATGGCTTCACAGGTGAATTTCACCAAACAGTCAAAAAAGAATAAATACCTACTTTTCTCAAATTATTCCAAAAAATTCAAGAGGAGTGAAGACTCCCAAGTTCATTGCATGAAGCCACAATTACCCTGATTCCAAAACCAGATAAAGACATTACAAAAAGTGAGAAGTATAGGCCAATATCACTGATGAACATAGATGCAAAAGTCCTCAAGAAAATATTAGCAAGCCGAATACAGTAATACATGAGAAAGATCATACACCCTGATCAAGTGGGATATATTTCTGGGATGCATGGTTGGTTCAATATCCACAACCAATTAACATGATACACCATATAAACAAAATGAAAGATAAAAATCATATGATCATATCAATAAATGCCAAAAAAGTATTTGACAAAATCCAGCAATCGTTTATGATAAAAACTCTCAGCAAAATGGGAATGGAGAAAATAGCTCAACACAATAAAGGCCATATATGACAAACCCACAGCTAACATCACACTTAATGTGAAAACGCTAAAAGCAGTTTCCTTAAAATCAGAAACAGGACAAGGATGTCTATTTTCACCACTTCTATTCAACCTAGTTTTGGAAGTCCTATTCACAACATTCAGACAAGAAAAGGAAATAAAAGACATCCAAATTGGAAAGGAAGAAGTAAAACTGTTCTTATCTGCAGATGACATGACACTAAATAGAGAGAACCCCAAAGATTCAACCAAAAAATACTAAAACTGATCAATGATTCAGTAAAGTAGCAGGATACAAAATTAACATTCAGAAGTCAGTTGCATTTTTATACACCAATAATAAACTATCAAAAAGAAATTAAGAACATCCCATTTACAAGTGCATCAAAAGAAATACCTAGGAATAAATTTAACCAAGGAAGTGAAAGACGTGTCCTCAGAAAGCAATAAGACACTGAAGAAAGAAATTGAATATACAAATAAATGGAAGCACATACCGTGCTCATGGATAGGAAGAATTAACATAGTTAAAATGTCCATACTACTCCAAGCAATCTATAAATTCAATGTAATCCCTATCAAATACCAAAGGCATTTTTCAAAGAACTAGAACAAATAATCCTAAAATTTATATGGAACCATAAAAGACTATAAATCGTCAGGCAATCTAGAGAAAGAAAAACAAAGTTGGAGATATCACACTACCTGGTATCAAATTATACTACAAGGCTACGTAATCCGAACAGCATGGTGCTGGCTGGCTGTTGCAATGTTAACTGGGATCATATTCAATTTATAGACCAACTCGGGGAGAACAGCTATCTTAACAATACTGAGTCTTCCAATTAATGAACATGGTGTACCACGACAGATAAATCTTCTTTATATTCTCTCAACAACGTTTTGCAGTTTTCAGTGTAAAAGTCTTATTATTCTATTCCTAAGAATTCTGTTTTATGATGCTACTACAAATGATGTGGTTTTTAAAACTAAACTTTCCAGCTGTTTTTAATAGTATAGAGAAATACATTTGAAATCTGCACATTGACCTGTTATCCTAAAAAATTCCTTGTAGATTTGTTAGAAATTTTTACAAAGTCAAGTCATCAGCAAATAGTTTGACGTTTTCCTTTCCAATCTCTGTGATTTTTCTCCTTCCTGTCTTCTTGCACTAGACCACTGACCAAAACACTGAAAAAAGTAGTGCGAATGAAAATGCTTGCCATACACTACTAGATTTTACCCAAAAAAAAAAAAAAAAAAAAATTCACTATTTCACCACTGTTACCCTTACGTGATTTTTGTTTACTTTGCCATTGTTTATTAGAGCCTATAATCACAGATTGAAAAAGTTTGCAGGAAGGTTCTATCATGCATGGAAAATGAATTTTGTCAAATGTATTTTTCTTTCAGGTGCAGTAGATGGTTATATGATTTTCTACTTTATTCAGTTATGTGGAGAGAAATGCATTGATTGGCCTCCCAATTTTAAACTACATTTGCATTCCTAAGATAAACCATACTTGGTCATGATGTGTTCTTTTTATAATTCCTGGGTTTAATTTGCTAATATTTTTAAAGGATTTTGCATTTTAGTATATGAGAAACATTGCGGTTTTTGTTGTTTTTTCCTCCCTTTCTTGTAATGTCCTTGTCTGTTTTTTCCTGACAGGGTAACCCGAGACTCATAAAATGACTTGGAAAATTTCCTTTTTTTTTTTTTTTTGGTGAGTTTGTACTGAACTGGAAATACATTTCTTCTGAAATATATAGAGTTCATCAATGAAGCTATCTGGGTCCGGAGTTTTCTCTGTAGAAGGGTTTTTAACTATAAACATTAAGGCAACTGAAGTTACCTCTCTTCTTGAGTGAGGTTTGGTCATTTGTGTCTATCAAGGAATTTGTCTATATCATTAGGTAAAATTTACTGGCATAAAGTTATTCATGATATTCTCTATTAATATTCTTAACGTTCATGGCATCAACCATGACGTACCTGCCTCATTCCTAATGTTGATCATTTATGTCTTCTTTTTTCCTGGTGATTGTAGGTAGAGGATTCTAAATTTTACTGATTTTCCAAGAACCATCTTTTGGCTTCACTGGTTTTCTATTTTGTTTGTTCAATTATTTATCTCATTGATTTCCACTCTTTATTATTTCCTTTCTATACTTACATTGTTAGTTTATTAATTTCTTTTTGTTTTAAAGATTTTTTTTTATTGGGGAAGGGGAACAGGACTTTATTGGGGAACAGTGTGTACTTCCAGGACTTTTCTCCAAGTCAAGTTGTTGTCCTTTCAATCTTAGTTGTGGAGGGTTCTGTTCAGCTTCAAGTTGTTGTTCTTTCAGTCTTAGTTGTGGAAGGTGCAGCTCAGTTCCAGGTCCAGTTGCCATTGCTTGTTGCAGGGGGCACAGCCCAACATCCCTTGCGGGAGTTGAACAGGCAACCTTGTGGTTGAGAGGACACACTCCAACCAACTGAGCCATCCGGGAGCTCAGCAGCACCTCAGCTCAAGGTGCCATGTTCAATTTTAGTTGCAGGGGGCGCTGCCCACCATCCCTTGCAGGAGTCGAGGAGTTGAACTGGCAACCTTGTGGTTGAGAGCCCACTGGCCCATGTGGGAATAGAACCGGCAGCCTTCGGAGTTAGGAGCACGGAGCTCTAACCGCCTGAGCCACCAGGCCGGCCCTCAATTTATTAATTTCTTACAGAAGTTTACACAACTAATTTTCAACCTTTCTTCCTTTCTACTATAAGCAATTAATATTTTAAATTTCTTCCTACACACTGCTTGTAACTACATCCTACAAATATTGATATGTTGTACTTTCATCTTCATTCAGTTCAAAATAACATATAATAACTTTCCTTGTGATTACTTCTTCGAACATTATTTAGGAGGTATTTTTATTTAATGGCCAAATATTTATAGGTTTTCCAGATATCTTACTACAATTGGTTTCTAACTTAATTCCACTATGGACAGAATTTTTGGGATTTCGATGCTTTTTCATGTAATGACTTTTTTTTAAATGATCCAGAATATGGTGTTTCTGGAAATATATATATACACTTGAAACGAGTGTGTATTCTGCTATTATTGAGTATTCTGTTAATGTCAATTGGAAGAGTTGGTTGATTCTGTCGCTAAAATCCACTGTATCCTTACTGAGTTTCTGTTTACTCTCCTATTCCTTACCAAGAGAGAAGTACTGAGATCTCTGAAAATATTGTGAATGCCTATTTCTCCTTTGCTTCAAGTTTACTGAAGCTGTTATTTAGGGTTGTCTTCTTGATGAATTGACTTTTACTGTGAAGATGTCCCTCTATACCTGGTGATAATAGTTGTTCTAAAGTCTTCTTTGTTTGATATTCAACTTTCCTTGAATTCATGTTTGCATGGTAAATCATGTTTTTCAATCCTTTAAATTACCTATGCCTTTATATTTAAATTAGGTTTCTCATATACAATATATATATTTGAATCTTGACTGTATATGTAGCCTTGTTTTTTAACTCTCATCTGACAATAATTGGCATAATTAAATGTGCCAATTGTAACTGGCATATTTAAACCATTTATATTTAGTGTAATTATCTATATCAGGGACTGACAAACTTTTTGTAACAGACCATATAGTAGATATTTTAGACGTTGTAGGCCACATATAGTATCTACCACATATTCTTTGTGGGTGTGTGTTTTATGATTTATAACTGCAAAAATCTGGAATATACATAAAATAGAATATTATTCAGCCACAAAAATTAAATTCTGACACATGCCACAACATGGATGATTCTTGAAAACATTATGCTAAGTAAAATAGGCCAAAGAAGACAAACATTGTATGATTCCACTTACATGAGTTACTTAGTCAAATTTATAGAGATACAAAGGATAATGGTGATGGGCAGGATCTCAGGGGAGCAGGGAATGAGGAATTTTAGTTTAATGGATATAGTGTTTCAGCTTGGGAAGATGAAAAAATATGGATGGTGGTGATGGTTGTACAACACTGTGAATTTACTTACTGTTACTGAACTTTACACTTAAAATGGTAAATTTTGTTCTATTTTTCCACAATATAAAAGAAAGTAAAAATCATTTCTAGCTCACAAGCCATACAAAACAGGCTGTGAGTCAAATTTGGCCCACGGAATACACTTTCCCAACACCTGGTCTACATGGCTGAGTGTAAGTCTACCCTTTTGTAATTTGCTTTTTATTTGTCCTAATTGTTCTCTGTGTGTTTTTTCTTTTTCTGACTTCTTTTGGATTGAGTACTTTTGATTCCATTTTCTCTCTACTATTGCTTATTAGCCAAAGTTATACGAATTTTATTTTCCAGTGGTTCTCCTAGGATTTACAATATATATCTTTACCTTATCACACTTTATCTGCAAATAATTCCATATATAACATCAAAATCTTACAACAGAATAGTTCTCCTATCCTTTGCGCTATTGTCATACTTGTCTTGTCTATTGTCCAAATTCTGAAAAGTTGTTTCTTTTATTTTTTCCCAGTGTTCTAATTATTTATCAGAAAACCAAGTCCCATCGCAGTTATTCTTTCATGAGTTGAAGTAGAAATTCCAAGTCTTCTAATTTTGAACAAAATAGTACTAAGTTAGATCATGTATTCTTAATGGGGCAATGTTACTCTCAGGGGGGTTAAAATTAGCTTAAGCGAGGGGTGTAAAAATCATAGCTATCACATATTTTGTGACCAATCAAAACTTAACCCTACCTGACAAAAATCTTAATTACTTAGTATTTATTTCCTTGTTATGTGGAAATTAAATTCAAATTAAGTTGAGTTATACAAATTAAATTTAAATTACCTGTATAGGAAGGCAACAACGGGAAAAGGTTTAAAAACACTGGTCTATCTAGACCAGTTTAAGTCATTCAACTGGGCTTGAAAATATCAGTGATAAAAACTGTTAAAATCCTAGAGCTTTAAGCACTCATACATGTGCCGCATTTTACCCAGAGAGTCAATGAAACTTTTTCCTGACATTCCACTCAATTACTTGATAATTCCAGAGTACACACTAGGGAAACATGTTTTCACATCTTCTTGTCCTTCAACATACACTCTAGACCAGGGGTTCCAAAATGCATACATTTTACAAATATGTTTTAAATCCTAGGAAAATGTGTAACTAATAATGTTTATCCTTACTATGTGCAAAAATTCTGTTTTATAGTCAAGACAATTTCATTTTTAAAAATGTTTGTCAAGATCCACTGAATTGATTTCATGATCCAGATGTAATTTGAAAGTACCAGCTTTGCAAAACTACTTATGGTTCCCTTTCTATTTCATAGACATATATTTTCATGCCATACTGATACTATACAGGGTGTTCACTACATTGTTCTTTGTTTCCAATGTCAAACTAGGGATATCCTTTTTTTCTCTCCAATACCCAAGACTCCAGTTCTAACATAAAACCTTTCTGGTCTGTTTAACAATTCCATCCTCATCCTCCCCCGCACTTGTTGTTTGTTGATTTATTGATGATAACCGTTCTGACTGGAGTGAGGTGGTATCTCATTGGGGTTTTTATTTGCATTTCTCTGATGGTTAGTGAGGTTGAGCATTTTTTTCATGTCTTTTGGCCATCTGTATGTTCTCTTTAGAAAGATGTCTCTTCATGTCCTCTGCCCATTTTTTAATTGGGTTTTTGTTTTTGGTGTTAGGTTCAATGAGTTTTTTAATAACTTTTGGATATTAACCCCTTATCAGATGTATCATTCACAAATGTTTTTTCCCATTCAGTAGAATGCCTTTTTGTTTTATTGATGGTTGCCTTCGTGAAGCTAAAGCTGAATAATACTGTATGTCAACTATAATTTAACATATATATATATATATATATATATATATATATATATATATACACACATATATACATATACATATATAGTCACAGGATGTGACGTCAGCATAGGGAATGTACTCAATGGAATTGTAACAGCTATATACAATGTCAGAGGGGTAGTAGATTGGGGGGGTTATCACTTTGTGAGGGGTGTAAATGTCTAACTATTACATTGTTTTGTACACCTGAAACTAAAAAAAAAAAAAAAAAATCCATCCTTTGTACCAACATTCTGTAACTAATTTCCATAGCATTCAACACACTATGTAATTCTTTGCTTAAAAAGTGTTTCCCCAAAATCACCGTGAGACACCACTTCACACCCATTAGAATAGCATAATAAAAAATATAGATAATAAGTGTTCACAACATGTGAAAAAACTGAATGTACAATGGCACAACCACTTTGAAAAATAATTTGGCAGTTTCTCAAAATGTTAACATAGAGTTATGATATGACCCAGACAATTCCATTCCTACACTTGTATGTACCTAAGATAAATGAAAACATGTCTATACAATGACTTGTACACAACTGTTAACAGAAGCATTATTCAAAAAGTATAAAGAACCCAAATGTCCATCAAGTGATGAATGAATAAATAAAATGTGGTATATCTATATAATGAAATACTATTTGGTAATAAAAATTAATGTAGTATTTACTGATACATGCTACAACATGGAAGACCCTTAAAAATACTATGGTAAGTGAGAAAAACAAGTACAGAAGGCCACATATTGCCTTAATCCATTTATATGAGCAGTAGGGAACAAATATGTAGACACAGGAAGTAGATTAGCAGTTGCCTAGTGCGGGGAGAGGTAATGAAGAATGACTGCTAATGGGTACAAGATTTCTTTTTAGGGCGATGAGAATTTTCCAAAATTAAATTATGGCGATGACTGTATACTCTAAATATACTACAAACCACTGAATTGTACATAAGTGAACGTTTTGATATGTGAATTACATCTCAATAAAGCTGTTAAAAATATATTTCTCCTACTTGTTCTGAGATTCTGAGTAGAGAAACTGACTCTTAATACTCTCAAAGTCTAAAATGTGAGGTCTCAATGGATAAATAAGTATTTTATGAATACCAAATATATGCTAGTTGTAGGCAACATTAAATAAATAAGATGAAAGCCTCATTAAGCTATCAAAATGCTTAAAGTTGTTTGCTGAAGGGATGAACCTATGGGAAAGGAAATTATATAAAACATAACACTTTACAATATTTAAACATAAATGTTATGATGCAGGTACTACTATATACAAATTAAGTCCCATATCAACATCAAAGATACACCCTTGGTATCATAAAATCTATACAAAGGAAACACTACGGAGAATTAGAAGAAATGTACTGCTTTCTGGGGGGGGGGCATTTTCCTTTTGATAGAAAATAATTTATAAAATTTGGACCCAAGTCACCTGTGAACATCCTAACAGAATTTTTTGAGAGTGTAGCATACTTCCTCCAACACAATAAATAAACAATGCGAATGACAGAGCAGCAGTTGAGAAGGCTAATAAAGAGATGCCTATGTTTGCGTCAATACCTTATGCTTATACACTAACTTGTGGTCTGTACAATACTTAATAATACTTAACTTTATACTTGATACTTAGTATACGTGAATGTCGGCTTTGGTAGTAGACTGTCTGGTTCTAACTCTACTTCGGTCATTTACTACGTTTGACTATGGGCAATTTATATATATCTCTGATACCTTCATTTCCTTATCTTTAAATGAGGAATTGTAAAAGTACCACGAATCTTACTGGAAATTTCAAGGATTACCTGAGTTAGTGTTTTATGTGTTTAGCATAGTGTTTCACAGTAACAGTAAATATTATTCTAGTTATTATATTAGCACTGATTAATACAACAACCCTATAAGGTAGGTGAGACTTAGAAAGCATAAATGAATTTGACCCAGGTGTATTTCATTCCTTATTTAGTGTTCTTAAGAAAAAGCAACAAAACTTCTAAATTTGTTTGCAGATTAATTTTGCAGGAATTCTACCCTGTTAAATTGTACAGAATGTTATGTCGCCTTATTCCAACTCACAAGAAAGAGGACATAACAAAAAGTAATCAAATGAGGATTTTTAAAAATGCAATATATAGGATTACTGCTCATGTCAGAGTCATTTAGCAATATGCTCCATGCCATCTACATTATCATGAGCATCTGACTATACCAGCTCTATTTTGGTTCTACCTAATATATTAATCATGACCCTAAATTATCATTAAAGACTTAATTAAGGTAACTATAAAGTACAAATCAGAAAGATTTCCATTAAAAAATTAAAGAATTCTCATGCTTACGGAATGAATTCCCAGTTATCTGTGAGGGATATAGATAACCAGGGGTTTACAATATTCAAGATGCAACAAATCGAATAAAATACAGCTGACTATATTTCCAAGTGTTAAGTTTTTAGATACCTGGTTCTTTCTCAAGTCTCCAAGGTTTTATGTGCTCCTACAATTTTATATGCTGCTGTCCATCAGCATATAAAATACACTCATCAGTAAATGGAAGCAAAAAATTAGCACAGTTACATTAAATCATATCTGCTACATTTCCCATTGTTTTATTCATATAACAAATAGCTTTTTCACGTCTGAGTTATAATTTAAATCAATCAATAATCTGAAATAATAAATTTCAGCTTCACCTTATTTGATATACCAAATCAGAAAATAAAATTTTTAAGTGTTACATATGCAATAATATACTATAAAAACTATTAACATGTAACCAAAGGTTCAATTTCAGAATCAGCTCAGACTCTATTGAGTTTATATATTACATTTTTTGCTATGAGTAGTTTGGTGAGAAGTTATCATATTTGTTCTATGAATGGAAAAGAACCAATGTTCTTAGAAAGACAAAATATATAATTCAGTTCTGGCTTGTAAAATATACATAGATTTACACTGGATGATGTTAGCAGTGTACTTCGGTGGGGTGGTGGTGGTGGTGATATACTAATAAAGACAAAAATGAGAACGCTTAATTAGCTCTTACTTATGACATAAACTGGAAATGTGATAATTCTTTGAGGATAAAACAATAAAGCAGTTTTCATTCCCATTTTGTGTTAAAAGACTTCAGGCATTCTGAAGACTTTTAATTTTTTCATTTTTATAACACTAAATAACCAGACATTTTAAAACTAGATGGTTGAAATTGTAGCAATTTAGGATTATGAAGCAGTTAAGTGCTTCACAATGTTGATGTAATACAGCAATTACAGACCTTTGTAATTCAGCAAAAGGCTTTGTTTTCTTGTTACTCATATTGAAGCTATACAATAAGAATACCTCTTTATTTTCACAGAAAAAGGCTCAACTTCTTAAAAATCGTTGCATTAATGTTTTGACCATTGTTATCGACTCACCGTTCAAATTTATTATTTTGCAACTAAAAATAAAATGAAGCACTAAGGGAGAAAAAGGTTGTATAATGTTAGAATTTTGATTAGCAATCACAGCTGCACCAGAATTAGTTTCTATAGCAACAGGAAGAAACAATGTGTTGAATTGCAAGCAATAGAAGATTATTCTTTACAGATTGCAATTCAAAAGAAAATCTTTAAAGAATTTTGTCTTAAGAGAATTATTAATCTTTTATCCATAATAATTCTCTAACAGAAAATACTTAATTATTATAGTCTACTTTCCCTGAATCCTATTTCAACTCAGTCAAATTTAGTATGTTCCAAAAGAGATCGAAAATTTAATACATCTGAACAATAAGAATTTTGGCTACTCTTTTATTTGCATTTTAAAATAAAAATGCATGGACTGATTCTTACACGTTGTATAGACAAAGTACAGGGAGACCACCTGAAAAAAAAAAAAAAGAAAGAAAGTACGTTTCCTAAGTACATTAGAATCTACAAGGAAAAGCCTTAAGGGTGTTATTATAAATAAACTATGTTGTAGGGATAGGAATTAAAAATGGAAAGCAAATTCTACATTTCTATCAGTAGGAAACTAAGCCTCCCTATACTAGTGTGCACTCCCATGTCTAAATTATGAGTGAGAAACCACGCTACTGTGCGTATTCAGAGTGTACAGCTTTCTTCCTTTAGCAAAAGACAATCATTAAAAATGTCGCCCATACTATTTCTAACAGGGAAAAATATTATTTCACTGCATCCTCTCCAGTTCTAGCTATTTTTGGAAACTAATTAAAAGAATATGCCTGAACCTTTTATGTGTTTTGCCCTTATAATGAGACCTATTACTGTGGCTTACTCTATCCATCTGAGTTCCAAAGTATCTTTGGAGTTACCATGGATACCAGTGACAAGCATTCTCCCACAACTGCTTTATGTGTCTCATCAAACACAAGAAAACTGACATGGCAGGAATAAAGACATCTAGACACTATGAATTTCTAATTGCTTGTACCACTATTCATGCTTTAAAAAAAATAGTTTATGTACCTTTTAAATTAAACAAACTAGCTGACTGGAAAATTATTTAAAAAATTTGAGTAGACATCAAATCACTAGGTAAAAAATAAGAGGGATTAAAAAAAGAAAAGGTACAAATATTAAAATAAACCAATACAAAAGTCCATCAGGGACTTATAGGGTCCAAAGTGAAACCTGAAGCCCAAAATAAACTTGGGTTTTGAGGTCTGCAGCAATGAAAACTTCTAATTATATTAAAGACAATATCTCATAGAAACATTCATATCATAATAGCCCATAATAAAAAGTTTCAGAAATCATTCATGAGAACATATAGAATGTCCAAGGTTAACTGCTTGTAACAAAACAACACTGCAAAATGGAATAGCATTTGTTTTTATTATCAAGCAAAATTACCAGTAAAAAGTATTTGGACTATGTCAGAAATCATCTCATTCTATCTATACTTCTTTCTTACTGTAGCAATCTAATTTTCTTAATAACGTACAAACATTTACTAAGGAAAACGTTTTTTAGAAATTAGAAATTGAATATAAAATTTGACTTCTAACAAGAAGTATTTTCAGCATCTCCTTTTGTGACTTATATTTTAAAAAACAGTATAAATATGTAAGGGATTGGTGAGGTAACTTCCTATCAGAGATATATAATTTTACTTTTAGTATATGTGCTGCCGAAGCGAGCACGTATAATTTTACGTTTAAAGACAAATGTACATGGACAAATCGTAAGTTTCATTCTCTTCACATGACATAACAATTAACAAGAATTATATTATTAAATATGAATAGATATGTCCTTTTAATGAATGTTTAATTATTCTAAGTTTTATAATTAATAAACATTAATCTAGTAATAAAACATTAACTAGTAAACTAGCAATCTAGCTCCTTTTACAAGGATTTGTGACCCAATGATCATATGTATAGGGTAAACACAAATATTTTTATTACCTAATATGTGAATATTGATTTACTAGGGAAAGCTCTTGAATTTGTAAGCAGCACATACAACATACAAATTCAGTCTGATACAGTGAATTCCATACAGAGGTTCCAAGTCAAAACTCAAAAGGCCTCAATTTCTTCATTTATAGAGCAGAAAAGCATCTTTGGTAGGTATTGAAAGACTGAAAAATATCTAAATAGAAAACATAAGAACAGCTAAAGGAAATGGGATTACTCAGTTTAAATCAGAATTAGCTGAGAGAAAAATAATACATCTCTGAAAGTCTTATCAGGACTCACAGGAAATGTTTAATATCTGGTTTCCTTATCACTAAGGACTGTAGCAAAAGTCTGTGGAAAAAATTATATTCAAATTATCCTTGCTGAATTGAGTTAAATAGCAGAGAAAATGTATTCACCTCAATCAGCTTCTCTTGTGATTGCCACAGAGACCCAACGCCATGTTCTGTTAAGAGTGCTCTGGGAGAGTAACATGTAGACCTATATTGAAAAGCACCCATCTGATTTCAGTGCGCCTCTTCTGTGCACACATAGTACAAAGCACAAACCACGTAAAACAGAGTAATTCCAAGTTACGTATCTTTCTCTCACAGAAAATGGAAAACAACATGTATTTATTTTAGTATCTACTTTATACTAGGCATTATGCAAGGTACGTCAGAAGAAAACCTAATTTGTGAAGCTTTCACATCAGGTATAAGGAGAATAAATAAGGAACACTGAACAGGAATGGAGGAAACTTGGGCTTGAATTCGTGGTCTGTTACTAAGAAACTAAGGTAGCATTTAAACTATGGTCCTGTGTACATTAAATGAAGAGAGCGAGCTAGATCACTAAGATTCTTACAATTTTAAAAAAAAAAGATCCTTGCAATTTGTACTATAAATCCATAGCATTTAACAGTTCCATTTTGGAACTGGTATAAAATAAGGGATTAATTTTCTTAAAGTGAAAATTGGTAATGATACAATGGATTATGAAAGGGTACTAGAGAATTGCCTTGAAGTCTGTTTGCTCAGAGTTTTAACTTTTGATATTTGAGATGTAGATTCTCCTGCATAAGGACGTAACTCTCAAGATCCTATCTAGCTTGTAATCCTACAACCACAAGCACGGTGATTGCACAATGCAGAGATGGAAAGCTGGGGGGAAAAAGATTGCAGGTAAGGGGTAAAGGAAAAAAAGAAAAAAAAGCCTCCCTCCTGAAAATAAGATGTTTAAACAATTACGAATAGAATTACCATATGACCCAGCAATCCCTCTCCTGGGTATCTACCAAAAAAATCTGAAAACATTTATCCATAAAGACATGTGTGTTGCAATGTTCACTGCAGCTTTGTTTACGGTGGCCAAGACATGGAAACAACTAAAATGTCCTTCGATAGATGAATGGATAAAGAAGTTGTGGTATATATACACAATGGAATATTATTCAGCGGTAAGAAAAGATGATATAGGAACATTTGTGACAACATGGATGGATCTTGAGATTATAATGCTAAGCGAAATAAGTCAGACAGAAAAAGCAGAGAACCATATGATTTCACTGATATGTGGTATATAAACCAAAAACAACAAAAGAACAAGACAAACAAATGAGAAACAAAAACTCATAGACACAGACAATAGTTTAGTGGTTACCAGAGGGAAAGTGGGGTGGGGGGTGGTAGATGAGGGTAAAGGGGACCAAATATATGGTGATGGAAGGAGAACTGACTCTGGGTGGTGAACACACAATGGGATTTATAGATGATGTAATACAGAATTGTACACCTGAAATCTATGTAACTTTACTAACAATTGTCACCCCAATAAACTTTAATTTAAAAAAAAGATGTTTAAACCATGTAAGTGACCACTACATTGCAGACATTTTGTTTATAATAATTGTTAATAATTATAAAGTATAGTACATAATATTATGCTAGTTCTTATGAGTAATTTCAACTTTAATGTGAACAGTGTTTTCTTTCAATGTTTCTAAATTTCTAAAGCTGTTTAGAATGTTTAGAAATATCCTCTTTCCTGAAGATATTTCTAGAGATATAGATGCCATTAAATGTGAAGACCATCAAAAATTTTTGCACATTACATTTTGCCCCTAAAAACTACATCAGGACACTGGCAAAAAGGAAGAAAACGTAGCATAGAAAAAGTGGAGTGAATAAAACAAAATAATATGGCAGAAATAAACTGAAACATACAATTATAATAGGTGTTGCAATAAACATACAGAAACTAAAGTTTTGAGATATATATATATCCTTAAATGTATATGATAGAACAGAATAAAACCTGAAAGACAGTATTTAGTCCAAGAAGCTAAAGAAATGTGAAGTCCAAAGAAAACAGAAAAAAGGAAATAAAGAACACAGAATTAGTTGAAATTTAAGAAATATATTCAAGAAAGGATTGATAAAACCCAAAACAGGTTCCTTGAAAAAACTGAGGGGGAAAAAAAACCCTAATAAGATTAAGCAAAGAAGAGAATACTATTAATAACTTTTAACCATAATCCTGAAAACATAGAGAATTCCTGAGAAAATAAAATTTACCAAAATTGACTTAAGAAGTAACTGCACCTACATTTAAATATTGAATCAGTAAAAATCTACACACAAAAAGATCATAGGGTAAGATGATTATACAGATTGATGCTACCTAACATTAACAGAACAAATACTCTCAATTTTATATAATGTTCCAGAAAAACGAGAAAGAGGAAATAATCCCAAACTTAGTCTATGAAATGCGACTTGATTCTAAAACTCAAACATGAACAATATGAGAAGGGAAAAATTTACAGTAAGCTTATTTAGAAACATAGTTGCAAAAAAAAGAGTAGACAAATTTGATTCTATCTCAGGAATGCCAGGTCGGTTGACCACAGGAATATCTTTTAATATAATTTAAAACAAACAGATTAAAAGTTAAAAACCATGTGATCTCATGAGATTAGAAAGATCATTTGATACAATTAAGCCATCAATTAATAAACTAAAAAAAGTCATCTTAGAAAACCAGGAACAGAAAGGAATTTCCTTAACTTAATAAATGATATCTTCCAAATACCTACAGCAAACATCGTAAAAGAAAAACATTAGAAACATTCCCTTTAAAACACGAACAAGAAGCATTCACTAGTACTCAACATTGTATAGGAGTTCCTAGCCAGAGCTAGAGGCAAATTATTAGAAATAATGAGCAAAGCTGCTGGATAACATATCTTTTCTAATAATACGCCTATACAATCGCTTTCTTCTTCTAGGTAATCATATCATTTCCAAATAATGTCTATTTCTTCCTTTCAAAACTTTACACAGTTCATTCAGTTTTTCTCTTACCTGTTCTTCCTAGGAACTCCACCACAATGTTTAATATCATCTACTAAATTGCCAAAAATGCATAAGTGTGGCAACTACAAGTGTTGATCAGCAACAATTCTTACACACTCTTAAGGGAGGGTAAATTTTTTAAATATGTAAAAAAATACATGGAAATGATAAACACCAAATTATAGACTACAGAAATGTATATAGGGGTCTTCAAATCTATCTCATGTTTCATTTCTTTATAAAACTTCTTGAACTAGAGAATGCAATCATCATTATGAAATTATCTATACTTATTTGTATGCTTAAAGCATTTAATTAAAAAACCAAATTAACAGAAGACCAATTTTCGGCATTGACAGCATGAGGAGCTCTACTGATGTGCTCCCCAGTGAAACTGGTGAAAACAATTTTTTTAAAGACCATTTATAGTGTCTACAAATAACAACAAATGAAGAAACATCTATTTAAGAATATCTATGAAAATTTACTAAGGAAGAAAAGAGTATATGGTATTTGAACCAAGAGTGCTCCCTAGAGTTGCTATATTATATGAAATGCATAGTTTTTAACTAAAAATTATGAGGCATTAAAAAAACAGGAAGTATAAATCACACACCAGAAAAAAAGGAGGTGACAGAAATTGTCTGTGAGTGAGACCAGATGTCAGATTTATCCTATTAAAACAGCCATTATAAACATGTTCACAGAATTAAAGGAAGCCATTATTAGAGAAATAAGGGACGGTATGATCAGAATGTTACATCTAATAGAGAATATCATTAAAAGGTAGAAATAATCAAAAATAATTAAATGGAAATTATGGACTTGAAAATTACAATAACTGAAACAAACATTTCACTAGAAGGGTTCAACAGTAGATATGAGCTGGAAGAAGAAAGGATAAATGAACATGAGCTAGATCCATAGAGATTATATAAACTAAAGAACCAGGAGAAAAAAGAATGTAGAAAAATGAAGAGAAATGTGGAACACCGTTATGTGCACAAACACATAAGTAATGGGAATATCATAATAAAAAGTGAAACACAGAAGCAGAAAAAAATATTCAAAGATGTAATGTCAACATCACAAATTTACTGGAAAACCACAACCTATATATCCAGCAAGCTCAGCAAACTCCCAACAGTATAAAGGTGAAGAGATGCACAGACAGACACATACTAGTAAAAATAATGAAAGTCAAAGACAAGGAGAAAATCTTGAAAGCAGCAAGAGAAAAATGACTTGCCACATACAAGAGAACCCAATAAGATCAACAGCTGACTTCTAAGCAAAAATACTGGAGGCCAGAAGGCAATGGGACAATATATTCAAAGTGTCCAAGAAAATAAACAGTCAATCAGTAATCCTATATCCAGCAAAGTTATCTTTTAAACATGAAAATGAAATAAAGACTTTCTTAGATAAACAGAAATTGAGAGGATATGTTGCTGGCAGATTCACCTTACAAAAATTACTAAAAGAAGTTCTTCATGCTGAAAGCAAGTGACCCTTGATGGTGATTTTAATCCACAAGGAAAAATACAGAATAACAGTAAAGGTAATTGATTATAAAAGATAATACAAATGCATATTTTCTACTTATTCTTTTATTTAAAAAGCAAAAGTGTAAAATGTGTAAATAATATATTCCCAGGCCTATAACATATACAAATGTAAGATATTTACTAGTAACAGCACAAAGTGGGTAGGTAGAAGCAAAACTGTATTGGGCTAAGGAAATAACTACAAAGGTAAGGTAATAATTTATGACAGTGTATTGTTTGGTTTGTAACATTAGTAAGTGTGACATATATAAAAATAATGCAAGGGGCAAAGGAATTGAGCTATATAAGAGTAACATTTTTATGTATTACTGGAATTAAGTTTGCTAAGTTTGAAACTGATTTGGATAAGTTAAGATGTATATAGTAAACCCTTCAGCAGCCAATAAAAATACTCAAATAATAAATAATAAGAAAAATTTAAAAATTATTAAAAAATTAAAATGCTACATTGTAAGTACCTCACGTGCAAAAGAAAGCAGTAAAGAAGGAACAGAGAAAAAAAAAGATTTGAGGTACACAGAAAAATAAAATTGCAGACATAATCCGAATCATTATCAATAATATTTAACATTAATAGATTAAATAACCCTATCAAAATGTAGAGCTTGTCAGACTGGATTTAAAAACTATGCTCCAACTATATGCTCTTTACAGGAGACACACTTTAGAATAAAAGATACAAGGGTGGCCGGATGGCTCAGTTGGTTAGAGCGTGAGCTCTGAACAACAGGGTTGCTGGTTCGAGTCCCACATGGGCCAGTGAGCTGCACCCTTCACAACTAGATTGAAGATAACAAGCTGTCGCTGAGCTTCTGGAGGGGTGGTGGGATAGCTCAGTTGGTTAGAGAGCAAGCTCTTGACAGCAAGGCCGCCGGTTCAATTCCCCCATGGGATGGTGGGTTGCGCCCCCTGCAACTAAAGATTGAAAACAGCGACTGGACTTGGAGCTGGGCTGTGCCCTCCACAACTAGATTGAAAATAACAACAATGACTTGACTTGGACCTGATGGGTCCTGGAAAAACACACCATTCCCCAATAAAAATTTTTTAAAATAGGATACCAATAGACTACAATAAAAAGTTAGAAAAATATATATTTTGCCAAACCAACCACAAGAAAGTAGGAGTAGCCATACCGATATCAGAAATGTAAACTCCAAAACCGAAAAAAAAAGTTACTAGAGATGAAGAGGGACATTTAAAAATAATAAAAGGCTAAATCCAGCAGAAAGATATAACAACGTTAAACATATACGTACTTAATGACAGAGCACTGAAGTACATGAAGCAAAAACTGACAGAATCAAGCAATTTCACTTTTGGTATATACTCAAAAGAATTGAAAGCAAAGACTCAAACAGGTACCTGTACACAGATGTTCTTAGCAGCATTGTTCACAACAGCCAAAAGGTAGAAGAAACCCAAGTGTCCACTAACAGATGAATGGATAAACAAAATGTGGTATATACACACAATGGAATATTATTCAGTCATAAAAAGAAATGAAGTTCTGATATGTCGTACAACATGGAAGAACCTCAAAGACATTACGTTAGGTAAAATAAGCCAGATACACAAAGACTAATATTGTATGATTCCATTTATATGAGGTTCTACTTCTATGGGATAAATTTTTTGCTATGTACATTTTACCACAATAATAACATTGCATTTTAAAAATTTCTCTAGAATGAGAGTTAAAAATGCAGCTTTCCAGTAACTGAAAATAATGGCTAGGGAAGATATGTTGGTGTTGGTAACTAGCCTTTAAAGAGAATTTATAAGGAAAGAAAAGAGGGTTTAGTACAGAGTAACTCAAGAGATTAGTTTACCTCAATTAAGTTGATTTAAAAAAAACAAAACTAACCCCTCCTCCCCCAAAAAATAAAGACACACAGAAGAAGATCAGAAGGATGGACACTGCTCGTGTAGGGAGACCTAAGAGTGTTTAAGAATACAAGGAAGTTAACCATGGAAATAATTAAATGGATAAGTGATTGCTAATAAACGATCCTAGCTGACTGAGGCCAAATGGAGAATGTAGCAAAGGCAAAGGTGTGTTATTTGACCTTTAAAATACAGAGATGATAGGTAAAAATAAAAAATATTTTGAAATGAAAGAAGTGGCATTGAAAAACTTCACACTGATAATTAAAATCAGTGTTAATAAGAAATCAAGAAACATACTCGATATAAGGTCAAAGTGATCCCAATCAAAATAGCATGAGAATTACTCTTAAGTTCATCTGGAAGAATTAATGTACAAGATTAACCAGAAAGAAAACTGTCAAAAAATAATACGTTGTTATAGTATATCATTAGACAGTGTCCTAGAGGATGTAATTTGAAACAGAATAATGTTCAGAAATAAACAAAAGTCCAAAAAGAAAATTAGTGTATGATAAAAATAGTACTTCAGGTCAGTGGTTTAAGTATTACATTTTTAGGTAAGTAACTGTGATAAATGGCAAGTAATTTGGAAAAGAAGCAGCTAGATCTCTACTTCAGTCCTTGCATCAAAATATTTCCCAGCTGTAAAAAATAAAACCATAAAAATACTAGAAGAAAACATGAAAAGAATTTCCAGACCTTAAAATATGAGTGGTCTTTCTAAACATAACATAAAATCCAGAAGCCATAAATGAAAAGACTGAAAAATCGTAACATATTAAAATTCTGGGTTGGAAAATCACTATCAATAATATAAAAATCCAACTACAAAAATATTTGTTAATACACAACAAAGAGCATCATAAGCTCTTATGAATCAATATGAAAAATAATATCAATGCAAAAGAAAAATGGGTCAAATTTACCAACAGGCACAAACATATACATACACACATCATACACAAGCACAAAAACATTAGAAACCAAAACATTAAATACCAAAGTCTAGAACTAGCAATTCTTTTCACAATTAAAGAGCTACTATAGTTTAGATGAAAATGGTATTTAGAAACATAAAATAAAATATAGGTGTCAAAGATATGGACTGTGCTTCAAATTGACTTATTTCCCCACTTCCAGGGGAGTCCACAATGTGATGAGACTAAAACTTCAAATTTCATTTGTAAACTGCAATGTTTAGTTGTAGCCACTTGGAATTCTAGAATTCAAAATGGACATGCTGATGGCAGAGTACTATAACTAGTAACAAAAAGCTTCCTGCCTATTTATTTAAAAAAAATATATTAGAAACAGCATGCCTGAACAATCACCTCATAATCTGTGAAAGGTAATCCTATTCCCTTGCACATTACTGTACTTTTGTTTTCTACTGTCAAAAGTTCAACAAATTACAAATAAAATCACTGACCTAGTACACTTATCAGATAACCTCTTTTATATTTGGAAAATACAAAATAAGTTATTATATTGGCAGTCAACTATTTGCAAAGATCATTCCTGCACAGTTTTACACTGTAAAAATCAAATTTCCAAATATGCACTTGGTTATTAGTTCTATTTTTAACCTGCCACTCATATACTGTCATGTACTTAAAATTCTGAACATGTTTACATTATCCATCCAGCAGGCTAATGCAACTGCACACCAGACAGTCATGCATAATTCAAATCAATATCCTGAGGCTTGCAACTCTAAGTCAAAGCTGCCTTTAAAAAAGCTAGGGTGTGACTTTAACATGAATAAAGTATATCTAATTTTTCTTTTTATGTGACAAATTGATACTTTCTGCAATGAAATGCCAAAAATGCAAAGCCACCATGTAATAGATCTTTACACTATTGAAAAAAAGAGATAATTGAAAAAATAAATAAGGCAACTACAGTAGTCTTAGAAAATTAATTGTAAATAGTGAAAGAGATAAAGCTGAACAACATTCAAACAGCAACACTCACAATGTAACAATAGATTTTATGAAGTTTTGCCAACAACCACAATGTATATAAAATTACAAAATCAAGGATATACGTTATACTGTAAATTCGGGGGTACATTTTATACACTTAAATTCAAATTATAGTTTTAGTATCAGTACAGCTAGTTTCATTTATATTTCTTAAATAAAAACTCCTTTACTAAAAGTTCTCTAACTAGTGATACGTCTAGAAATGGCATAGGTCTAGAAAAGTCTATCAAATTTAAATTGAAGTTTATTGGCTAAGTATGTCAAGATATAGCCCTGAATATCTACTGTACCAGATTCTACTCTCTCTCACCATCACAGTGGATATTTGCTTTTTAAAAAACAAGAAAAGAAAGATAACTCGGTCCATAATTAGGTCTATTTTTGAGGCTACTGAAAACATAAATATTTACCAATAACTTGAAATGTGACACATAATTGATTAGCTTCTGGATTAAAATTCTCATAAGCAAGAATAAATGTGTATATTTTGATAATTTTTCCTCTCAGAAGCTTCAAGTTTGACTCGTCATTTGAAGAAACCCTCCAGATATGAACGACATCATTGCTCAGGCAACTCAACTCAATTATGAAAATTTCATCTTAGTCCTATTCAATATTACAGACATACCAAACATAATATCCTCCACAATGACAGTCCATTAATGTCAAGGTGCAGTAATATGAAGGATGAATTAATGGGATAGCGAGAAAAGATTCAATGGTATCTGAGATAATGAAAAAAAAGATTAAATGGCAGGCCTTTGGGAAATACGGTAAAGGCATGAAAGTCCT
Organism: Rhinolophus sinicus; assembly: GCF_057876585.1. Taxonomy (NCBI): domain Eukaryota; kingdom Metazoa; phylum Chordata; class Mammalia; order Chiroptera; family Rhinolophidae; genus Rhinolophus; species Rhinolophus sinicus. Next base: position 18,961,353 of record NC_142511.1, read on the forward strand.
TTCAATGAAGACAGAGAATCTAGTTCAGGTACATAGAATGTATCTTTTCAGTTTTCTTGTAGAATTGGAAAATTTAAACAAAAGTTCAAATGAAAGTGTGATAAATCAAAGATGTCTTCATTGATTAAGACCTGAATTTAATTAGGATCTTATAGATAACACTGTTAGCTACATCTGTCCAAGAACTACTATGCAAGAAAGTAGACTAAAAAAAGTTTTGTAGCACTTCAACCACAATCGATGCTGGAGAAACTGATACACAGAAATTCAAAATTACAATAGCAATCGCTAATGAATAACTACCCTAAAAACAGAAATTCAATCTTACCTACCAGTAATAGTAACATGAACAATGGGCTGAATCTTTTCCCCTTTCTTTAGAGGATATCTCCCTTTAAATTTCCATTATTTCTTGCCCACAATTACAACCAAGTGATATTTTTAATGCTTTCCAAAGATAAATTATTAGCTCAGAGGGTTTTTTTCCCATTTATTTTCATGCCTATCTTGGAGAATATTTGTAGCACAGCAACGAAGTTCGAAAAGCAGAGTATTTTCATAGTCATTTTGACAGAGACTAATGATAAGTTTTAGAAAAGTAGCCAATAAAAAAGTACAAAAAAAAAATAACTACGAGAATGATTACAGACTATAAAATGTATACATAATTTATTTTTCATAACAAACTTTACATATGATACTGGAAATTATGAAGGCAATAAAATGAAATTTTAACAGTTCTACTTAGGAACAGGGGACTTCAGAATATGAGAACTAGAAGGAACATTATTAACTCATATTGCCCAAACCTATCATTTCTGCAAAAGTAAGCACAGAGAGCCTGTGACATGCCCAAATAAGTTTATAGAAAGGGTAAAATCAGGAGCTATGTTTGTCACTTATAGGACTGCTGAGTACTGACCTGTACAACCATACGTGGTGGCTTGAACCATTTATCTTAAGTTTAAGCAAAAAAATAAAGAAATTTTGTATAAAGTTTTAAAGGTAATACAGATATAGCTGAAGCCAAAGCTAGACTACAGCTGAAATGCAGCTCATAGATGGATTAGATGACACCCTTATCCCACAACTTTCCACCTCCCACTGCACGCTCCATTTCTCCACGCTCCACCCTCTGTGGATCTACCTGTACCCACTAATTTATATACAGAGGTGAGAATCCTCCTGGGAAAACATCTTAAACTAAGACTACATGTAAACATGTCTGACATATTGGAGGGTGAAGTGAATGAGACAATCCAAATTTCTGAAAGGAATAAAGAGACTCTGACAGTCACAATGAGGGAAGGAGGTATATGTCAGAAAACCATTCTAGCTATAAGGGCGTGAAGTCAGAGATGAGTAGAGCCCCTCAGACAAGGTAATGGCTAGTAAATGAACCCATCCTGTCAAACAATGGGTTGTGTATTCACACTCTGGGCAGAAAACATGCTGCTCATGAAGTGAAAGAACGGCCCCTTTAAACTCTGTTAACACTTTGGAGTCCACAACTCTGATAGAGGATTCACCAAACTAAGCATTGCACATGAGAAGAATTCTTTTTCTTACTTGCAAAAGAATGCTAGGGGCAGACAGATAGCTCAATTGGTTAGAGAGCGGTGCTCTTAACAGCAAGGTTGCCGGTTCGATTCCCACATGGGCCACTGTGAGCTGCACCCTCCACAACTAGACTGAAACAACTACTTGACTTGGAGCTGATGTGTCCTGGAAAAACACACTTAAGTAAATAAAAGCTAAAAAAACAAAAAAGAGGTTATCTCTGATAATATGTTATAAAAAAAAAGAATGCTGAGCTGTCATGTCTCAGGGATAACTGAATGTCATGGTGGCAGAGGCCAACTAGTACAGTTAAGAGCAGTGTTGATCTGTCTTGGGTGGCAGGCTTGGCCAGAGAAGAACAGTTTAGAGCAACAAAGTTTGTCAAAAATCAACACTGAGGAATATAATCAATAATGTTGTAAAGATTTTGTAGCGTGTCAGATAGGCACATGTCTTTTTAGGGAGACCACTTCATGGACAGTGTAGATGCCTGACCACTGCACTGTACACCTGAAGCTGAATAATATCGTATGTCAACTAAAATTTCATATATATAGTCACGGGATATGGAGTACAGCATAGGGAATCGAGTCAATGGAACTGTAATAGATATATACGATGTCAGAGGGGCAATAGATTCAGGGAGGGGGGTTAGCACTTCGTGAAGGGTGAAATGTCTAACTATTACCTGAAACTAATAAAAATATATACATATATCACCTAGCTTAATCGTGAGTTAAAGAATGGCACCTCTGAAGAGCTCCTTAAAATAGGTGAAAGAATGGGAAATGCAAGATATTGGAGTGTCCTAATGAATGAGTATGCGAAGCTGGCACTATTAAGATTTGAACATTAATGTAAATGTGATCTATTCATGTCCATATAATGGAGAAACTTGGTAATATTTCGGTTACATTTATGTTACCTCATTCAGATCAGCAGAGAATTGATCAATTCTGAACCACCAAATTCATTCCCAAATTACTAAATATTATGTGCTTTATATAACTTTAATGCTGGATTTCATTAATTTCAGATTAACATAGGTGGTTTTTCATGATATACTATATATTTATACTTATTACACATATTTTAAATACACTAAAGCTGAGTCCAATTGATTTTAAATATGCAAACAGTTTTATTAAACAGTCTCAATTCAGTGGAATATAACATGAAGCAGTTACTTTTCAGTCTAATCTCTATCATTTAATTGTATAATATTGAATTTCCCCATACTGCCCTTAATTTGATCTTTGCAGGGCAGAGTTCATACATTCCCACTTTCTGTTAGGAAGGAATCTCAAGCTAGTAGACTTTAAAAAGTCCATTCCCAGGTCTAACTCAAATCTCACTTCCATACCTAAATTTCAGATGTAAACAGAGTTAACAACAGTGCACAGTTCATAGAGCTGTTAAAAGAGTAAATGAATTAACATACAAGCTTAACACAGCACTGGTTACATAGCAAGCACTCTTAAGTACTAGCTTTTATTACTCCTTCCAACCAATGCCAACTAAGCTTTTGCTCACGGAACTTGAGTGGGAGACAAAGGGTGGTCTTCACTGTTCACCCTCCTTCTCGCCCAGCACGCTGGTAACTTAGGTCTGGGGCACTCTCTTCCCCTCGCTCTTCCAACTCGAATGACTACGATGTGCAAGGAAAAGGAATCATCGAAATGGCTAGGACTGCGGTACTAGCTGCCTGCAGGTGGTAGGAAGGTACCCCAAAAGTCACTCTAGGTTTGTTCAGCGCTGCAGCCTCTGCTGATGTGGCGGTCCTTCACAGGTGAAGCACATGCTTCATTTGTTCGGCTTCATCCCAGCTTCCCTGTGGTCAGCGTTCCTGGCTCCCAACCCCCTCACAGCTAGGGCATCTCCTAACTTGCTGGTGGCCTGATGTGCCCATCCGCCATAGCTCCTGCTTCCTCCTCTGCTTTCCATGCTCCTCAGAAACGTCCCCAAGGCCTCCAGGAACTCAAGTGCCCACTGTGAAGTGGGATGGGGAGAAAGGGCTGTTAAAAATACCATCTCCTAACTTGCAAACTACAACACTCTTTTCTTTTTCCTCTGTAGTCTCTGTTTATTTGATTAGGGATGGGTGTGGAGATGTGGGAGACAGAATGATATTCGGGGGTAACAGAACCATTCTGAGCTACCTGCTACCTTGGAATAAATACTTGTGGATGGTCTGGCTCAGGATGGACTGCCAGTGGATGTTAGCTCCAGATTTAGCGGAGGTTGTGGGGGATGTAGTAGTATCACCTCCTCATTCCATCGTTGGTCCCTCGTCACCAATTCCAGAATGACAAATGTCCCAAGAAAAGTCCCATTAGTCATCCTAATTCAGGGATAAACTATCTTCCCCAAACATCACTGTAACCTATTGTACATATAGGTCCTGATGCACAAACTGAAAAGATCAAAATGCTATGTGAGGACAGACAGGGACAGAAAGTGTATGTATTTGGTATATTCTGAAGGGTGATCCTCTTTACCCCTAAAGAGTCACAAGAAATCTACATATGTGAAGGAGGATTCTGTTGTCAACCTATAGGGAAGCAGGAGTAGAGCCGTCCAACATGAAGGATTTATTATCCCATGCTGTGGGCAAATCAAAATGAATGCAAAATGAGAAAGAGCATAAAGCATGTTAAAGAATCATACTCATGAAGTGAAAATATATAAATCATTAACAAAAGCAGTGCTTCATGATGCGGGAAATAGCTTTTAATGGGGAAAATGAGGTTCATGACTTTGCTTCAATATAAAAAATATTCATTTATTAAATTTGTGCCCAGTGAGCACTATGTAAAAACCAGAAATTCACACTAAAATGAGTAAATTATTGTAATGTAACAAAAGAACCCAGAGCAACATAATGAAGAGCTATAGAAATTCTGAGAACAGCAAGATGAATGTGTGCGAGTGTTAGTAGGAACCTTCACGGCAATAGCTGGTCTTAACTTTGGCTTTGAAATGTAGAGTTAAACAGATAGAAAGAGACACTGATGTTCCACATTAGGGTATAATATCAACAAGGGTACAAAGTCAGGAATGGGCATGATGCCCATAGGGAACAAGGAAGAGACTGACTAACTGGAGAAGGTGTTAAACCCAGGAGGAGAACAAGGAAAGCTTGTTTTAGGTATTTATACTACTTCACGCTCAGATGTACCTTCAATCTTCTGATTTCAGCTATCAATACTATTAACTACATGTCTTTCAACAAAAAGCTTTCTAGTTACAGAAGCCTTTGTTCAAATAAAATCTAACTTCTTTGAACCAATCAAAGAATAGATAAGGAGCTATAGCTCTATTTTCCTCATTTTTATCGTACTCCAAGAGCAAACCACTACCCACAAGCCACAGGACTCACTCATGGAGCCCAGGTTTAAAACTATGGCGGAATATACTGTGAGTCTCAACTAACTTTCAGTTGCTCCAATTCTCATTGAACTTCATAGCCTATAGATTCCTCTACTCATGGTTTCAGTGTAGGCTCTTGAGAGACATCGGCTCCAGAAGGTTAAATGTTGGAAACATTTAAGTCAGTACAACTTTGTAACACAACATTATCAAGTGTACTTTACAGAACATAAACTTATGAAAATAAGGGGTTGGGTCTAATTTATATCAATATTTTAAGTGATTCTGAAGTAAGCAAACATTGCCTCCAGCTGTATAATTACAGAACTTCTACCAAAATCCAGGTTAGTATTAGGCAAAAGACCAAAATAGGTTTTAAACATAGCATCAGACAACTTACTTATATGGTGTTTCCAAATGTTCTGTAAGAAGGATGACATCCTTGTTTAGAAATGGTTTCTAAAAGGTTTGTCTGAGGTGAAGTAACAGTGGTAACTGGAAACTCAATTTAAATTTTTAAGAGTAATATTCTGATAGGGAAAAAACGAGCTATTTTGCCTAATAAAATATCAATAAATAGCTAGCTGTTCCTATTTTTTTAAGATAGGTCCAAGTTTATGAACTCTCATTTTTTTTCAACAAATTAGACTTAGAAAAGTTAATTATGTCAAATAAATAATAGTGATCAAATATAAATATGAATTGCTTGCCCACAGTGTGTTCATTTCCTGACTCACGCGACCAAGTTGGACTATGGTGAGAAACAAACCAATTAACTCCATAGCGCTCCAGAAAGGCTCTGGTACTATGTAAGGTAGTGGGTGAGGTGTGTGCTAGAAACAACAAAAGGCAAATGAAAGCCTGCATAATATGCAATTAACAACACCCGCTACTCCAAAATGCGTCCTCCATACTAAGCATCCAATTAAGGCACATCAGGCATAGGAAGAAGTGCAGGAGAGGCATCGTACTGACAACAGTGAATTTAGTACAAATCTGTCTGAGGAGTGGTGAGATGCTCAGCTACCTTTTATTTCTCAGTTCCAAGGGCGCTGGCAGTCAAGCATATACCGCATGCCAACCGAAAGGATAATGGAGGATTATTGTGAAAAACAGAATGGCCTCAGAGACGACACTTATAATATAGTTCTGCCCAACGTACATCACTACAAAATTTTATAATACAGGGGAGAAAGAGAACATCCTAAAATTTCGAGATAAAATGAATCATCTGAAAATGACCGAGAACTAAAATGGCACAGGCTTCTTACAGCAACACTGAAATGTGACGACAACAATGTCTTCAAAATTCTAAGGGAAAATGATTTTCAAATTAGGATTCCACACCTAGCCACTAGAACGTCAGAATAAAGATATTTTCATTAAGTGCAGCATTTCAAAAAGCTCACCTCCAATACAACATTTCTCTGGAAGCTACTGGAAGATACATTCCACACCAAAATGAGGAAAGTAAACCAAATAAGACTGTTGATTTTTTTATGTACTTTTATCCACATGAATTACTTTCATAAAAACTAAAAGGTGTTCCGATAATAAGACCAGGGTTAGAAAAATGGTTAATGGCTTTAGGTTTTCATGAGCTTGGTACCAGAAGTTGAACATTAGACACTCATTCTACAGACACAATCCACAGAATTGCCTCATGAACTCTAGGAACTGGCCGTTAGCTACTTGACAAGATTCCTACCCTTGCTAAACGAAATCGTAAAAATTCCTTGCCCGGACAGTTAACCTATCTTCTTACTTCTAATTTCTCACATCTCTAATCTATTATAGACTTTGTAGACTTTTATAGACTTTGTTATCTTCCTAGAAAAAATGTCAGGTCATGTAACACTCCTATTTAAAAATCTTCTAATGGTTCTTCATGACTGAAAATAAAGTCCAAATTGTCAGTCCAACAGCTAAGTCCTAAATGATCCACACCAAGTTAACCTGTCAGTCTCATGTTTTACTTTTCCAGCCACATATGACCACCTACCGCTTCTCAGACTCAGCATAAAGAAGTGTATTTTCTCTTAAAAAGCTTTTTTTTTTTAATCACAGTATACAGCAGACATGCCAAAAAATACTGTGGCACAAATTAGTGATTCACTGTAGTACAAGAGCAAAGAAGAGTCCTTTACAATATAATCATATCCTCTATGTATGAACATAAAAAGGGAAAAATATTTTTATCTGTATTATATGTATGGATATCAAATTCCCATGTTTTGGTGTAATTTGGCCTTCTCTGATCTATATTTATGTGTAAGTAAATGAAAGTAGAAAATTTGTAGTCATGCAACAGTTATTGTATAAAATGGTAATATTGTGGGGCCGGCCTGGTGGCTCAGGTGGTTGGAGCTCTGTGCTCCTGACTCCGAAGGCTGCCGGTTCGATTCCCACATGGGCCAGTGGGCTCTCAACCACAAGGCTGCCAGTTCAACTCCTTCAGTACTGCAAGGGATAGTGGGCTCCACCCCTGCAACTAAGATTGAACATGGCACCTTGAGCTGAGCTGTTGCTGAGCTCACGGATGACTCAGTTGGTTGGAGCACAGGCTCTCAACCACAAGGTTGCCGGTTTGACTCCTCAACTCCTGCAAGGGATGGTGGGCTGTGCCCCCTGCAACTAGCAACGGCAACTGGACCTGAAGCTGAGCTGCGCCCTCCACAACTAAGACTGAAAGGACAACAACTTGACTTGGAAAAAAGTCCTGGAAGTACATACGGTTCCTCAATAAAGTCCTGTTCCCCTTCCTCAATAAAATCTTTAAAAAAAAAAGGTAATATTGGAAATCATTAAGAAAATGTAGAGAATCCAGCGGAATGAGCTTGGCATTTAATTACACACTTAAAACTTAAAGATAACACATTATGGATTGAATTTTTTAAAAAGTTAGGAGCCCTAACTATAATGCTTCCTGCTTGTCAACTCTTTATTATTCATTAAATCCCTAAGAATGTCACTGTTCCTGTGTGTAGAGAGCATTTAATATTGAAAATTGGTCACAAACAGTTTACTATGGGGGAGAAAAAAACCCAAGAGCCTAAATATACTAAAAATTCTGTAATTAGAGTTCAAATAAATTGCTCTTAAAGAACAACTTAACAGACAAGAGCTTCAAAAGAATTCAGTAAGTTACTGTTATCAATTTATTTGAAACCAAGATGCTCCTAATGGATTCCAGTTCGGAATACAAGCCAATAAATCTGACTACATATGCATAAAAGGGTCCAGAAGTTAACATACATAGCAGACAAGAAAGTTCAATAATCTGCTAAAAATAATTAAGATATAGTTAGCAATCTCTATTCTATTAAGTATAAACGAAACAAAGTTAACAGATACAAGGCTAGTCTTACAAAGAAATTTGATGTTAATATTCTATAGAAAGTAGTCTGAAAGGTATTTCCTCTACGTATACATAGATTGGTTAAATAAACTATGTACTTATGCAAGAATGTAACCTGCAGATGTAAAAAAGAAAGATCTCTGTGACCTCACATGGACTGATTTCCAAGAACTATTAAGTAACAAAAGGAAGATGAAAAAGAAAAAAATACATATGCTTATACATAGTATACTGCCTTTTATATAACAACAAAGGGGAAATAACAAAATGCATACTTATTTTTGCAAAACAAAACATAAGAAGGATAAACCAGAAACTAATGAAAAGTGTTTATCTACACAAGTAAGTGGGAATGAAGTGGAGGAATAAAAAAGGAAATGCAATTTATCTGAGTTTACCTTCTTACCTAGCTTTTATTTTTAAACTGTTAATGTTTTACATATTCAAAAGTATAATTAAATTGAAAAGATGGAAAACAAACCCAACACAAAATATGAAACAAAAAATATGAACCAAACTGTATTTATACCAAATAGATAACTAACCATAATGAGGAAAACAGGAAGAATTAATCCAGGTAACTTTTGAACACATTACTTATAGACCCTATTAGTGGGATGTATTCCAAGAATAAATGAAATGCAAACAATTCTTGAATTTTATTTAATAGGTTTACTGTTGGAAGTCGTCCTAGCATAGCAATTCCCAAACTATCTTGTGTGCATTGTAGGACTGAGCAAAATAAGTACAAGCATGTTGCTATAGGAACCACAGCTCTTACTCCGGGTGAAAGGAGATATAAACACAGAATGGAGACCAGAGAGGAAGAACCCTGTGGTTCTGGATTCAAATCGGTGGTATCAGAATGAACTCTGTCCACTGAAAGAACCTAGAAGCAATGGCACCCAGTGGTAAGAAGCACATCTAGATCTTGGCTTCTAAATACCATTCCTCACAAAAAGGAACCAGGGCTACTTTAAAAAAATTATTGATCCTTGGGCTGGGCAGGGAAAATACAAGGGGAAAATAGTTTGTGTCAAAAAGTATTTAAAGTAAAGAAGTGTGAAAGATTTGATGAGGACATGTCAAAAAGATACAGGGGGCCGGCCCGGTAGCTCAGGTGGTTAGCGCTCCATGCTCCTAACTCCGAAGGCTGCCGGTTCGATTCCCACATGGGCCAGTGGGCTCTCAACCACAAGGTTGCCAGTTCAATTCGAGTCCCGCAAGGGATGGTGGGCCCCGCCCCCTGCAACTAAGATTGAACATGGCACCTTGAGCTGAGCTGCCGCTGAGCTCCCGAATGGCTCAGTTGGTTAGAGTGCGCCCTCTCAACCACAAGGTTGCTGGTTCGACTCCCACAAGGGATGGTGGGCTGCGCCCCCTGCAACTAAGAATGAAAAGGACAACAACTTGAAGCTGAACAGCACCCTCCACAACTAAGATTGAAAGGACAACAACTTGACTTGGAAAAAAGTCCTGGAAGCACATATTGTTCCCCCAATAAAGTCCTGTTCCCCTTCCCCAATAAAATCTTTAAAAAAACACACAAAAGACATAGGGTCAGCTTGAATAAACAATCAAGAGCCAAATTTGGGGCAATTTGAGCATCCAAATGAATGGATTATTATAACATTGAATACAAAAAGAACCTATGAGTACTAATGCTAAATATATATATATACATATACATATATATGTATATGTGTGTGTATATATATATATATATATATATATATATATATATATATATATGGTAATAATTGTTTTAGGTAAGACTCATCAATGAATGCTAAAACCACTGGGTATTGTGGAACAGGATATTCACAAAATCTCAGTGTACCACCTCAGAAATTATTACTCATTAGGAAGTAGGGAAAAAAACTTTAAAAGGGAGCAACCTAATGGACACCACACCATTTAAATCGAACAACGTTAGTAGCACCAATAATAGCGACAAACTGAGATCATGTGACCCCTAATGTAACACACTGAGGACACTGTAGTATTTCCATATATTTCTGCAAAAAATATTAACCTGAAAAAAAAGGCATTTTGTTAATCATATTTTGCATAATATATAACTTGCATTCCCAATTCTAGACCTATAGTTAACCCACGTTTGCCAACCTATGTTTGTATTTTAAAACGTGTAATATTCTCAGGATATTTAATCAGAATCTATTGGAAATATGATCTACATTAAATTCTTCAACTCAGGATATACAGAAAAAGAGTGCATAAACAATGAAAGTGGAAAAATTATACCTAAAGCTAGAGAAAAACCCAGACAATGTTTTTATTTTTTGGCTACATTAATTCAATATACATTTACAGGCTACCTTTCTGTGTGCTATACTCTTCAACAGGTGACAGGCCAACAAAGATGAATCTGGCAAAGTACCTGCCACCTTTATTCTTTCCATAAAAATTTCTAATCATAATAAATCCAATGAAAACACAATATTAACCTAAATTCTGGATTTAAAAGACTATATAATGGTGGATCTAAATTAGTTAGAATCATTATTTATATCAACCAATATATTAATTGATTCATTAGAGTAGAAAATATAGTAATTAAAAACAGAATTGGACTGCCTGATTGCATCCTGGGCCCACTGTAATTTTACAGTTTCCTCATCTGTAACACGATTTCATTTATAGAGATGTTGTGAAGATTAAGTGTGTGAATGCACTCACGATCTTAGCATAGTTACTGGCAATCACGTGAATGTGCACAGTAGCATTATTTGTAATATCAAGTGACGGAAACGTGCTCTATGTTCACCAACATGACTGGAGAGAGACAATGTGGTATATTGCTACAGCAAAATACAACTCAGTAATAAAAAGGAACAAACTACTGACACGTTTACATCAATAGATGAACCTCAAAAACATGGTGCTAAGTGAAAGAAGCAGACACACGAGATGAAATATTGTAGGATTCCATTTCTATGAAGTGTCCGGAATACTACACATAGGCGCATTCATAGGAAGTAGATTAGTGATGGCCTGACCCTGAGGGTGAGAGTAAGGAGTAACTGTGTAGGTGGGCAGGAGAGATCTTACTAGGAAATGAAAACGTTCTAGAAATGATTTATGGTGATAGTTGTACCACTCAGTAAAGTTACTAAAAATCACTGAATTATACATTTGAAATGAGTACATTTTACATGTAAAATAATCTCAAAAAAGCTGTTTTTAAAAAAATATGGAAAAATGTGTTCAATATATTTTAGTAATTATTAACATAAATCAAGTAATTTTCTTTGTAACTTATCTTAGCAAACAAAATATAAAAAATATTTTCCCAAGGACAAATAGAACATACAATAAAATTTGCTAAATATTGGAAGATTAATTAAAATAGAATTTTCTAAAGATTTAGAAGTTCTAAAGTCATACAGAATATGTTCTACTTAGAATAGAAATAAAGAACATTAAATAGTTCTTAAAAACTTACAAAGTTAAAACTAGTTTCTGTTTTAACATGATTTTACTCATTTATTATTACCTTTGATTTCATATACACAGTCTACTAGTTATTACCTCCAAAATGGTACCTCCAAATGCCACTCTACTATTTTTCATTTTTTACCAGCTTTATTAAGGTATAACTGATATGCCGAAAACTGGACATACTTAGTGCATACAATTTGATGAGTTTGGACATATGCATACCCATGAAACTATCAGACCATCAAGTTAATAAATATATCCATCACCTCCTAAAGTTTCCTTGTGCCCCTTTGCTGTTTTGTCTTGTGGTAAGAACAAACCAGGAGATCTTTAAAAAAAATTTATTAAGAGGGTAGAGCTCATCTAAATGCTGTTTAAAACCGAAGTTCAGGAAGATCAGAAGTGTGTTTCATTTGGTAAAAATCCTTGTTTATTAATGTAACTTTACTATTACTTCAGAGACATGAAATTGCTAGAGGAAGTTTTTTTCAAAGACTTCACCTCATAGAAAAGAGCATTCTTTCTGTTTTTAAAGTTCAATGTATCTGAGTGCAACACACACACACGCTATGTCCTTCCTTACAGTATACTAAACTTACAAATTTTAAAATGTGTTAATTTGAAATATAAGGTTCTAAAATAAATGAACTTCAAATTAACTGCATTTAAAGCATCCATTTTTAAAATAGAAACCTAATTAATTTGGGAAAAGCATTTACTTTGTATTTAGCACTATCTTGAATAAACAAATCTTCAGTTTGACAAAGTTTTACAATACATTAAACAAATATACTGTGGACTAATTTACACTAATGAAATTAACTTCCACAATTTCCACTATAATAGAAACTTTCAACCACATGTGTGTAGCAGTGAATGCGTCTGTTATTTTAAAATCTAAACTGTGTGAAAAAAATTACAAGTATTCAATAAGAAAATGAACTATTACTAAAGAGAATCACTTTCTGGAAATTCCAAGGAAGGGGAAAACTTTAAGATACTTTTACCCTTACAATAAAAATATCTGAACAGCAAGGTATCTTTAATAGCAGTGCTATTAGATCCAGAAGGAATAAATATATCACATTTCCTAGAAGCAGCACCGTTAAGTTCTGAAACTGAAACGAGATTCCTATGGCCTTGACTCACTGAAAGATTGTTTTAATCAACAGAACCTTTCCACTGAAGAACAGATGCCAGCAAATGACTTTAAATGGGGAAAAATTGAGGTGAAATTTCTAAAGGATCTAAAATACTAATTTCTAAAGGATCTAAATTCATTACAGAGCTTCAGATTGTAAAACAAGGGTCTCTACCCGTATGTACATTTCTGTATTCATTAGCAACAGAAACCAACTAGAACTACAGTGAGTTGAAGAAAATAAATGTATAAGAAAAATGCAAAGATATGTCACATGATCTAAGAAACGACTGAAAGACTAAGTCTTAAAAAGGGCATGAACCAGGACCCCTCCCGAGACCCAAAAACAGAAGTTAATGCATTTTGTCTTTAGAACATGGGATCGACCAACGACAGCCACAGAGGTAAGGTCATGAAATACAGACATAGTTGCTGGGGTCCACCCCTAGAAATGATAGATAGTTCCCAGAGAAGGAGGAACTGCTTTAAATGGAGAAGCCAATACAAAAGGAGTACAATATTTTATAATATTAAAACACACAAACACATTCCATGTCCACAGTACTGAAATTTACCTTTTCAATATCATCCTAATAAAAAATCTGGAATAGTCTGTGATGCAGGTTTGATTGCAGTATAGTCTATAATAAGGAAACATTACTAACATGGAGTCCCTGGTTTTAAATACCATCTATAGTTATGTTTCCTACGTTCCTATTTCTAGCCCAGATCTTTACTCTTTGAGTAATCAGACTCATACTACCAGCTTGACATAGTTCGAAGTGAATATCGCAAAGCTGTCTTCAATGTTCCCCGAATCCTTAATCCTACCCTAGTTTTTCCATACCATCCTCATTGATTAACCAAAACACCAGGAATCTATCCTAGAGTTTTCACTTCCTGTTACCCCCAAATAATGAATCGAGAATTTGATGATCCTTGTTGTAAAACACTTCTCAAATCTCCCCACTTCGATCCCCACTGCTCCTTCTGCAGTCAAGACAACCATGATATGCCACTTGGATTAGAGTAACAACATCCTTCTATCAACCCAACTTCTACTTAAAAAAAAAATTAAACATCCCTCTCTGCATGGTTCGGTTAACTGTTCCTTTGTTTCACTGTGCTTTTGGTTTTCAGGGAATATGGTTTTAAATTCAATTTTGGTTTATAATTATATAAAACAAGGTTTGTCAGAAGTCCAGTTTCCATCCCTGTCCTCTCTACCCCATTCCCTCCCTCACATGTAACTATATTTTAAAGTATCCTTCCACTGTTTTAAAATATAAGCAAACAGAAACATATTCCCTATTATTTAGATAAAAAATAGCATAGTACAAAAGTTTTTCAGCATCTTACTTTTTTTTCCACTTACATGCTAGACATCTCTCAATTCACAGTATAAATATTAAACATTCATATATTACATATACACAGAAACACACATTCCTCCTCTAGGAAAAAACGCTTTGGTCAATTACAAGGCTTCACCTATTTCACGAGAAATGAAACCATCATCAGTAACCAGTTCAGGGCTGACACTCAGCCATGTGGTACCAGTGCAGCTTTGGTTTCTGCATTTGGAAACTTCTTTGAGGCTGGTTGGTGCCGAAGCAAGGAGTCCCTACAAGTCCCACTTCCTGGAAACCACAAGGCCTCTAGAGGGTTGCCCTACGGCCTCCTATCCATCTCCCTCAGGAGCCCGGGGTCAGCACTGCCTCCACACCCACCAGTGCTCCAGGCCCTGTCCTTATATGTTCCCACAGACACCAGACCGGGAGAAGCCTTGGCATTAGCACCCCAGCGGGAAAATGCTCACCGTCCATCTGGTCTACTTAGGTCATGGCTACCAGCTGCCTGCCTGTCTACAGCCCCTCATGTAGCTGTAGCCCCTCATCCTGATGCCGGCTGCAGTCTCTATAGCACTTACTGCCTCTGAAGGATCTAAGGATTACAGAGGGGTAGGTGGTAATGCAGTCATTGCAGGCACTGTCTTCTTGGTGCACTGCAGGCATTGCCATAATGGGCTGAACCTCATGGAAGCCTGGCAATTTGAAGCTGGGGAGATGCCCTAGACAGGGAACCCTCTTCTAATACTCTGCTGAGTTTCACAAACAAATTGAATGCCTAGCCGAGCTGGCATAATAATATTAATTTTATTAATAAAAACAACAGTTAACCCTTACCTATCATTTGCTCAGTGACTGGCACTGTTGTAAGTAAATATTAGCTTGCTTTGGTATTATATTTATTACCACCATGTCCATTTACCAGATAAGAAAACACTAGCACAAAGGGGAAGACAGCAGAGTCAGGATGCAAACACAGGCAGCTCAACAGAGCCCAAGTCCACTGCTTTTTCTCTCTCCCCCTTGCCTCTCTCCCTCTCTCCCTCCCTGGGCCTAAGATGAAACCATTTACGAAAGTTTTAAAACACCCCAAAGTGTTCTTTCTATGAACACTTTATATGTGTACATAAAATATGAAAACAGGACTGGAAGGATAGATACCAAACTTGTAACAAAGCCTGCTTCTGGGAAAGGGGGAAGGGCTCAAGACAAGGAAACATTTGCTCTCTCTAGTAGGTTAAATTTTTGAAAGAAAATGTACTTATGTATAGTTATATAAACTTTTTAAAATTATAACCATAAAAGTTTTCTGGAAGGAAGTATATGAAAATAATGATGGTTCATTCTGGGTGGTATGCAGATGAGTGAAAGCCATTCACTTCTTTACTGTGTAAGTTCCCCCCAGTCCATCCCAAGGTAAGGCAGGCTTTTGATTGGTCGACTAGTTTAAGCTTACCACAGTCGTAACAGCTGCCTTCTTACTGTTCCTGAAACTACACTTGTGTATTACACGGTCAGTGATACATTTAATTATGCTGAGGCTGTTGCAAACACTTCAACTCTTAGGTGGGGCTTCCTAAATCTTCTATCACACACTCTAAAGAAGAGGTCTACTGTCAAGATTCCAGCCAAGCCATTGAAAATAATATTTAATAAAGCCAAGGTGTGTCGCAGCAGTATGCTGCTGGTACAGACGCTTTTGCCCTTGCTGTGATATCCTTAAGGTGACAGGAGGCTTGTGGCAGATGCCTGTGTCCTAGGTAACTGGAATACTTCCCACGGGAACCAACTCCTGAAATCTCTCCCCTTAGCAAAGTGAAATCTAACAAGAGTCTGACATGGTGAACTTTCGTAGTATCTCAATAAACGCCTTCTGGCTTTTTTGGAACAAGCCTAGCAGATAAAGTGAGAAGTCACTAGTATTTCCCCAAACTTTATGTCGTGGGTCCCAACGATAAGAACTGCATACAAACTCTAGGGCAGGGGTGTCCAAACTTCTTTCAACATTTTTCACCAAGGGCCATATGCAGTAAAATACACAAACAGCCGGGCCACTCACTCGAGGTGAAGTATGTATTGCCTCACCTGGTTTATTTAAGTAAACTAAATATATTTTTTGGAATTTGCTGCGGGCCAATTAAAAATGGATTGCGGGCCACAGTTAGCCCGCGGGCTGCAGTTTGGACACCCCTGCTCTAGAGTCTCACTGCTCTGTGCAGCCTGCAGAAAACCTGCCCAAGTTTTTTGCTAAGTACAGCAGGCATAATAAATGCTTCACATCTGAGTTTGAGATGAAAACCCAGCTATTTCTCAGTTGTATGGTTCTTCCTTTTCCTAAGTCGCCAAAGTAGTCAGGAAATTCTGTTAGAACAATGGGACAGCATGCTCGAAAGGAAAAAACAAACTACTTTCTTTGTTCTTATACTACATAGGAGAGTCCTGATGTGGACAAGCAACTGAGCTCTGGAAGCACTAAACTTGGATTTGCCTTCCAGCTCTTACAGCTGTGTAAACTGGGCATGCTAATATTCTTCTCTAAGCTGCTGTTTTCTCAAGCAACTGGGATCACACAGTGTTTCCCCGAAAATAAGACCTAGCCAGACAATCAGCTCTAATGCGTCTTTTGGAGCAAAAATTAACATAAGACCCAGTCTTATTTTATGGTAAGACCCGGTCTTATTGTAAAATAAGACCGGGTCTTATCTAACAAACATAACATAACATAACATAACATAACATAACATAACATAACATAACATACATAACATAACACCGGGTCTTATATTAATTTTTGCTCGAAAACACGCATTAGAACTGATTGTCCAGCTAGGTGTTATTTTCTGGGAAACATGGTAATTAATTAATTAATTAATTAATTAAGCAAACCACAAGATTTCTGTGAAGAGGACATTAAGGATTCTATACAAGCACGTTAGCAGTGCACGAAAGGAGGTAAAATGAAATGTTACTCCAGCCACATTAACGAGCATCCCTCTGTCTGAGGGCTCCTTCATCTCAGGATCTCCCTGCCGTGCTGTCCCCCAGCTCTCCACTTCACTCTAAATCAGTGAGAGTTTTTCCGAGGCTCCAGAGTTAACAGCCATGTAAGGTCTTTAGACATATCTCCAAGTTTTCCATTCTATCACCTTAAAAAGATTATCTCACATCCTGGAGAACAAATAGAGTTGTCTCCTTCAATAGGTACAGTTTTCTATAAGATCTATCTTGTTGGTGGGCTTGAACTTACAGTTAATACAGCTACACTAGTCAGTTTAAACCACCCACTGTTGCCCTCAGGTAATACAATTATTTGTCGGTTTGTTTGTGATTCTATATAATGCTCCCTAAATGTATCTGAGATCGATCTCCTATAGACTTTGCTAACTGAAACCTGTGATGAAATGTCAGGTCCCAGTGCTGCTTGATGGCAGTTACAATATTCTTCCACTTACCAGACGTGTTTCAACCCCTAGCAATGGATACAGCCCATGTTCAACTTATAGTGTATCACTTTCTACTCACTTGGTTACTAAATAGTTCTTTTTAAAAACCTGTTCTCTGGTTACAAACACTCACAGCCTCAGTTTTGCCACTAATGAACTGTATGGTCTCAGTAAAATCGCATGTCTCTGGGTGTCAGTTTTATAATCAATCAAGTAGGATACCTTTAATGTCTATCATTTAATTTCTATTTTTCTACTCATCCACTGTCAGACAAGTTATCGCAGCTCCTGCCCGCTCCCCCCTCCAAATTGTGAAGACTGTATATAGGTTCACCATGAAAGCCCAGCAATCTCACCAACTTACTTTGAGATTGAAAGTGTATAAACACTGGTGTTCAGGGGCATTGTGCATGGCTATGCAGTCTGTGCATGCCGAAGGCACCTGCCTGAGGCGGGGCAGAAATTCAGCCCGTGGTGGGTTTGCCCAGTCTTACACCTGGAGGAAGGGATGCCTTGCCCTTCTTACACAGGTGCTATCTGTTCACTGAACGGTATTCTCGCGGCATAGTGTCTGCTCACAGGTGATGCCTTTTTCTAATTCATTTACCCAGCAGGCTATACCTTTACCTAAACTGCACAAACACATCTATCTCATCTTAGAAATCAGAGGTGGCCTGCAAAGTAGCACAATAAAAGAAGTTTACACTTCTGGGAGCAATGATCTCATCACACAAAAAGAGCTCCAAAACACAAAGATGCAGGACAAGTCTTCAAGATTAGTTTCTCTTCAAATTGACCATATTTAAAGCACACACATACACAATAAAGAAGTCTTCAGAAGAGAAATGCTCATGAACAAAAAACTGAAATCAAAGAAAAAGTTTAACAAAAATCTAAATAAACCATTTAATATATATAACTTTCACTATTTTTAAGACACTAAATATTTTTTGTTAAAAGCAACTAAAAAATATAGATTTATTTGCACTTAAATTGTGGAAATTAATAGGGCTATCTTTATAAGACAGTTATAATGCACTTAAAATAGGGAATATAGTCAATGGAATTGTAACAACTATATTTGATGTCAGAGGGGTAGTAGACTGGGGGGTTATCACTTTGTGAGGGGTGTAAATGTCTAACACTGTTTTGTATACCTGAAATTAAGAAGAAAACATTGGAAGGAGCACAGAAATTGTTATATTAAAGACACTGAGGAATTAGTTACTATGATTGAACCAAGAAAAAAAAACAAAAAAAAAAACAAACCCCCAAAAAACTCAGCTCTGAGCTTTCCCATAGCAAATATGAAAGGGAAAGGTTATGATACGTAGTTTTCATCAAGAGCTAAAAGCCAACACACTGGATCATCTAATGTACAAAGAACATACTTTATGGACACTGAAGTCCAGCAGGTGTTTATTGTGCTGACACCACCGTAATTGCTAATGTCTTGGTTTCTGGGTCAGCTGACGTTCCACATGGCATCACCCCGGCCAGTCCACAAGAGCAGTGGGAGCTATGCCACCCCCTGAGTCAACTGCCGTTGTGACAGGGCAGAGGGCTGGAGACGCTGTCATTAGCCATCTTACAAGAACACTACCAGCTCGTCACTAACAATGTTACAAAAGGAATAAGTTGATAAAAATCTGTAAAACCTTAAGATCTAGTGACCTGCATAAGCAACCAGGAAGGGCCCAGGAAAGAGATGCACTTAGATATCAAAACAGTGTCCCTGGTGACAAAGTACAGTAAGAGCAAAGGTCTGATTAGCTTTCCTGTTACATATTTGCTCCTGGGAGTCAGTTTTGGACAAAATGGTTTATGGTTCACCTGGTTACAGTTGTTTTGCCTACTGAACAAAGCTGATTTACTGCTGTTATCTTACTATTAAAAATGTTAACAAAATTATACTCATAAAAAAAAAGGTAGTATCAAAATTATGGAGCTTGTAAAGAAGACATATAAGAATGACACATGTCGTGTGTGTGTGTGTGTGTGTGTGCACACACATATATGTATTACATACCCTAAGACATAAGTGATACTGGAAATTATTTTCTAAAAGCATTTTAAATGAACTCACCCCCAAAATAACACGATTTTAATAATATAGCTATGCCACAATATGTAAATATAACTTGGTAATCTCTTTGGTGAACTAAAAAAGAAAAGCTATAAATAATAGAAAGACATTCTAATAATTTTACTAAATTTGCTCTTCATATAATATCATCTTCAATGGGCTTTTCCTATCTAATATAAAAATGGAAAGTATAAATTAGCGTGAATGGAATTTCAGAGGTTAGTTTATCTTACCAACTTAAACAAGATATGCACTACCTAAAGTAAGAGAGCATATCAGAAAATGCCCTTAATTTTAAGAACATAGCAAAAATGAATTAAAATTATTAACAAAGGAAATTTGATACATTATTTTATTTTTCCTAGACAATTTTCTTATGTCATTCCAAAAGAATGGAAGATTAATATGGCCATCTAGAGGAGAAAAGTTGATCAACAAATATGCCATCACATTTTCTTGCTTTTTCTAGAATACCTGTATTTCAGACTTACAATATATAAACTGTTGTAAAGGACTCAACTGAAGGGGTTAATCATGAGTGAAACAGACTTAGGGAGGATATTAAAGTCACAGTGCTGACCTAACAGGAGCTAAACCGACATTCATTTTGCAGTAGACTTGAGAAGTGTTTATAACTTACGGTGTGACTTTAGGTTAAAAATTACGTATTCAATCTAAAATCTCTTCTGGGGATAATCTTAGCTACCACAAGGAGCTGCAGTGAAGATTAAGTATGACAATGTGTACAGAAACTTGCAGGGTCAGGCACACAGAAGGATCTCAATCTTACTACCTGCTCAGAACGTTCTCCTGCTCTAGTCTCTCCTCATCTCTAGCCCTCCCTGACTCTTCTCTAGTCTTGTATGTTTCCAATGTTGGCTATTGCAAAACTTCTCTACTGGAATTATTCAGTGCTGAGAAATACACTTACAGTTCCTTACTAGCACTAATGAGGAAATAGTATGTCATATAAAAAATGTGTATTTAAAAATATTTTTCCTTTCATTTAGTTACCTCAACCCACATTTGTCAAGTCTGATCTTTATGAACTTGCAAAATAATATGCCAAATACAGGGTCAGAGCAGTAAAGAGAAATCTAATCTGCTCTACTCATCCCTTTACTTGTACCTCAGGAAAATGAACAAATCCTACCAAGAGACCTGTACTCAGTAGTCCTCTTAGGAGACCAGCCATAAAGTGAGCAATATTTCTGCTGAGTCACCTATGCAGACACAATCACCTCATGGAGACTCAAATGTATATTTTAACTAAATCCTCCTCCTTCCCGAATATATACCAGAGGCGGGTACTACCGTGTTTCCCCGAAAATAAGACCTAGCTGGACAATCAGCTCTAATGTGTCTTTTGGAGCAAAAATTTATATAAGACCTGGTATATTATATTATATTATATTATATTATATTATATTATATTATATTAATCATATCATACCTGGTCTTATATTTTATTATATCTTTATATTATATTATATCATATCATATCATACCTGGTCTTATACCATGTTTCCCTGAAAATAAGACCTAGTTGGACAATCATCTCTAATGCCTCTTTTGGAGCAAAAATTAATATAAGACCTGGTCTTATTTTACCATAATATAAGACCCAGTCTATAATATAATATTATAAAATCTCTTTCCCAGTCTATTATATAATAATATTGTACAATACAATATAATATAATACCAGGTCTTATATTAAGTTTGCTCCAAAAGACGCATTAGGGCTGATTCTACTGTTAATGAAAGGAAATTATTCATTGATCTTTTCTCATCACATATTCTCCCTCATCAATTTAATCCATTCCCATGGTTTCTAGTCTCTAAGTACATATGATCTGAAAACCTCTCCCCTAACCCCAATCATGATTTCAACCTCCATAGCCATTTCCAACTTTTTAAATATCCTACCTATCATATATGAGGTGTAACAAACAATACAATAAATGTTTAAATGAAAACAATGTATTACAGTAAAAGACACATCGCCATTAATCCTCCTCAAAATACTCCTCCTCGCTTCCAACACACCTATCCCTTCATTCTTGCCACTTTCTGAAGCAGTTCTGGAAGTCCTCTTTTGTGAGTTCTTTAGTCGTGCTGTTGTGGCTGCCTCCATATCCTGAATTCATTCAAAACGTTTACCCTTCATGCTCATTTTGACTTTGGGGAAGAACCAGAAGTTGCACGGTGCCAGATCTGGTGAATAAGGTAGATAAGGACATGCCATAATGTTTTTATTTGACAGAAATTGCCATATAGCAGAAGTGGTGTATGACATGGAGTGCTGTCATGATGGAGGATGATTTATGACATACTTTAAAACACACCTTCTCTCAACCGTAGCTCACACCCAACTGACTGCACCGAACAAGTTAAAACTTGTCACACATTGTTACTAAGGTTTGATGCACCACTTCCCGTACTGAATATCCTTGTCTTTCCATTGGACGGTACTCGGCAGCAGCATTCACAGTATTTCGTGATCAAAACAGAAAGGGTCCCTGTCACACATCGCTTCTGGTACAGCAATTTCTGTCAAATGAAAACATTACAATGTGTCCTCATCCACCTTATTCACTGGATCTGGCACCATGTGACTTCTGGCTCTTCCCCAAACTCATAAAGATTCAGGACATCGAGGCAGCCATGACAGGCGCACTAAAGACACTCACAAAAGAGGACTTCTAGAACTGCTTCAGAAAGTAGCAAAAACAATGGGATAAGTGTGTTCAAAGAGAGGGGGAGTATTCTGAGGGGGATTAATGGCAATGTGTCTTTTACTGTAATAAATTTTTCAAATTTAAATTGTACTGTTTGATCACACCTCATATACATGTATGTTGGAGCCAAGCAGAATTCTCTCTGTTCCTGAAATAGTCCCTACATTTTACCACTTTTCATTTTGGATTTGTGAAGTTCCCTCTGTCTAAAAATACCTCCATTTATTCTTTTCACATACTTTCTATCCATTCTTCAAAGCTGAGGCCAAATGCCATTTTCTCTGAAGCTCTTTCATATTCCCCAACAGATGGTATTTTACTCCCTTCCTTAAAACTTTTTAGCATTCTATATGTAGTTCGTCTGCATCTTTGCCTGTACGCATGTTCAGCATTTACTATCACTTGAAATTGCTTTTCCCTAAGATCTTGAGCTCTGAAATCTCCCTCTCCAATCAAATTCTCCCATTCTTCCCCTCCTCCACGGAATCGCTCATAGTGATCTTTGATTTTTCAATAGCAATAATCTATAACACAAAATCCAATCTCCTAGTCTACTGTACCTTATATTATCACTTGGTCATCTCCCCATCCTAAATCCCCATGACAGCGTTTTAACAATAAGAATGTCCACCTCCACCTGGCTATTCCACAGACACTTCAAATTTAGCATGACCAAACCTAAATTATCTCCTCCCACAAACTTACTTCTCTAATGCTCTCTAAACTAAACAAAAATCTTGATTCCTCACTCATTACACACAGTCATTCACCAAGATATACTGAAACCATCCCTAAATCTATGAATTCTTTACCCCTAAATTCACTGCCAATGAGGATTTCATCACTGTTTATATGACTGGTCTTTTCTGCCTCCAAGAGCTCCTACCTCCAATTAATCTTCTGTTACAGTAGTTAAATAATCTTTCTTAGATACACTGATCTAAAAGTGCCACACTGTTCGTGTTAAAAATCTTCCAGAACTCTATATTTCCTATAAGACAATGTCCAAACTACTGAGCATGGCATTCAATCTTAATACGTGCCCATTCTCCAAACACAGATACTAAATTAAAGACACTGAAATATACCCTTCTACTTTCACGCAATCACCATTCCATGGTTGTTGAAACGGTTCTCACTTAAGTCCAGTTCACCTATTCTCTGAAGACTGAATTAGACTTCTCCGTATCCCCACCTCCCAAAGTCTGAGTCACCGCCTCTGCATTTCTACAGTACTGTGCTCATGAAACTAACAGGCCACTTACCACATTATGTTATACATACACTCATGGTCTTCCTCCTTCAGTCTGTGGGCTCTCTGAAACAAGCTTGTTTTATTCATTTTTTTAATCCATAGTATCTAGTATGGCACATAAAAAGCTTTCAACAAATGTTTGAGAAATAAATAGATCTAATTTCAGAATGCCTAATATCAATCAACCCTGGATGTTTTCAGCAAATGATCTGCGGTGGGGGAGAAGTGGTAGGAAAGTACAGATGGGTCTTGAAATGACAAAGTGATTCCAGGACACTTTCACCAACCAGTTCTAGAGTTAGGGCAAGAATCGAAGAGACACTAAGGTTATGCTTCTGTTCTAACAGCTTCTGCCAGACACAGAGCCATAACAGAGTAACAGGACCACAAGGAAGCAGCAGAGAATTGTAGGAGATGCGGGAAAAGGAGGAATAAATAGGGAAGAATAAAAATCCTAAATGGGAGCTGCAAAAAGGGAAGTGTCTAGGGCCACAGATTACAAACTCAGGGCTTGTTCATGACTACTCACTACCATCAGCCTCCTGTTTTCACTGCTCTCATCTACAACCATTATTTACTGATCACTTCTCTACTAGGTGTCAGACACTATGCTAAAAACGGCCACATATACCATTTAATGTTGATGACAATCCTATCAGGAAGGCATTAGCCACATTTTAGACACAATAAAACAATAAAATCCTATAAACAATTAACTCTACTAGCAAGGTTTCATAGCGAATATGTTAAGTCATGGAGCCAGAATGTGAACAAGGTTAGGCTTCAAAACCCATTCTCTTTCTGCTCTACTACTCATGAGCCTGGGGTGTACCTACGTTGGGAACTGGCTCTAGTGCTTTGCATTATTTAGTTATCTTTGCAAGTACATGTCTTATTTTCTCTAGTGCTAGAAATGTTTTTTTGAGGGTAAAGTCCATGTCTAATATTTTGTATTTCTTCCCTAGCATCGCATAATGGTCTTTCTATATAGTAATCACTCAGTATTTGATTAATTTCTTATTATACCTATAGAAATAAAAAGGAACTAGAAATAAAAAGGAAGTATATCAATCTTTACTGAGTATTAAGCCAATTACAAACAAAGACAATGCAGGTCCTCTGACAACTGTATGTACTGAGGTAAAACTTTAAGTCATCAATGGTAATAGGCCCTAAAACACAAACCACAGCTATTAAATTAAGGATAGTCTGTGTTCTGTAGAATAATAATAATAAAAAAAAAAAACATTGTCTAAGATATACTGTTCTTTTTTCAGATCTGGGTATAAAGATAATTACTGTATGAGTAATCATATATTATATCAAGCACGTGAACAACTTACTTGAATGTGGAAATAAATATGCTTTAATTAATGGCAAAACCTCTTTTATGTCTCTTGTAGAAAGACATAAAAACATGTGAGAGGGGACTTGTATCTCTTACATAGGTTGAGTTCTAAAGTTAATGTCAATACAGAAGACAAATCAATTAGAGACAAAATAATCCTTGAAAATTCCTTAAATCATCCTTACACCATAATGCAGTACTAGCCTCAATAAATTTCATCTCAGACAATTTTTCCTCCCTCACAGAACAGACCACCATTTCTTCTGCTATGTGCCACATGAAGTATTTGGCTCACGTTTAGGGGCCATATTGAATGAAGGAGCATACATTTACATGCTGGAATCACATTCAACACTCTTCGATACTTAGACCATCATCAGTTCTTGTAACAGGTATTTAGGAACTGATTCCATTTGAGAGAACAACAGATTCACGTCTCATGCTTGCTAGGCATATGTTCATTGTGGAAAGAGAGCTAGTGTTACTATTGTATTTAATTTAGTGTTTTGCTTTTGGGTGTTTTGGTTTTTGGCTTGAGTGCAAACATTTGAATTTGTATAAATTATAATCCCAGAACTGTGACTCTACTGTATGGGCTACTTGGTTTATTGTGCAACCCCAGATGCCTAGAATTTTGGGGGAAAATAATCTAATACTATTAACTTGTCATCTAAACAAAATAATAATAATTAGCCTGTCTTACCTTCATCTATTGATGCTTCACTACTGTATCCATCATACTCTGCAGATAGAGGACTATATTTTTGTCTTGTTTCCCAAGTATAGTTCTTTTGCCTGCAATCAGCCAGCGGCAGTCTGGAGTTGTGTGTCCTGGATAAGGCCTCATGGTATTTACCCAGGGCTTCATCTTCACTTTCAGAGGAGGAACCGTGCTCATCTTTGTCCGTGTAGGAATTATCTATTTGCAATGATAAGGAGGGCAAATCAAAATCTTAATGCAATAAAGTACGATGAATTTAATATACTCACCGAGATACATATATAATGTCATAGATATCCACATGCACACAAATATATATACATATATATACACACATATATATATAAATACACACAACCTGAATTTTCAGCATTAGAGAAGTATAATTTTTTTCATTTAAGAAGCCCAAGATTTAGATTTTATGTCTTATTAGAAAAAGACTGAATCGTTATATTCTAATTATATAAATGTTAGTGACAGTGATTTTCCAACAATGATACACATGAAAAAAAAAAAATAGGGCTTGCTATCTTGTGTAATTTTTTTAAAGGATTAGTAGTACACAAAGGTAGTTATAAGTATTGCCAGTACATATGGACCTGATTCAAATAATTCATGTTATAAGTGATATTTTGGTTGTCATCTTGGCAAAAATTTTCAGCACTAACAATTCTTAGTGCTGGGAGTGCAACAGGGAAACAGGCAGATGTATATTATTGATGAAATTATAACCGGTCAAAATTTTCTAGAGAGCAATTTTGAAATACATATCAAACTTTTAAATCTGTACAGTCTTTGATCCATTTCTAGGAATTTACCAATTCCATTCCTAAGAATTCAGTTTAACAAAATAATTAACAGGTGAGCAAAGATATATATTTGAGACAATTCACTGTATTATGTTTAAAAGAAAACAAAAATAAAATATAACCTAAACATCCATCTCTGAGCCTTGGTTAAGTAAATTATGCTATGTCTATGCAATGATACACTATGCAGCATTAAAAATGAGGAGGTGAACTTACAAGTACAGGGAAAGAGTAACATCATGTTAAAAAAAAAGAGAGGGTTATAAGATAGAAGGTATATTTATATTCTCACTTAAACACACACACACACACACACTTACATGCAATATATACACACATACATGCAGCATATATTTATACACACATATAAAAATATGTGGAAAGATAAACACCAAACTTAATACTTATTATCTATGAACAGTAGAATAACTAGGAAAATTTTCCTTACATATACCTAAATTTCATGTAAAATTTTAGATGGTATATATATTTTTTTATTATTTCAAAAAGCACTAGTTATTACCTTTTAAAACAGTAAAATTTTGAAACAGTCGCATGTTGAGATGCATTTAAACTGAGATGCAACCCTCTTAGAATTATAAATCAACCTAAAAGGATGAAGCGACCACAACAGGTGGAATTTATGAGTTTAGTCCAGATGTTTTTCTCTTTATACTCAGTTGAGATCATCTGTACTAAAGAAATCAAGGTTTGAAATTCAAGTGGGGGGACATAGAATAAGTAATTTTAAAATACGGGATAGAAAGTGAATGTTTAGAGTTAGAAGAAGGGAGCTTCTAAGTCAACAATCTAAGTCCTACTTTTTAGTTCAGTAAAATAAAATCATAAAAGGATAAAACATATTCTGCATGCCCAGTATGCAGTCACGAGCCACATGCAGCTATTAAAAAAAAAATAAAACTTAAAATCCAGTGCCCTAGTGCTACTAGTAACATTTCATGTGCTCAATAGCCACATGGGGCTAGTGGTTACTATATGGAGCCATACGGATATGCAGAGCTTTTCCCTCATGCAGACAGTTCTGCTGGGTGGTGCTGAGATGATGGCAGATCTGGTCTAGAACGGATGCATTGTGACTCCCAGTTCAGAGCTTTCAGCACTTTGTAGGGTACCATGGTGGTGGTCCCAAGGCAGCAGATCAGCACTGAGGACAATAACTAGAAATTCTATAGTCACACTTCAACTATTATAAAATATTGCCGAAAGTAGCCCTGCATTCAGAAATAGAGAAGGAAACTCTCCCTCCTCTTTCTGCTTTATAAGCTCTATGTCAGAACCTACAACCCAGGAACTAGTGATACTACAGTTCAGCTATATGAAAGTATAATCTATGGGTCAAATAATTTTTAAAATGATTTTTAGAACTG
Organism: Rhinolophus sinicus; assembly: GCF_057876585.1. Taxonomy (NCBI): domain Eukaryota; kingdom Metazoa; phylum Chordata; class Mammalia; order Chiroptera; family Rhinolophidae; genus Rhinolophus; species Rhinolophus sinicus. The sequence continues at coordinate 18,989,383 of NC_142511.1, forward strand.
AACTTGTTTCAGTTTAGTACTGACTACAATCTAGAATACTTGAGAGGTATTTGGTTTCTTTGGGTAGCAGCATGCTTCTTAAGGAAAACAAATCAAAACAAAATTAAAAACTCTGTGCTGCTACTTGTGAAGTATTTATTACTAACATGCATTTTACTGCTATTTTCTGAATAAAAATAATATGTGAACTATTCTATTTAATTTTATTTATTTCTGCTACTTCAAGTAATAAGACTACCAAAACTAAATCAAGGCTACCAAAAACCACCGCAGATCCCAAAATCCAAGGATGCTTAGGTCCCTAACATAAAATAGCATAGCATTTGTTTATAACCTATGTACACCCTCCTGTATGCTTTAAATCATCTCTAGATTACTTATAGTACCTAATACAATGTAAATGCTATGTAAATAGTTGTTACACTGTATTGTTTAGGGAATGATGACAAGGAAAAAAAGTGTATATGTTCAGTGCAATCACCATAGACCTAACTACATACATAGCACATATTAGTGAGAACACAAATTTTTTTAAAAAACATTTTTGTTCCATGGTTGGTTGAATCCGCAGATATGAAATCCACAGATACTGAGGGCTGACTATATTCCCAAAAACTGGTGTTCCTTTTCTGTTCAAGATGAATGACTTAGCTCATTCATCCTGAATCAGCCTCTATTATATCATTTAAAAGCATTTATGTAATTGATAGATAGCAGACCCCAACCAGAAAACTACATATAAAGTCATGTAGCAGAACTGAAAAAGTCTCCCTCATTTCTACTGCTACTCAGATTTTTTTATTTTATAAGAATCTAAATTTACAGAAAAATTCCACATGCGTGTTTTATAAATAAAAGCCAGTGCACTTCTGGCCTTGTGATCAAATCAGCAATAAGTGGAAATGACTGAGGTGTTACCAGTCATTAACAGTGTGAAGCAATTCTGCAACCAAAACCAAGTAACTGTTGGCTAATTGTTTTGTAAATTGTCAAAAACATTGTGGTTGAAAACTATAGATAACTTAGTTGGACTCTTAATTCTACACAGAGAATTCATAACTAATTATAGATTGTGCATGTCTACTCATTGTAAACACAGAACAGTCATAAAATTCTGAATATATGGCTAAATGAACAGACACATATCTGGAAGCATGTTACTCAATAAAAGAAAACGTATTGCTCTCAAGGAAAAATATAAGACATTTGATATAGACACTTACTGGGATAGACTTGAGCAACACTGTACAAAGGACTTAGGGGTTGCACAAACGCAGAATTTTAAAATGCAACTCCAGCACACCAAATAAATTCCAACTTACACATGCATACTAACTACTACAGCACACCATGGATTTTCTGGTTGTAAAATAAATGGACATTAAGAAAAATCAGGGCTGCTGAAAAATTGGCCAAATAAGGCAGGGACCAAGGGCGATATTGAACTTAAAGAGTTGTACAAATAACATACATGCTTTTGTAATGATTGTGAGGGGTAAAAGAAAAGAATGACTTTAAAAACATCTCCCAGAAACAGAATTCAAGAAAGTCTTATAACAGATATACAGGCATGTATAGGAAAGTTCATAAATTTGGATAGTGTTTTCCTAATTAAAAAAAAAAAGTAAGAAAAACTTTATCACTCAAACCCATATTAGGAGACCTCACCTTTTTCTGGTATTATCTTAGAATATTTTTCATCTTTACTCTTTGCTGTTCCTTTCTTGGAAGAAATGGCTTCATTTTTCTTTCTTTTTATGTCTCCTTTTACTTTGAAGCATTTTGTTGGATTTATTTGTTCTTTTATTCTTCCACGTAACTCATCTTTAGAATTAGTTGATCGGGCTGGATGTATGTCTTCTTTCGTAACAGATTTCTGTATCATACGTCTATTGCTTGATAAAATACCTTTTGGAGAACATTCATTTCCTGAATACTCATTCCCTTTGGATCTCTTACTTTTCATATGTTTTTCAGCTTTCTTTAAATGCTTTTCTTTCATTTCTGGATACATTACCTCCTTTAAATCATTCGTACCATTACTGGAAATTCCTAATCCAATTTTTTTATAACTGTCAGTATGTCCAAGTTCTTGAGAAGCAGATCCTGTCCTTGCATTCTGCTTGATAGCGGATATCCTGCCATCCCTCCCATGGTCTTTCAAAGAAGAATCACCAGCATTATTGGTCTCTTGATATTTTGATAGAGTCTGTTGCCTATCACTAATATGTTTAAATACTCTTTCCTCATTTAGTCCTTGATCTTGCTTTTGTGAAACTGAAGTATTACAATTTCTTTGATTTGTTCTGTGCTGTAAATTGGATTGTGTTTTCTGACAACTAATGTTTTGGGAGACTTCCGGTAACATGGCATTTTCTGGTTGAGAAGTATCTACTTCTTCTGCTGCTGACCTTTCCTCTTCTGAGCGAAAGCCATTTATCATACTTGTTACCTGTTCAGCAACTGAGTCAGTCAAAGCATAGCTGACTTCCCCAACAGCACTGGTCAAATCTTCTACAGCATTACTGATTGTGTCCACCAGAGAGGACACTGAAGGCAGATTCTGCTGAAAAGTTCTGAAAAATGCCATTTTCTATTTCCTTGTCCCTAAAAGGTGCAATAATTACATTTTCTCTTCTAAAATAACCACTGTGGAATCTGAATTAAACATTTACTCAAATGTTGCTACTCATGAGCTTGATATTAGTATTTCACATTGTGGCTTTTTAAATATTTCTGTAAATGTATTATGTATTGAAAGAAACAAGTTGAAGCAAAGACTCTTCCAAAAAAGAAAAAAAAAAAATCAAACCACGTGGTTTAAATGTAATGACATTTTTTCCCACTCTATAGCTATCATAACAGCAGCAAGGCAATATTTTCCCCTCAAATATTATTGGTTTTTAATTCTATACCTGCAAGAAGAAGTATAAAAAGGATTTTTATTATATACTTTTAGTTCATTTATTAGTAGCTTATGTAGGGGAACTACTCTATCTTATTAACAAACTGCCAATATCACTTCAAATTAAGAAAAATATTAAGGGGAAAACATCTAAACAATTGTGCATAGAGGACGAACAGGGGAGGGCAGAGGGTGAACACTTGCTAAGTAGCTGTGATATACAAAGCACTGTGATTTAAAATTTTTATCTTATTTGATCTTACAATAACTCTAGGAGGTAAGTATTATTCCTATTTAATAAGTGAAAGAAAAACAAGGCTTAGAAAAAATGAAGAAGGTCTGCAAGACCTTTCCATTGGTCCTCAAGGTCAAAACTATTTTTATAATAATAGTAAGAAGATATTTAACTTTTTCACTTTCATTTGCTCACAATGAAAGTAAAAAAGTTACATGAGGCTACATGACAAATTAATGCAGAAACAGATATGAGAATCCAGCTGTTTTTCTACTATGCCAGTCATTAAAGATATTTTCCAAAAATGTAAAACAATGCCACTCTTCTCTCCAAACATTTTTTGTTTTAACAAATATTTTTTAATTAAAAAATGTTATTTATACCAACATGTAATAGTCTTTTTTTTTTTTTTTACAAATATATTGATAAAAATATTTTTAAAACTCCTGTTTTAACTTCTAATATGCTACATATCAATAAATACAACTCACATAAACATCAGCTCTTTGGGAATCCTCCATAATTTTTAAGAGTGTAAAGGGGTCATTAGACCAAAGAAACACCAGAAATGCTGAATTATTGGAGGCTCCCCAAAGAGACCTCTTTAACAGTTCATTCTATACAAATGATCAAAAAGCAAGGCTTAAGTATGAGAAACACAAACTTAATCAAATCGAAACCACATCAAGTACTATAGTTCCCTAATGCAAGTCACAGATGTAATTCAATAACAAATAGACTTTTTTTTTTATCAATGAGACTACCACTTTTTAAGTTATCAGTAGTAAGAGAAAAACATCTCTCCAGCATATGTACATAGACAAGAAATGCAAAGTTTCTCTGCTATAGCTCCTCAAAATTCTACTAAATTAACACCTTTCTTTTACAATTGTCAACCTGCTCCTGCTATCATTTATATAAACCAGTCTTTGGAAATAGCAAATAAAGAACTCATAAAATTTTTAAAAAATAACTCCATGGAAAACTTTTCCATAAGAGAACGAACAATATTATAGCCGTCATCTTTCCTAGTATCAAGTAATAGTAAGTGATATAATGCCTATGACACCAAGGAAGGGAGAGGAACGCTAATTGTTATAACCAGACTTTAACTATACACTAAGCTACTAAAGAAAACCACCTGCTCCAAACAATAAAATTATCTATCAGCTGAGAATTCAACAGTAGGTTAAAAAAAAGGGGGTAAATACTTTCAAAAGCCTTCTATGGACATGGGGAAAAAGCTCTCTAGAGAGTTATTTGGACAATCGATTTAAGCTATATAAAGCAATATGATACTTCCCTCTTCTTAAATCACATCTACTCATAATCTAAAAAGCAAATCTTACATATGAAAAACAAAAGTGTTATGATAGTATACAATTAATCTTTATGCAATATATTAGTAACTTGTGGGCAACAGAAAGATAATTGAACATAATTTACTTAGTAGATCGTTTAGTCTCACAGAATCTGGCTCAAAGGTTAGTTTACAGTATGTCAAAACCAACCTTTTTATCATATATTAAAAAAATAATAGGGTAGCACAGATATAGAGAACAAACAAGAGAAGCAATAATGATACTTACACATTTTATCTTGTGAATTCTTCCTTGTACTGTATCCTGAACCAAGCTCTGGAAACCCGCCAACATTTTCAAAACAGAACTTCTTATTAATATAGAGAAAAAGTAGCAGCATCAAGATAATAAACACCCCAACAGCTGACAAAAATCCAAATGCCTCTGGAGATACTAGAGAAAAAAAAGTCACAGCTGTAAGCATTTATTCTTCTTTAAGCTACAAATAAGAAGGAAACCCCCATAGAAATGTTAGATTACTGCCTTATTTGAATTATATTTTTAAACTGTCATAGTTCACAAGAGTTTTGTTTATAAGAAAAACAAACTGCACCTTTTAAAGAGTTGTTCAATTCATTCAACAGTAATTTATTGTAATTTATTGAAATCTTCTAAAAGTTTCCCTACACATTATGTTGGAACAACCTTAAAAGACAGGAGTTTACAAAATAGGTAGTTACATGTTTTATTAATTGAAGGACATTACGAAAATTTTAACACAAGAATTACAAAATATTATGTTCCGTGCATAAGTATATTACTTAATCAAATTTGTGAGAATGTATATTATTATTTCTAAAAGTTTCAATGCCCTTTTTTATTAAATAAACTTTGGGCTTCTTAACCTGGCATTCAAAGCTCCAGTCTCTTTTCAATTATCACACTCCAACCAAATGGTTCCACTTATTGCCTCAGAATCAGCTATATGTATTACCACACACCTTGTTTTTGTTCATCCTCTTCCCATTGCCTAGACTGACCAAGTCTCCTTTCTATCATACCCCACTCATCCACTCAACCAACCGATATTTTTGGGGCAGCAGCCATACGCCAGGTATCATCATATACACACTTACTGTCTTCCCTGAACAGTCTGGTGAAGGCAGTTACAACATGGCTTAATAAGAGCTACAACTGGGGAAGAACAGGGACTGTGAGACCTTTTAGAAACACTTAATCCAGTGTTGAAAGATCAAATAAGCTTTCCTGAAAGTTATGGTCTCTATGACTATATTCTAAGAATTAGTAAAAATTAGCCAAGTTAACACCACTCCAGGCAGGAGAAACAGCATGTGCAACGGTCCAGAGACAGATATGCCAGAAACTCAATGAAATTTTGTTATGATGAACTCCCAGATTGAATCTGGTATCAAGAGACTGCATGAAATCACTCATGGAGATTTTGTAGAGTGAGAACAGACAAAATCTTCTCCAACTTCTCCACTCCTCAGCAATCTCTCTTTGCTTTCAACATTTGCATTACTTGTCACCACACTGGTCATTTGGAGTTAACAGGAACTAAATTTTTGTATTCCCCAGTGCCTTATATATATATATATATATATATATATATATATATATATATATATATATATATATATATATACATACATACATACATACATACACACACACTGTGTTTCCCCAAAAATAAGACCTAGCCGGACCATCAGCTCTAATGCATCTTTTGGAGCAAAAATTAATATAAGACCCGATTTTATTTTAATATAAGACCTGGTCTTATGTAACATAATATAAGACCAGGTCACAATATAATATAATACAATACTATATAATATTGGGTCTTATATTAATGTTTGCTCCAAATGATGCATTACAGCTGATGGTCTAGCTAGGTCTTATTTTCGGGGAAACATGGTAATACTCAAGTATTAGTTGGGAATGAATCCTAAGCCTCAAATACCCTCTGTAACCTACTGTTTCTTCCTCCACTGCTCAAGCAGCAACTAAGATGTCATCTCCTCCAAGATTCTTTCTTTAATCAGAAGAGCCATGGCAATGAGCATCTAACTCATTTGTTTAAAATGAAGTCACCAACCAGTCAATGATGAGTGCTTTAATCTCCTAGTGTTGCATTACTTGCGAAAGCCAGGCATCCCTAACTTTGTCATAGATACATTACGATGTATCTATTCAAAGTTGGGTCAATAGTATTGTGGTAGAGGATGGAGCAGAGTGACACTGTTAGGGACAGGCAATGAGCGTGAGGGGAGGAGGTGGCAGGAATGGTACAAGTGCTATCCGAACATCAGGCTGCTGTTGAGGAACAGTTCCTGCTACTAGAACCAAGAAGTTACGCCCAGGTGTTAGCACTGCCCATCTCATTCTAAGGCTGAAGAACAGTCAGGAAAGAGAATAAAATTTTAATCAAATGATCTCAGGTACAGGACATAAATACAGTGGTATGTATCAAACTAGAAGGATGAGGTAAAAATGAAAACAGAAGAATTATCATCATGATTTCTAAAAGTTAGAAAGGTCAAAAGCAGAATAGAATCTGGTACAAAGAGGCGAAATGCTCAATGTATTTTATGAAGAATCAAAATGCTCAACATACTTATATTCAATATTACACTGTAAATGGGAAATATGTACAGTTCTCCTTTTAGTCCAGGCCTAAAACACTCAGAAATTTGATGCCTTAAGAGAACACACAGGGTAAGATATTATGCACCGTGAGAATCTCCCACTTCTCAGAAAACTAAATGAGATAGAAAACATAGCTCACCTAAGAAAGCTAATTATTGCTAATAAAAGTAGCAATAAACACGTACAGCATATATTATGTGCTATTCACTGCTTTAGCACTTTACATCTGTTAACCCTTTTAATGTCCACAAGTATACTATTATTATCCCCATTATGAATTGTGAAGATATTAAACAATGTGCCCAGCTAGTAAGGGGCAAAGTCAGGATTCAAATCCTTCTGGCTCCAGAATCTGTGTGCTTACCTATTGTTCATACTGCTTCTCCTTCTCTCCTTCCCTTCTTGCCTCTGTCTATCCTGTACCTCAATCCTTAGTTTCGTGATCCTCTTCCATCTCCCTCCCATCCATTTTAAACTAGGGGGAAAGATCAACTATAAACAAGTATTATATAATATGGTAAGCACTATAATAGAGGTATGAATATAACGTATTACTGGAACACAAAGAACAATACTACCTGGGGAAGTTACAAACACTCAGAAAGGAGATGACCCTTGAGTAGGGCATGAAAAATTAATAACCACTGAGAGGGCAGGTGAAACAGCATGGTCAAAGACACAGAAACAACGTGCATGCATCCTATAAGCACTAATGACCAGCAGCCATGGCTGTCTTACCTCTGTATTCTCAAAGCACCTAGCACCATGGCACACAGCTGACATTATATAAACATTTGGAAATGAATGAATGAATGTGTGTTCAGAAAAGATCAAGGACACACCAGAGGAGCTGTGAACGGAGATGAAAGCAAGGTCCAAAATGTCAAAGAAACTTGAACGCCCTCCTAAAGATTTTGTGCTTGTTGAACTATTTTTTAAAAAACAACTAGAAAACTGGAATACAGTAGGGAGTGGATGGTGGCAAAATATGAGTTCTTAAATCAAGCAGCTAACGGTGGTGGCAGAAAGGGGGTGACTTCTAGTCTTTGTTCAAGGAAAACTGACAATAAGCTAATCAAACAGATGTAGAGGATGTGGATGAAGAGACGTTTAGGATAATTCTGAAGTGTCTGGCTTGAGTGAATGGCAACACCATTAACCAAAATGAAAGAACAGAAGAAAGGCATGCGGGTTAGGGCAAGGGAGGGAAGTGGAAGGAGAGAGGTAGACAATGGGTTTAGTGTCTGCCATGTTACATTAGAAAAGCCAGCAGAATATTTCAGTGTGGATGCCTAGTAAAGAGAGGGAAATATAGTGTGAGTATAGAGCTATGGCGAAGGTCACGTTAGTTATAAAAGATGGGAGTTTCCCTTTTGCTTATCCTCTTCCATGTGAAAGATTTCAGTGACTAAATACAAATCAAACTGGCAAATGAGAGGCTTTATTAATGGTAAATCTCTTACTTAACTAATTTTTAGATAAATATATACTGTGACTTTGGACAAATTTAAAAAAATATATTTTCCCACTAGGAAAAGGTCAACGATGCCTAATGTAAATGAAGTACTCACACAACTCCCTTCGCATCCAATACCTGACTAAACGCCTCTTGTCTACATTCATTGAAAATATTTTATGTATTTATAATTTTAAAACAGTAATATGGTTGTAGACAAGAAATAAACATATTTTCTAACACAAAGTACTAAAAAGCTTCAAATTTGTTTTTCATCTTTATCTCAGTATTAAAACAATATTTATTTATTTATTTATTTATTTATTTATTTATTTATTTATTTATTTATATTTTTTAAGGCGGGCACAGCTCATAGTGGCCCAGGTGGGGATTGAACTGGCAACCTCGAGCACCACGCTCAAACCAACTGAGGTAACGGACCACTCCAATATTTATTATTTTAAATGGCATGATACCAGAAGTTAGCTGGTTAATAGTTTTAAGTATAGAAGCATTTGATAAATCCCACTTGTACATAAAACTGCAATGGAAATAAACTGAAATTAAACTAAAGACATGAATGCTGTAGCATCATAAATAAATAAAATTATACTAACTTAGATCTCACTAATATAGAGTATATTTTCATCCAAGATATGAATGGAATTTACCCCTAAAATCTTATTTATACTATGAATTTGCTTATAAAGCCATTCTACATAAGTATTTCTAAGATTATGGTTAATTTATCTACACATAAACCTACTTTTTTGAAACATTCTAGATCATCCATGGCAAGCAAGTAAATGCTATTTAAAAATGCATATTACCTCTTCAGGAGGACCTTCACAATCTCTATTTAACAGCACACAGCTACAATCTCAATACAATCCAACTGTACAGCTATGGGTATTCAAGCTCAGAATAAGTAGAATTTTCCAGACCTTAACATTATTATTTAGTGATAGAATCTTGATTTGAATGCAGCACACTGACTCCTGAGCCCAAAATGTTAAACAGTAATCCTTATTGCTTCTTATTTGCCAGGCACTGTTATAATCTCTTCCATTTTAAACTTTAATGATCAAAACAACTTTATGATAGTTAAGTACTATATATTATCTTAGCCTTTAACTGAGGCCCAGAGAGTAATAACTTGTCTAAGGTCACAAATCTAGGATATGATAGAACCTGATTTTGAACCCAGACATTCTGACGCCAGAGCCCATGGTCTTAAACACCAATATCGCTTCCTTATTTACCAACCTGCAATATAGAAAAGACGGCAAAGCTATGTGATCAAAGTAACATAATTTACTACATATAATATGAGAAACTATGTTATAGGTTAGCTTTTACACGTTAAAAGACAGCAAGTAAATTCAGCTTTCTCAAAATAAATATATAAATTATAATACTGGAATCCTAATTTTTTTTCTATTCGAGATACTCTTCAAAATAATCTAAAGTTAATTTTAGCACTATGTTTAGAAACCAAAATCAATGGTACGTCCTTATATAATATACCATGTTTGAAAAGTTAATAAAATAAATAACGGTTTAAAAACTAAAAGTATTCTATAAAACATAAGTCGACGTTCATTAGTAATGCTCGATAAAATGTAGGTAAGGTTTCTGTGAGCAACATGATCCTCTGTATAAAGTATCTAAAGACAATACTGCAAAGAAAAAAAGGGTACAGGTATAATATCTCACTAAAAAATAACAAAAAGTTTAGCTTAATGATTATTTATGTTATATATACTTAACGGGCTTCAGTAGTTATCTTTACTATATATTTAGAAATGAATATTTATATATTTAAAAACCTAAACTTGTAGAAATACCATTTTTGTCAAAATTCAACCTTCAACAATAAAAGTAAAATTCATTTTAATGTCTACAGATAAATTGGTCATGGAAAGAAAATGACAAAATTATAGTCTTACAAAATAAAGGCAAGAGCAAATCCATTTTGACTTCAAAGTATTGCACAATCCACCTTAATTCTATTTGCATTTTGCCACAAAAGAACATTTTCTATATAAAATTTATTAGGAAAACATTAGGATATACAAAAAAATAAGAAAAATATTATTTTTTGTACAATATTCTTCTCTAAATAAAATTTATCTGTATCAAAACGATTATAAAATAAATTTTACAAAACTGTTCTATTATATTTTACATGTAAATTTAAACAAAAGTATCTATGCTTCTTATAATTCTTTTAAAAAAGGAATAAAAGGAAACAACTTACAATTTACATTATAAAGTCTGTATTGCTGACTTGTTCTGCTGGGCATGAAACACGAATCCTCTAACTACATGACATGGGGACTAATAATTTATTTAATAGATGCAATTCTATCTCTTGAACAAAATGTGAACTATATAAGAAGCTCAATTTTCATTTTAAAAGAAACACTTGCTTTCTATTTAATAGCCCTAAATATTTTTTCTGATATTCCAATCAGAAAAACTCCACAATTTGTTTTGCTCTGCTTTGGACATAAAATAGAGAATTTACCAGTATTTCCAAGAAACAATGTAGAAAAACAAAAGATTATTTTGACGTTTAAATATTCTTTTGTAACATCTCAGTTACTTCCATAAATAAAATGTCCCTTGAATTTTTACATTATGATATAAGTTACACAAAGCTGGAAAAACATAAATCGAAGAAATGAATATAGTAATATAAAACTATTCACTCGATTTTATTTATAAAAATCAGTGAAAAAAAAAAAAGAACAGAAAAAAAAGCATTTATTTAGAAGTGATATAATTCCCTGTTGAGTAGCTTAAAGAGACAACAGAGGGAAAGGCACAGATGGCAGTAGTGATGCAGGACATCACCTAGGATCTTAGAAATAAAACTGCCCTGTAGGAAAAAGTTACCTGAGGAAGCTAGTAAGATAAATGCTATCCAACTTGCTTCAAACGTTAAACCAAGTTGAACTGATATGTCTTATAAGTATGATATAATAAATTGAAATTTCATTCAAATATCATTAACAGCAACAAAAAATTCTAAATCAATCTTGATTTTTTTTTGCTATTGAGTTGTAGTATTTTAGATATTAACCCCTTATCAGATATACGGTTTGCAAATATTTTCTCCCATTCCATAGGTTGCCTTTTCATTCTGTTGACTGTTTATTTTGCTGTGCAGAAGCTTTTTAGTTTAATGCAATCCCACTTGTCTATATTTGCTCTCATTACCTGTGCTTTTGGTGTCATACTGAAGAAAAATCATTCCCCAGACCAATGTCAAACTTCTTCCCTGTTTTCTTCTAGCAGTTTTATGGTTTCATGTCCTACATGTAAGTCTTAAATCGATAATGAGTTGATTCTTGTATAAGGGCCCCAGTTCCTTTTTCTGTATATAGATATCCAGTTTTCTCAATACCATTACTGAAGACACTATCCTTCCTCATTATGCGTTCTTGGAACCCTTGCTGAAGAACAGCTGACTGCAGATGTACATGGATCTATTTCTGGGCTATTTTTTCCATTGGTCTAATAATGCCCCCCCCCTTTAAATGCTGGTACCATACTGTTTTGATTACTGTAGCTTTATAATATAGTTTGAAATTAGTTAGTATGATGCTTCCAGCTTCGTTGTTCTAGCTCAAAATTTCTTTGGCTATTTGGGTTTTTTTGCGGCTCCATAGATATTTTAGGATTCTTTTTTTCTACTTCTGTAAAAAATGCCACTGAGATTTTGATAGGGATGGCAATGAATGCATAGGTCACTTTGGGTAGTATGGACATTTTAACAACATTAATTCTTCTAATCTATGAACACAGTATGTCTTTCCATTTATCTGTGCCTTCTTTAATTTTCCTTCATCAATAATAACCTGTTTTCAGTGTACATGTCTTTTATCTCTTTGGTTAAGTTTATTCCTAATTATTGTATTTGTTTAGTTGTGATTATGAATAGGATTGTTTTCTTAATTTCCTTTTTGATAGTTCTTTTTTTTGTGATAAAAGCATGACCGATTTTTGTATGTTGATTTTGTATACCATAATTTGACTTACTTTATTAGTTCTAAAAGTTTTTTTTGTTGATGGTGAGTCTTTACGGTTTTCTATGTATATGATCATGATCATGTCATCTAAAAATAAACATAATTTTACTTCTTCCTAATTTGAATACTAATTATCTCTTTTTCTTGTCTAATTGTTCTGGCTAGGGCTTCCAGTACTATGTTGAAAAGAAGTGGTGAAACTGAGAATCCTGCCCCTGTACCTTATACTAGATCTTAGAAGAAAACCTTTCAGTTTCCCCTCATTGATTATAATGTTAGCTGTGGATTACATATATATATATATATATATATATATATATATATATATATATATATATATATATACATTGTGTGTGTATATATACATATGTATATACGTATATGTATATATATGTATATATATATATATGTTTATATATATGGCCTTTATTGTGGTAAATCCCTTCTATACCTATTTTATTGAGTTTTAATCATGAACGAATACAGACTTTGTTAATGCTTTCGCTGCATCTGTTGGGTTGATCATGTGGTTTCTTTCTCTCCTTTTGTTAATGTATTGTACCACACTGATTGATTTGTGTATGTTAAACCATTCTTGTATCCCAGGGATAAATCCCACTTGGTGATGGTGCAGCATCCTTTTAAAGTGCTGTTGAGTTCAGTTTGCTAGTATTTTATTGATAATTTTTTTGCATCTATATTCCTTAAAGATATTGGTCTATAGTTCTATTTTCTTGAAGTGTCTGTGTCAAGGGGTATCATGGGGATGCTGGTTTCACAAAATGAGTTTTGTGCGAAGTATTCAGTCTTCTTTTACTTTTTGGAAGACTTTAAGAAAGATTGGTATTAATACTTCCTAGAATTTTTGGTACAATTCACCCATGAACTCATCTGGTCTAGGGTTTTCTTTGTTGGGAGATTTTTGATTCAAATTCCTTTTATTATCTGTCTGTTCAGGCTTTCTATTTCTTCTTGATTCAGTATTCATACATTGTATGTTTCTAGGAATTGAACCATGTTTCTAGGTTATACAGTTTGTTGGTGTACAATTATTCATAATAGTAATAACAGTCTGAGGCTCTGTGGTAATGTCTCCTCTTTCGTTTCTGATTTTATTTGTCTTCTCTCTTTTCTTATTATAGCTAAGGATTTGCCAATTTTGTTTATCTTTTCAAAAAATAATTGTTAGCGTTATTATTCCTACTTATCTATTGTTTTTATTCTCAATTTTTGCACAAATCTTTATTATTTCATTTATTCTGTTAAATTTGGTTTGGATCTTCTTTTTCCAGTTCCTTGAGGTGTGAAATTAGGCTGTTTATTTTAGATCCATCTGCTTTTTTAATGTCGGCATGTATCATTTTTAAACATCCCTCTTAGCTGCGTTTTCTGTATCCTGTAAGTTTCAGTATGTTGTGGTTTGTTTTCCTTTGTTTCAAGATACTTTTAAAATCTTTTTATTATTTAATGGGCAATATTAGGAAACTCTTTTTCCAGGGCCCATCAGTTCCAACTTGTCATTCTTTCAATCCAGTTGTGGAGGGCGCAGCTCACTGGCCCATGTGGGAATCGGACCAGCAATCCTGTCGTTAAGAGCTCACGCTCTAACCAACTGAGCCATCCGACTGCCCCCTAAAATGTCTTTTTGATTTCCTATTTGACCCAAAGGTTTTTCATGAGTGTGTTGTTTAGTCTACGTATTTGTGAATTTTCCCATTTTCTTCCTGTTACTGATTTCTGGTTTTATTTCATTGTGGTCATAAAAGATTTTTGATATTTCAATTTTATTAAATTTGTTAAGACATGTTTTGTGACCTAACATGTGATCTATCCTGGAAAATGTCTGCATGTGCTTAAGAACATGAATTATTCTGCTGTTGGGTGTAACGTTCTGTATATGTCTGTTAGGTCCATTTGATTTGTAGCACTGCTCAAGCTAGCTGTTCATTGATTTTTCTACCCCTTATAGTAAGTGAGGTATTCAAGTCCCCTACAATTATTGTATTGCTATCAATTTCTGACTTCAGATCTGTCAATATTTAATTTATATATTTCGGTGCTCTGATATTGGGGGTATATATATTTATAATGATTATTTCTTTCTGTTGAATTGGCCCTTTTATCATTATGTAACAAAATTTTTGTCGAGACAGTTTTTGATTTAAAGTCTATTCTGCCTGATGTAAGTATAGCCCTTCCTGGTTTCTTCTGGTTTTCTGCTGGTTTCTACAGCAGATTTAAGGGTGACAAACTCCCTTGAGTTTTGTTTATCTGGGAAAGATTTTATCCTGGCTTCATTTCAGGTATGGTATTCTTGGTTGACAGGTTTTTCTTTCAGCTTTTGGAATATATCATCTCACTCTCCCCAGGCCTACAAGTTTCTTCTGAGAAATATGCTGATAGTTCTGTGGAGGTTCCCTTGTATGGACAAGTTGCTTTTCTCTTGCTGCTTTGAAAATTATTTGTCCTTGACTTTTGACAATTTGATAATAATGTGTCTCAATACACTGTTCTTTGCATTGATCCTGTATGGGAACATTTGAGCTTCATGAATCTGGATGCCCATTTCCCTCCTCAGATTTAAGAAGTTCTTACTCACTATTTCTTTAAGTAAGCTTTCTGTCCCCTCCCCCAACCACCTCTTCCATATGGCACTCCAATAATGCATATATTAGTTCCCATGATGGTGTCCCATAAATCCCATAGGCTTTCTTCATCATTTTTCATTATTTTTTTTTTTGGGGGGGGTCATTTTTCTCTTCTGACTGGATAATTTTAAATGCAACTGGGGTCCTTCTGCTGTCCTTCTCCGCAGTGAGGGGAAGGGGGAAGCTGTGTCCAAGGATCTCTCTTGGCACCAGGGCATGCACATGAGTTCAGTGGTGGCACCAGTGGCCAGAGCATGGGTGTGCCAGCCACCTGCACAGCAATGCCAGTGCCTAAGGTACAGACACAGGCAGATCAGCTGCAGCGCCCAGTGTCTGGGTACATGTGGAATGGCTATGGAATCAGGACCTGGGGCAAGAACACAGTGGCACCAGGATAGGGGGATGAGGGAGATGATGACAACTCTAGCCTGGAATTGAGGAGAGACAAAGAGATGGCTCCAGACCCCATGTGGGGGCGCTGCAGTGGCTGTATTCCTGAAGTGGGGAAGGGGGAGACACAGAGGTGGCTACTCCCGGGGGAGAGGGGGGGCTTAGTGAGGTGGAGTCTGGATAGCTCCATCAGCTGAAGTCAGTGTTTACAAAGGCAGTGGAAGTCCTCTGTGTCAAAAGCTATAGGTGTCCACAGCAGTAGTAAAAGCTTCTGGGTTTCTCCAGGGCAGTGGTGAAAGCTGCTGGAGTCTTCCTGCTCCTCTTTTTCCGGCTAAGGGGAGGTCATGGCCAAGGGAATCCCTCTTGGTGTCAAGCTCTGCAAGACCAAAGGATGAGGTCGTGCAGGTAAAATGCTTCCTATGCTCTTCTATGCAGCTGTTCTCAGTTTCTGTGCGCCACAGGATTGCTGCAGCTTCTTCACTGCATTCCAGAGCTGTCCTACAACTATTTTCATCATTAGTTCCTTAATCTTTTTTTTTTTTTGGGGGGGGGGTGGCAAGTGTTAGGACCTCCTAGTCTGTCATCTTGCTGATGTCACTCTCTAACTACTTTTCTTTCTGGAGTGATTAAAATATCCTTTGCTCACCCTTAAAACATCTTTTTTTGCCCTAAACTTGATCCATTTTGAAAAACATAGCCTCTGCTGAAAATACAGCACAGTTCAAGGTATGTGGATTTACTGTGTCTGAAGTATGCAATCAAAAGTCCATCTACCTTAAAAACACATGTTTTCTTATTACCACTAACAGGTCCAGCACACAATACTGATGATAAGAGCTCAACATCATATTGTGATCCTACTTCCATACAGCAATTTAAATGTTAAGAACTATGTACTTGAATTCCTAATGCACACTGAAAATAAAGACTGTGGAGCTCCATTTGCAAAGTGATGTCTTTCTACCTTTTTTGTTTATATATATATATCAACAGATATAATGAAAGCAAAAATATTTAAAATTTTAAAGAAAACTTAAAAGCTTTCAAGAGTTCCAACACATTCCCTCTAATTTCAGCTGTGAATATAGTTACTGAACAATCACTGAACAAGCATGACAGAGTCAGAGCAGAATCAAGTAGGAAGCAACATGAGTCTTGGTCTTTAGAGGTTGTAAATATAAATTTTAAGTCCTTGAAGCAGGGACTACTTTCAAGTTAAATTGTTTTATAAAATAAGTAGTGGTGCTACAGGTTAACCAGATCACCCGTAACAAAATCAGCATTGATCACATAGCAGAAGAAAGACTATGTCAATCAAAAAACAAAAGAAAAAGAAAAAGAAAGAAAAGCTTGGAATAATAAAATTCAGAGAAAATTTGGTGGTGTACCATGACACATCTTTCAGTAGTGTCTATTTTAATTGGAAATTTAAGGAAATACTGTATAACTTAACTAATAAGGACAGGTCTTTATATTTTAAATTATAAAAATAAAACCAAATTTTAAAAAAATTGTTGAAATTTCAAAATAAAACGCGAAACCTTAAGAAACTTTGGTGCCTTTAGCAGCTAGATATTTTTGTGTACCCATAGGGGATAGACGTTCTTTTTTCTGTCAGTGGAAAAGTCTGAGAGGTACTAACTTTACATTAATTTATTCAATAAACACCAAGCAATAGGAGTGAGGCCTGAACAAACAAATTGGTCCCTGAACTCAGAGACGTAATAAAATGCTACAGGGGCACCTAACCTTGACTTGGAAGATAAGAGAATACTTCCTGAAGAAAGTGTCCCCTAAACTAATATAGGAAGATTCTAGAATAAGAGGAAGGGGCAAAACAAAAAGAAAGAAGATTATTTATAGTAAAAAGGGCCAGCAAGAGATAATGACACACAAAGGGAACAGAACAAAAGGTGTAAAATGGCAAGAGATGAAGCTGGATAGTAAGCAAGGCCAAAACCACGGAAGTCCTTGTAAAAATTGTTAAGGAGTTTGAACTTTATCCTGACGATGAGGGGCACTCAATAAAGTATTTTAAGTATCGAAGTGATAAAATCACTCTTGTGTAGCAATAAGGATGGGAATGGAGGAGAACTAGTAACAGACAGTTTATAAGGTAACTGCAATAATTCAAGCAAGAAATGATGACAGCCTGACATGCTGGGTAGCTCAACTGAACCGGCTGGAAGATAGAGGCTCTTCTTGGAGCTGACCTTTTAAGCTGTCTCACATATACAACTCGTAAAGGTGTCAACACACATATCATACCCTATAGTAATTTTTTAAATGTTGTTTCTGTACTTGCTCCATTAATGCTTCTATTTCCAATGACAGAGACCTTCCAATCCATGACACTGTATCACAATCATCTAATGAAACAAATTATTTACTGATTTTGTGAACATATTAAAAAGGCAGTAGTTCAAGTTCATTCACGTTTTACCAAAAGATCTTCCTTCCGTAGAGATCATATTGATATTCAAGTAAATGAATATAGATTGTAGGTTCCAAATGTCATTATTTTTTTAAAAAACAACCATGGCAGTTACATGAGAAAATACTCATACAAGTTATGAAAATACCACCTTCCAATTATCTAGAAAAACATGTGACACCAAGGAGTAATCTTTATGTCTCAGTAAAATATGTCAAGATAACTTATTAATTTCTTTCCATGCAAGAATGGCTAGTTATGTAGACAAGGAAAACATACTTGTATATGACATCTAGCTTTCTTAAATAAATCTCACAATTTTTTCTAAAATAAAACTTCAAATTTACAGATAGGATCTAGATTCTAGATTAAGATTGGAAAGCCCAACAAGTAAGCCACGAGGCTTCTTGGCAAGCTGTACAACCTAGGATATCTCTCGGGCACATACTGATGTTAGAGCCAGTTTTGCTTTTTTGCCTTGTGCCAACCTCGCTGGTTATCACATTTGCCCTTATTGGTGACTAGGTCTAAGGCCAAAGAGGCTATTTGAGTCACTCCCTCCCTAACCGAATGTTCTTGTTTTCTGGCCCAGCAACTTGAAGTCAGGGAATAGCAAATAGCTGTGTACTGAGTGAGTGCTGAGATAATACCGGGGGTGCCAAAAAACTGTATACAAGTAGGCACTCTGGTCAATGTTGCTCAAGTAGTAGGTCACTATAATCAGAAGTGTCTGGACGCTGATGGCAACTACTTTGAGCACCTCTTGTAATTGCACAGAAGTCAAACGTGACTTGTATTCATCTTTTATTATTGGTATATATTGAGTATTACAATTTTAATACAGTTGCTTTCCTTTCTTGAAATGTGTATACATGCTTTTGGCACCCTCCGTATAACATGCATGAGGCTATGCCAGTGTAACGTGACAGATTGTTTAATAGCAAGTTTTTTGTGTTTTGTTTTTGTAAGTAGAAAGAGTACACGCTTGAATAATGATAAAAACTACAGTATAGTAAATACATGAACCAGTAACCCAGGTGTTTATTAACACTATCTAGTATTAGGCACCGGACGTAACTGTATGTGCTATACTTTTGTATGACTGGCAGCGCAGGTTTACACCAGCGTCACCACAAACGTGAGTGACACGCTGCATTACAACATTATGATGGCTTGTAATGGTTACAACATCACCTGGCAACAGAAATTTTTCAGCTCCATTATAATCTGATGGGACCACATATATGCGGTCCATCATAAACTGAAATGTTATTATGTGGCACATGACTGTAGAATACTATTGTATAGTAATTTCTTTGCATGCTTTACATGCAAATCATCTTTTACAGTTAAAAAAAAAAAAGGGAATCGGAACCCCTGAAAAATCACTGTTAAAACTAATAGTTTTTACTAATTATCCAAGATAAACTGTTGATTACTCCTTATAAATCAGGAATTAAAATTTCTAAGACAGAGTTGCTAATTCATATAAAGTATTATAATGTTTCCAGCATGTCCCAGGCTCTTGTTTGTGAAGAAGAAACTTCAGGTTTCAAAACTCCAGGTTTTCCCACATACTTGATTGAACTGCCCTTCTCTGCCTCCCTTCTCTCTTCACTTGACCTTGCCAATTCAAATCTCTTATGTTTCAGGAGCCTGCTCAGATGTGGACTCCTCCAGAAAGCCCTCTCAGACTTTATGGATGGGTGAGAGGCCCTAACTACATGCCCTCATAGTGCACTGAACATACTCTTTCATAAGACTTATCACAATGGATCAAAACCGTCCAGTTATTTGTCTGCTTCCTCCAAAAGAGAACTCCATAAAAGTAGGAACTTTCAAATACATCATTAGTTCCCTTCCCAATCCCTAACACAGGACCTAGAATATGGTAGTACTCAATAAGTATTTGTTTTAGGAATAAGTAACAACTTTGTTTCATAAACAAAATCATACTCTATGTTAAAAAAAATCCACATTGAGACATTTTACTTACAAATCCTAACACCCCTAAGAAGTATAATGTAATGGTTTCAAAGGGAGCATTGCCAGCAAGCAACTGGCCAGCAAGCAGCTTTTCAGAATAGCATTGTCTTGTCCTCACCGTTAGAAGTCAAAAACTTGTCTTTTATCAGGGCCCAGAGGATGTATATGGGGGGGAAAATGAATTTAGGCATAGAAGCAATCAATTTATCTTCAGATTCTGGTACATAGTAGCCAAATCCAAATGGGAAGAAGATATATGAATGACTCTTAAAACATACACTGGAGAAAACTCTTTTAGAATAACAGCACTGTTAACAGAATGTCAAATGAGGATACTCTTCCTGGTATAAGAGTACCTAAAAAGCTAAAACAGTAATTAAAAAGTTGCTTGGTGAGCATAAAATAAAAACCTGTCTGGTGATGCTCTACCCGACATAAAGAATTCTTTTAAAACTAGAATTAAAATGAAGTGGTCCTGGCACAGGGATAGACAATAGACCAATAATACAGAAGAGATACGTCAGAAACCGACACATGCACATATGTATTCTGATATATGTCAGTGATGGCTGCAGAGAAGTAGAGAGAAATCATCTTTTCAATACATTGTAGGGAAACCAGGACTCTGAGGGGGGAAATGAGTTTCCATATAAATCAATTTCAGATATTTAAAAAGCCATATAATGAGATTTCATTAAACCAGATATTGAAACATATTACCAAATTATAATTATAGTAACAAAAGGATAAAACAGTGAAACAATATAAAAGTTCAATATAATTCAGTATACATAGTAAGTTGGCATATAATAAAGAAGGAATTTCCTATCAGTAGAGAAAAATTAATTTGCTGATATTCAATAAATAGTGTTGTCGTTTCTGGATACAGGGATAATACATGTCATTTTCAATTTTTTCTTAATCTGTTTCCCAAATGTTTGATGACAGTGAACTTATAGTTCTTTTATAACCAGAAAAAAATGTATCAACTATTTGAGAAAACTGTTAAGAAAAATTTTGATTTTAGGTAAAATTTATATAAACATAAAATAAAACAAATAAACCATAAATAAAATGATTAATACTTTCTCCCTACATAAAAAATATGAAAACCCTATGATCAAAATATGCCAAAATCAACTCCTGTCTCGTTAGGGAGACCACCTAAGGGAAGATATAGATGCCTGATCACTGCACTGTACACCTGAAGCTGAAGTTGAACGATAATGAATGTCAACTACAAGTTTATATGTGTGTGTGTGTGTGTGTGTGTAGTTACAAGAAGCGGAGTACACCATTAGAAAAGAGACAGTGGAAAAGTAATGGTTGTGTGCGATGTCAGAGGCATAGTGGATCGGGGGAGGGGGGTTGATATAGTGTGAGGGATATAAATGATAGATGTCTAACTATAACATTGTTTTGTGTACTGGAAACTGATAAAAAAATATTGCAATGCTTAATTAAAAAAATAAGCCAAAATCAAATTCAAAGTTAAACAATAAAGAGAGGGCAAAAATTAACATATGGCAAAAAAGAAAAAGAAAAATGTATCAATCTTAACACAATAATATTTTTAAATAAAGAAAATTAATAAACCTACAAGAGCAATTTCATAAACCACCATGAAACATGAAAAATTACTGCACAATAATCAGAGAAATGTAATGTAAAACAATAATACACCAATTTAAAAGGTTTTTTCCCACCAAGATAAAAAAAAAAACAGTCTTATATGAGATTATCATCAATGTAAACTGCTAAAACTTTCACAAAAGACCTTTAAAAATAAGGATATTCTAGACATCATCAAAATGGCGGCGTGAGGTAAGCCTCTGTAAATCTCCCTTGGAATTTACAACAAATGGAACAACAATAACTCCACAAAGGACTCCATGCACAGCAGACAGGCAAGACGAAGAGGCCCATACTGAATTCACCTAAAGGTGGGCGAATCGCAGGAGTGGGGGAGGGGGGAAGGGAGAAGCGCGGTGACAGAGGCGCACGGGCGCAGGACGCAGACCTAGCTCAGTGCTCTGAGCTCGCTGCATCCCGGAACTACTGCAGCTGCAGGAGAGGGAAGAACTCCGACTACTAGGGCTCCGCTTATGGCCCATAGAGCTGAGGGGACAGCATATAACATGGCTGAACCCAACGCTCATGGCAGAGACCTCGGAGAAAAGACTGAGGGAAGAAGGCTGAAAACAGTGGTTTAAGCCCTCACTGCCAAGCAGAGAATGGAAGCCTTAGGCACTGAGACTAGCCGCCCTCTCCCTACCCTCCCAGAGCTCACCCCGCCCCCACCTGCCTGGTGCCAGAAGTGGAACAGTGGCAGTGTCAGAGCAAAAGAACAGAATGTTTGCTATTCTGAGAACTGTGGACCGCAGACACAGATTTGCAGCCCAACTAGTTCCGGCAAAGGGGAGGGAGCTGTGGAAGCAGGACTGGCTGTGGTGGTGGTCCCTGCCATTGCTCTGGGCCACCTCTCACAACTCACCTGCCCCTGGCCCCACCTGTTTGGGTGAATCTCTGCAGGAATAACCAAGGCAACAAGACAGCTCAGAAAGAAAGTGAAAAGTCTCCAGAAAAGGAACTTAAAGATATGGAAATATGTGACTTAAATCACAGAGAATTGAAGATTACAGTTCTGAAAAAACTCAACGAGATGCAAGAAAACACACAAAGGCAGTTTAATGAACTCAGAAACACAATCAAAGAACAACATGAGCGTTTTATGAAAGAGATTGAAATTTTGAAAAAGAACCAAATAGAATTTCTGGAGATTAAGACCTCAATAGAAGAAATTAAGAATGAAATAGCCAGCTTAGTTGACCAGATGGAGGAAAGAATCAGTGACATCGAAGATAGAAACCTGGAAAAGACATGGATGGAAGAAGAAAGAGACTTGAGACTTAAAAGAAATGAAAGAACGCTACAAGAACTTTCTGACTCCATCAGAAAGAGCAATATAAGAATAATGGTCATACCAGAAGGAGAAGAAAGAGAGAAGGGAACAGAGAGTATATTCAAACAAATAGTCGATGAGAATTTCCCAAACTTGTGGAAAAAACTGGATCCTCGAACCCAAGAAGCAAATAGAACATCTAATTACCTCAACCCCAACAGGCCTTCTCCAAGGCACATTGTATTGAAGCTGTCAAAAATCAACGACAAAGAAAGAATCCTCAAGGCAGCCAGGGAAAAGAAGACTTTCATTCCTACAAAGGAAAGCCCACTAGAATATCATCAGATTTTCCAGCAGAAACTCTACAAGCCAGGAGGGAGTGGAACCAAATATTCAAACTATTGAAAGAGAGAAATTATAAGCCAAGAATAATATATCCAGCAAAGATATCCTTTACATATGAAGAAGGAATAAAGACCTTTACAGACATACAGAAGCTGAGGGAATTTCTAATACATGGCCTGCACTATAAGAAATACTAAAGGAGGCTATTCGACCACCATCAACAGGGACAATTTGTGGCAACCAAAACATAAAAAGGGGGAGAGTAAAGCCCTGAACTGGAATATGGGAATGGAGAAAGTAAGCGTGCTGAAGAAAATGGAATACTCTAAACATCAAACTTTCTTTTACATAAACTTAAGGATAACCACTCAAAAAAAAAAAAAAAAAATCCAGAACTGAAATATATGCTGTAATAAAAGAAGAAACAGAGGAAAACATCATAGAATACCACCACACAGAAATAATAGACAACAACAAAAAGAAAAAGAAATAATGGAAACACAGCCTTACCAGAAAACTAAAGATAGAATGACAGGAAATCCTCACATATCAATAATCACCCTAAATGCAAATGGACTGAACTCACCAATAAAAAGGCACAGAATAGCAGACTGGATCAAAAAACTAAACCCAAACATATGCTGTCTCCAAGAGACACATCTCAGCTACAAGGACAAGCATAAATTCAAAGTGAAAGGATGGAAATTGACACCACAAGCAAATGGTACCCAGAGAAAATGAGGTGTAGCCATAATGATATCAGATGAACAGGGTGAAAAAGATAACAAGAGACAAAGATGGACATTTCATAAAGGTAAAGTGGACTATACAACAAGAAGACATAACAGTCATCAATATTTATGCCCCAAATCAGGGAGCACCGAAATATACCAAGCAACTACTAACAGAACTAAAGGGAGAAATGGACCAAAACACAATTATACTAGGGGACTTAAATACATCATTGACAGCCATGGATAGATCATCCAAACAGAAAATAAATAACGAAATAGCAGCCCTAAATGACACATTAGATGAAATGGACATAATTGACATATGTAGAGCACTTCATCCTAAAACATCAGACTATACATTCTTTTCTAGTGTACATGGAACATTCTCAAGGATAGACCATATATTGGGACATAAAATCAGCCTCAGCAAATTTAAGATTGAAATCATACCAAGCATATTCTCTGACCACAAGGCTTTGAAATTGGATATCAACTGCAAAAACAAAGCAGGAAAAAACACAAATACATGGAGATTAAACAAGATACTTTTAAAGAACGACCGGGTCAAAGAAGAAATTAGAGGAGAGAGCAAAATATACATAGAAACAAATGACAATGAAAATATATCCACCAAAATTTTTGGGATATAGCGAAAGCAGTTTTAACACGTTGCTTACGGATCACGAGAATCTTCGTTTTTTCTGAGCCATGCGTTAGGGACAGATAACGAGAATTCTCATTTTTATTGTTGACTCTTTTTACTTTGCATATTTTATTGAATTATTTGAATATTTATAGAACAATTTATAGAATAATTTATTTATAGAATCTATTATTTATAGAAAAATAATAAATGACATAGAAGCATTTACGCTTTAAAGAGAAGAGTGCATTTTAAAGTAGTTTCTTTTAAAAACCTGCCAGAACAGAGGGGTATGAGGGATTTAAACCCCACCGTACGCACTGTGTTAAGAGGGAAATTTGTATCATTACAGGCCTATCTCAAGAAACAAGAAAAATCCCAAATATGTAACCTCATGTTACACCTCAAAGAACTAGAAAAAGAAGAACAAATGAAACCCAAGGTCAGCAGAAGAAAGGGAATAACAAAAATCAGAGCAGAACTAAATGAAATAGAGAACAAAAAGACAATAGAAAAAATTAATGTGAAAAAGAGCTGGTTCTTTGAAAAGATTAACAAAATTGACAAACCCTTGGCTAGACTCACTACGATAAAAAGAGAGAAGACACTAATTAACAAAATCAGAAATGAAAACGGGGAAGTTATCACGGACACCACAGAAATACAAAGGATCATCCAAGAATACTATGAAGGACTATATGCCACCAAATTCAATAACCTAGAAGAAATTGACAAGTCTTAGAAACATATAGCCTTCCTAGGCTGAACCATGAAGAAATGGAAAATCTAAACAGACCCATCACCAGTAATGAAATTGAATCAGTCATCCAAAATCTTCCCAAAAGCAAAAGTCCGGGACCAGATGGCTTCACTAGTGAATTCTACCAAACCTTCAAAGAGGATCTAATACCAATCCTGCTCAAACTCTTCCAAAAAATTGAAGAAGAGACAGTACTCCCCAACTCACTTATGAGGCCAACATTACCCTGATACCAAAACCTGGTAAGGACAACACAAAAAAAGAAAACTACAGACCAATATCTCTGATAAATACAGATGCAAAATCCTAAACAAAATTCTAGCAAATCGAATACAACAACGCATTAAAAAGATTATTCATCACGACCAAGTGGGGTTCTACTCCGGAGCACAAGGATGGTTCAACATCTGCAAATTCATCAATGTGATACATCACATAAACAAAATAAAGGACAAAAATCGTATGATTATATCAATTGTTGCAGAAAAAGCATTTGACAAGATACAACATCCATTTATGATCAAAACACTTAGTAAAATAGGTATAGAAGGAAAATACCTTAACATAATAAAGGCCATATATGACAAACCCTCAGCTAATCTCATAATTAATGGTGAAAAACTTAAGCCCTTTGCTCTACGTTCAGGAACATGACAGGGCTGTCCCCTATCACCTCTGTTTTTCAACACAGTGTTGGAAGTCCTTGCCAGAGCAATCAGGCAAGAGAAAGAAATAAAAAGCATCCAAATTGGGAATGAAGAAGTTAAACTGTCTTTGCAGATGACATGATGCTATATATATAGAAAACCCTAAAGACTCCACCAAAAAGCTAACAGAAACAATCAACGAATACAGTAAAGTTGCTGGCTACAAAATCAATGTACAAAAGTCCACTGTATTCCTATATACTAACAATGAAATCTCAGAAAAAGAAATACAAAAAACAATTCCTTTTGCAATTGCAGCAAAAATAATAAAATACCTAGGAATAAACTTAACCAAGGATGTGAAAGACCTATATGCTGAAAACTATAAGACATTTTTAAAAGAAATTGAAGAAGACACAAAGAGATGGAAAGACATTCCATGCTCATGGATTGGAAGAATCAACATAGTTAAAATGGCCATATTATCCAAAGCAATATACAGATTCAATGCAATCCCCATCAAAATCCCAATGGCATTTTTTAAAGAAATAGAACAAAAAATCATCAGATTTGTTTGGAACCACAAAAGACCCAGAATAGCCAAAGCAATCCTAAGAAAAAAGAACAGTAATGGAGGTATCACACACCTTGACTTTAGCTTGTACTACAGGGCAACAATAATCAAAACAGCATGGTATGGCAGAAAAACAGACACATAGACCAACGGAATAGAACTGAGAACCCAGAAATAAAACCACATAAATATGGACAGATAATTTTTGACAAAGAAGCAAAAAACATACAATGGAGAAAAGACAGCCTCTTCAATAAATGCTGCTGGCAGAATTGGATAGCCACGTGCAAAAGAATGAAACTGGACTGCTATCTGCCACCATGTACCAAAATTAATTCAAAATGGATCAAAGACTTAAGCATAAGACCTGAAACAATAAACTGCATAGACGAAAACATAGGTACTAAATTTATGGACCTTGGGTTTAAAGAGCATTTTATGAATTTGACTCCAAAGGCAATGGAAGTAAAAGCTAAAATAAATTAATGGGACTATATCAAACTTAAAAGCTTCTGTACAGCAAAAGAAACCATCGACAAAATAAAGAGGCAACCAACTGAATGGGAGAAGATTTTTGCAAACAGTGCCTCCAATAAAGGGCTAATATCCAAAGTATACAAGGAACTCATGCATCTCAACAACAAAACAACAAACAACCCAATTGAAAAATGGGCAGAGGACCTGAAGAGACATTTCTCCAAAGAGGACATACAAATGGCAAATAGACATATGAAAAAATGCTCAACATCACTACTCATCAGAGAAATGCAAATAAAAACCACAATGAGATATCACCTCACCCCAGTCAGAATGGCTATCATCAACAAGACAAATAGTGACAAGTGTTGGAGAGGCTGTGGAGAAAAAGGAACCCTCATACACTGTTGGTGGGAATGCAGACTGGTGCAGCCGCTATGGAAGGCAGTGTGGAGGTTCCTCAAAAAATTACAAATAGAATTACCATATGACCCAGCAATCCCTCTCCTGGGTATCTACCCCAAAAATCTGAAAACATTTATACATAAAGACACATGTGCTCCAATGTTCATTGCAGCTTTGTTTACGGTGGCCAAGACATGGAAACAACCAAAATGTCCTTCGATAGATGAATGGATAAAGAAGTTGTGGTATATATACACAATGGAATACTATTCGGCGTTAAGAAAAGATGATATAGGAACATTTGTGACAACATGGATGAATCTTGAGATTATAATGCTAAGTGAAATAAGTCAGACAGAAAAAGCAGAGAACCATATGATTTCACTGATATGTGGTATATAAACCAAAAACCACAAAAGAAGAAGACAAACAAATGAGAAAAAAAAATTCATGGACACAGACAATAGTTTAGTGGTTACCAGAGGGTAAGGAGGGAGTGGGGTGGGAGATGAGGTAAGGGGGATCAAATATATGGTGATGGAAGGAGAACTGACTCTGGGTGGTGAACACAAAACGGGATTTATAGATGATGTAATACAGAATTGTACACCTGAAATCTATGTAATTTTACTAACAATTGTCACCCCAATAAACAAAAAAAAAAATGAGTTGGCTAATAAAAAAAAAAAAAAAAAAGGATATTCTTTGACCCATTCTGTCAATATAAAGGATTTTTTCCTGAGGAAATAAATCTATCACAAAAATTGTAAATTTTTTGTACTCACTGAAGCTCTATTAGTAACAGTACAAGAATTTATACATTAAAAATCCAGAAATAGCAGGTTGGCTATTAAATAATAGTATGCCTGTACAATAGAATACCGGATGATCATTAACAAATCAGATAAACAATAAGAAAATAAAGTGAAAAATGGTCAATACCATGCGAAAATACTTTTAAAATTAGGTAAGTGAAAATTCTGGATACAAAACAATCTACAGAATATGATACCCAATTTATTTAAATTATATATGTGTGTGTATACACACACACATATACATATGCTACATGCTAACATTGTAAAATATTCATAGTTGTCATCTGTGGCAGGTGGAATTATGTGTTATACATTTTCTAAACATTTCTCTGCATTTTCTAAATTATTGATAATGAACAAACGTATGAACAGATAAAAACCAAAAAAAATTATATTCCATTAAAACAAATACATATATATGTATGTTTTTATTATATATAAAAAGGGAAAATAAGGGTTCCATAATGAAATATATTCAGGAAATACTGGGCTGAACAGAGTTGAATAGTCTTCTTCAGTGCAGGGCTTCTAGAGCCTTCAAAATTCTGATTTTTCTAACTTGCGACATCTCCATGACAGCTCTTGGAGTTGGCGCCACAGAAACCTAAGAAACTGGAGAACCACTTAAAACTTGCCAATCTAATTATTCATTACCATGCTCTGGGCATATTTTATAAAACATACAAAGAGACAAAGAGGGAGAGAGGAAGAATGAATTCTCTGCTTGTAAGTGAGGTGAGGTTCTGCGTGGCATTAATTTATAATATATTGGGACTCGGAAAAGAGTAAAAGAACTAAAGAAGATAGCAAATGGCAAGACTTGTAAACTTGACTTGCTTGTTTATGATTGGTTTTTACATGCAAAATTTATATTGAATATAACTTACAATAAGCTAATTACATACATATGCCTGTATATGTGATGAAAATCAAACACTGATGTAGCTGAATTTTAAAAATACTATAAACTGAAATAAAAATATGCATATACCTTAGTGTTTAAATAAAAATTGTACCTTGGACATTTGAAGCACCAAACATTTTAGTGTTAAATTTAATCAGCATATAAACAAACTGCTAAGCATTATGCTATTTACTAAACCGATTTTCATATTAGCCATTAGATGGCACCATATACCTACATAGTTAACATAACTTGCACTAATTTCCCCAACATGTTTAAAACGTATTATAAAGTATATTTAACTTTTAAGTAATATGATACACATTATCTTTTACGATAGTTAAAATTTAATTTTTAAAGTGAAGAAAAATGATATAAGCAATTACATTTGCATCACATTACAATTTAAAATAAATAATCCAATTCAGAAGTCAAACTAGAATGTTCTAAGACAACTATTCAAAAGTTAAATGTCAGCCAGCTACAGAATGTCTTCCCTTAGGCTCAATCTAAGCTAAAACTAATTTTGTACCTTAATAAATTTTCTTTTTTTTTACTTCTTTTCATTCATAAATCTACATTGTCCAGTTTCTTTTTTTTTAATTTTTATTAAATTTACTGGGGTGAAATTGGTTAGTAAAATTATATAGGTTTCAAGTGTACGATTCTATAATACATCAACTACACAGTGCATTGTGTGTTCACCATCCAGAATCAGTTCTCCTTCCATCACCATATATTTGACCTCCTTTTCCTTCTTCTAATTCTTCTCAATAATCAAATTTCTGTCTACTCTTCTTAAATAAATTTCATCCTATCTCATTCTCTTATCCAAGACTCTCTCAATTCCTATCAATTTAAAGTTTAGTTTCCCTGTCTCTATCCTAAAATCCTGTGCTCCAGATTTTTGTCTATTTATATACATTTTATATACATAAAAATGACCCCGTTCACTTTTTACACTTCCAGTTAACATAGGAGGGATAAAATTTACCCTACCACCCAAAAACACTAAAACATCAGAGAAAACATATGAAACAATGGCACCAAGACACAAGACACTCGACATAGGCAAAAAACAGCAGTGATCACTGATGAAAGAAAAAAAATGAGTTATTATTTTAAAGACTTACTGGCTGGAGAAAGTTTCCAGATTGTGCGGCAAAGAGAAGAGAAATGCAAGTAGAGCTTAATAATCTCCTGAGCGGAGGAGATGAACCTGAGAGTACAAAAAAGCCAAGGGGACTAAAGTTGGCATGGCGGAGTACCAGAGGGAAAAAAGCATCAAAGAGATTAAAAATACTTAGGAATAAATTTAACCAATGAGTCACAAGACATGTACAATGAAAACGAAAGAAATTAAAGATGGAAATAAATGGAAAAACATTCCCTGTTCATGGATTTAAAGACTTAATATTAAAATGACAATACTACCCAAAGCAATCTACAAAATTAGTGAAATCTGTATCAAAAATCCAACTGACTTTTTCTTTGTTTGTTCTTGCAAATATAGAAAACCCATCCTAAAATGTCTATGGAATTTCACGGAACTCCAAAGAAGAACAAAAATGGAAGACTCACACTTTCCAATTTCAAAACTTACTACAAAGTTGCAGTAATCAAAACAGTGTGGTATTGGCATAAGAATAGATATATAGACCAATGAACAGAATTCAAGTCCAGAAATAAACCCCCATGTGTATGATCAATTCATTTTAACAAGAACACCAAGACCTATCAATGGGAAAAGCAAAGTTTCATCCACAACTGGTGCTAGGAAAACTGCATACAACACAAGAATAAAATTGGATTCATAACTTACACAATATATAAAACTTAACTCAAAATAAAGACATAAACTTAAGGGCTAAAACTATAAAACTCTTAGAATAGAGGCAAATCTACATGACCATGGATTTGACAACGGTTTTTATAAGATACCAAAAGCACAGACAACAAAAGGAAAAATAGATAAACTGGACTCCATTAAAATTTAAAAACTTTTGTGCATCAAAGAACACTATTAAGAGAGTGAGAAGACAACCCATAGAATGAAAGAAAGTGTTTGCAAATAATATATAAAAAGGATTTAATATCCAAGATATATAAAGAACCCCTATAACTCAATAACAAAAAGACAACCCAATTAAAAAATAGGCAAAGGACGTGAAAAGACACTTCTCCAAAGAAGAAATACAAACAGCCAACAAGCACATGAAGTGGTGTTCTATATCATTAATCATTAAAGAAATACAAATCAAAACCACAATACCACTTCATATCTACTAGGATAGCTATTACCGCACACCAAAAACAAAACAAAACAAAACAACAACAAAAACCAACCCAGAAAATAACAAGTGTATGTAAGGATATGAAGAAACTGAAACTCTTGTGCATTGCTGGTAGGACTATAAAAGGGTGCAGCGGCTGTGGAAAACAGTTTGATGGTCCTCAAAAAGGTAAACATAGAATTATCTCTATGTTTAGAGATAGTTTACTGTGACTCAGTAATTCCACTTAAGTAATACCCCAGATAAATGAAAATAGTGACACAAACAGATACCTCCCTACAATGTTCATAGCAGCATTAACCACAACAGCCAAAAGGTGGAAACAAGCCAAGTGTCCACTAGAGCATGAATGATACACAAAATGTAGTACATATTTACAATGGAATCTTATTCAGCCATAAAAAGGAATGAAGTTCTGATGCACGCTACAATACGGATCAACCTTGAAAAACGCTACGTAATGTGAAATAATCCACATACCAAAGGATAAATACTTTATGATCCTATTGACATGAAATACCTAAATAGGCATATAGAGAGGCAGAAACTAGATTAGAGGTTACCAGGGGCTTATAAGGGAAGAACTGGGAGTCACTACTTAATGGGTAATGAAAAAGTTCTGGAAACTGGTGATGGTTGCACAACACTGTGAATATACTTCTGACCAGTGAATTATACATTTAAAGGTCATTTTAATAGGAAATTTTAAATTATGTACGAGGTGTGATCTAAAAATATGGTGAATGTTTAAATAAAAAATTACAGCAAAAGATAAATTATCATTAATCCCCCTCAAAATACTCCCCCTTGCTTTGAACACAATTATCCCATCATTCTTGACACTTTCTGAAGCAGTTCTGGAAGCCCTCTTTAGTGAGTGTCTTTAGTTGCGCTGTCGTGGCTGCCTCGATGTCCTGAATCAATTCAAAATGTTTTCTTTTCACGGTCATTTTGACTTTGGGAAGAGCCAGAAGTTGCACGGTGCCAGATCCAGTGAATAAGGTGGATGAGGACACACCATAATGTTTCTATTTGACAGAAACTGCCATACCAGAAGAGATTCTGGTACGACATGGGTGTGACATGGAGCGTTGTCACGATAGAGGATGAAGTCAAGGTATTCATGAAAAAGGACTTCCAGAACTGCTTCAGAAAGTGGCAAAAATGATATGCGATAAGTGTGTTTGAAGCAAGGGGAATATTTTGGGGGGATTACATGGCAATGTGTCTTTTACTGTAATAAATTTTTTAAATTTAAATATTCACCATACTTTTTATCACATCTCAAAAAATTTATCACAAAAATGGGAGAAAAGATAATAAACTCTTTAAAGCAAAAAAATAATAATGTAATGCAAAATTGTATGCAGAAGTAAAATATATGATAATAGAACAAAGGTTGGGATGGGAGGAATAGAAATATACCGTATTAAGGTTATTGTGCTACTCATGAGGTAATAAAATTTCAGGCTAATTTTAAACTGTGATAAGAATATTAATACCATAAATCATAAAGGAGGCATTAAAATAATACAAAAAAATTTAACAAGACAAAAATTAGATAAAATGAAAGAATAAAGAAAATACTTGATTAATCCAAGAGAAGGCAAAAAAGAGTAAAGAGAAAAGAAAGATGAGACAAATAGCAAAATCATAGATCTTTAAAGCCAACCATTATAAAAACCACATTAAATGAAAATGTCTCAACATTCCAATTAAAAAGCAGAAATTATGAGACTAAATAAAAATGCCAGATCTAACTACAATAAATCTAATTTAAAGTTAAAAAATAGGTTCAAAAGTAAAATGACAATAAAAATATACCATGATAATAATAATCAAAAGGAAACTGAAACAGCTGATATCAGATAAAGAACATTTCAAAGAATATCACCAGAAATAAAAGGGTCTCTTCATTATGATAAAGGGGTCAATTAATCAGAAGGACATAACAATCCTGCTTATATTAATAACAGAGTTTCAATATACGTGAAACAACAAAACTGTAAGGAACAGACAAAACTACAATTATCATTGGAGAGTTCAGTCACCCTTTCTTAATAATTGACAGAACAAGTAGAAAATCATTAAAGATACAAAAGACTAGAACACTACCAATCAACTTGCTGTAACTGACATTTATAAAACACTCCACCCGGCAGCAGAATACACTTTCTATTCCATCACACACAAAATATTTACCAAGATACATCATATCCTTACTCAAAAAATTCTCAATAAATTTAAAAAGATTCAAATCATAAATTTTCTAACCACAATGGAATTAAAAATCAAACCCATAAATATATCTGGAAAATAACCAAGTATTTAGAAAGTAAAAAATACATTTCTAAACAACCCACACGTCAAAGAAGAACTCAAAAATTAGTCTTTCTCTGAAAGAGAATGACAATAATAGATTTTGTGTGATGCAGCTAAAACAGTACTTCAAGGAAAATTTATAGAATTGAATGCCTAGTTTAGAAAACAAGGTCTCAAATCAATAACCTAAACATTCACCGTAGAAAACCAGAAAAAAGAGCAAATAAAACTCAAAGTAAACAGGAGAGGAAATAGTAAATATTACAACAGAAATCAATGAACTAAAAAAACAGACACACACTAGAGAAAAATCAACGAAACCAAACTTAGCTCTTTGAGAACACCAAGAAAACTATAAACCTGTAACTGGAATTATCAGGGGAAAAATAGAGAAGACAAAAATTACCAATATCAGGAATAAAAAGATTATGTTAGTAGAGAGTCTACTGATATTAATAGGATATGAGAAATATTATGGACAACTTCATGTCCATAAATCCAACAAATAAGACGAACACATTCCTTTAAAGACACAAGTAATCAAAGCTCACTGAAGAAGAAATAGATAACCTGAATAGGCCTAAACGTGTAGTTTAAAATCTTCCCACAAAGAAAACTCCAGTTTTCTGTAACTTGGTGCAGCCATTGTGGAAAACAGTATGGAAGTTCCTCAAAAAATTAAAAATAGAACTACCGAATGATCCAGCTATTCCACTTCTGGCAATTGAGCTGAAGGAAATGACGACACTAATTCAAAAAGATATCTGCACCCCATATCCACTGCATCATTATTTACAGTAGCCAAAACACAGAAACAGCCTAAGTGTCCATCAATGAATGAATGGATAAAGAAAATGTGGGGTATGTATATACAGTGGAATATTACTCAACCATAAAAAAAGAATGAAATCTTGCTTTTGCAACAACACGGATGAACCTTGAGGGCATTATGCTAAGTGAAACTTCAGAAAAAGACATATATCATATGATGTCACTCATGTGTGGAATCTAAGAGTCACACTCATAGAACTCGAGAGGAGAATGGTGGTTGTCAGGGCCTCAAGGGTGGGGGAAATGAGGAGATATTAGTCAAAGATGTTAGAACGAACTTCCAGCCGTAAGATGAATAAGTTCGGAGGATCTTATGTATCACATGGTGAAATCTTAAAAGAAAAAAAAACACCAAAACTCATAGATACATAGAATGCAGTGGTTGACAAAGGCAGGAATGGGACTGGGCGAGATAGGTGAAGGTGGCCAAAAGGTACAAACTTCCAGTTATAAAATAAGCAAGGCCTGGGGATGTGATATGCAGCGCAGTGACTATAGTTAATAACACTGTATTGTATATTTGAAAGTTGCCAAGAGAGTAAATCTTAAAAGTTCTTAGCACAAGAAAAAAAAATTGTGTGGTAAGAGATGTTACCTAGACATACTGTGGTGATCACCTCACAACCTATACATAATGATCATAAAGCTGTACACCTGAAACTAATACAATGTCATATGTCTATTACATCGCAATTTATAAAGAGACTGATAATAAAGCTACAATAATCAAAACATTGGAAACAAGGCAGGCAAATAGATCAGTGGAGCAGGACAGTGTACAAAAATAGACCCATAAATATATGATCTATTGATTTTCTACCAAGAAACAAACATTTCAATGGAGAAAGGATAATCTTTTCAACAAATGTTGCTGAAACAGTTGGATATCCATATGCAAAGGGTGATCTTTGATCCATATGTCACATCATATATAAAAATTAACTCAGAATGGCTTTCTTCAAAATACGCCCTTTGGCACTGACCTTCTGTGTAGAAAAGAGTTAACATAGCAGGACTTACAAAGGCCTGCTTGCAAGGTTGGCCCTTGGCTGGATCTGGGAACTTGGTTCTTTAAGTGTTCCCGGTCAACAATTACCTGATGAGAGTGGTGCCCTGTGCTAAGACTGTGTAGACACTGGGCTTTATGCTGAACTCTGTTTTTTTTCTGAAAGTCTGGATTCTTGCTACAAGCTAGATAGAGGGTACATATGTGACCAATCACAAATAGAAACCTTAGGTTCTAAGTCTTTAAGGGAGTTTTTAACAGACAAAAAGAAACACAGCACATGTGTTGCTGCATTTCTGTTGTTGCTTTGGGATGTATGTCCTGTATATGACCTCTCATGTGAGGGACAGCATAAGGAAGCCTGCACATGAATTCGATTCCACCTGTGTCTCTTCCCCTTATAATCCAAGTGTGTACCTTTATTACGTCACTGCAATAAATTTTAACCATGAGTAAACTGCAGTTGACCCTTGAACAACGTGGGGGTTAGGGGCATTGACCCCGACCACGCAATCAAAAATCCATGAATAACTTTTGACTACTCAAAAACTTAACCACAGTCGCCCTTCATTATCCACGGGATTTGGTTCCAGGACCCCCGCGGATACCAAAATCTGCAGATGCTCAAGTCCCTTACATAAAACAGCACAGAACAATGCATAGAATTGGCCTTCAGCATCCGTGGATTCTCAACCATGGATCGAAAATAGCGTTTGGTTGAATCTGCAAATGCAAAACCCCAGGATATATAGGGCCAACTGTTTATTTATTGAAAAAAAATACACATATAAGTGGACCCACGCAGTTCAAACCAGTGTTGTTCAGGGGTCAAATGTATATGCTAAGTCCCAGGTGTCCTTCTAGAAAATCTTCAAACACAGGAGTTGGTCTTGGGGAACCTCAAAACCTTATAAACACAAAAATATCACATCAACACCATAGCATGCTGTTAGAGTTCCCTAACTAAACCATGTATTTATCCACAGGCCAGGTCAGTCACAAAATAAATATATAAATCAGTAACTTTTTATACGCAAAAAATAGGTAGAAATAAAAAGTCCCATTTACAACAAAACAAATAAAATGCAATTGAAATAACTTAATAAGAAATGTGGGGCGGACGGGTGGCTCAATTGATTAGAGCGCAAGCTCTGGGCAACGGAGCTGCCGGTTCGATTCCCACATGGGCCAGCGAGCTACACCCTCCGCAACTAGAATGAAGTCAATGAGCTGCCGCTCAGCTCCTGGGTGGCCAGATGGCTCAGTTGGTTGGAGCATGGACTCTCAACCACAAGGTTGCCGGTTCGGCAGCTCGACTCCCACAAGGGATGGTGGGCTGTGCCCTCCACAACTAAGACTGAAAGGACAACAACTTCACTTGGAAAAAATCCTGGAAGTACACACTGTTCCCCAGTAAAGTCCGTTCCTCTTCCCCAATAAAATCTTAAGGGAAAAAAAATGTGCCTGCCTATAAAACTTTAATGGGAGACATAAGGAAAAAACATAGAGAGTTGCCATGTTTCTGAATCTAAAGAAATATATTTAGGAATTTAATTTGTCCCATTAGGGTTATTTTAAGGGAAGGAAGTGGAATATAAATTGTAGGAGGAGATACCTGACAAGGTGATTCCAAAGTTTATCTGGAAACATAAATAAGAGAATACCAGGAAGTTTTTTAAGGAAACATTAATGCAAGAAACCCTTTTCTGTCAGATAACAAAAGCCACAGTAATAAAAGCAGTGTACTTGTGGTTCCAGAAAAGACCGATCAGTGAAAGAAAAAATTTAAACTGACCCACATATGTATAATAATTCAGTATAGCAGTGGCATTTCAAATTATCAAGGAAAGAATGAATTATTCAATATGTGGTATTTGTATAACTATCTAATCACTTAGAGATAAACGTTAAGGCTGGATCCTTCCTTCATACCTTAGACTGAAATAAATTCCAAGTGGATTAAAGACTTAAATGTTTAATGATGCGCACACTTTACAGTAATTAGAGATTCACTGAGTTGAACAACCAATTCTTTAGGGAAATAATCTCCAAACCTAAGCCAGATCACCAGATACATTGCTCTAACTTTGTGGATATATTTCTTAAAGGTTGTTTGTGGTTTGGGGATTGAAAGGTAGAAAAAAATGAAGCATGTTTCAGCTGATATATAGAAATTGTCTTCTGCAAATATTTTCCTTCCTCTTGAAATGGTTATAAGCCAGCAATAACCAGAAAATCAAATTATTGATCAAAAGAACACAACCATATATGTATTTTTATATATGAAATTCATTTAAGTAAAATAAGTACCTAGGCCAATATTAATCAGTATATATCCCACTCTTCTGCCTAGGTCTTAGGATAAAATAGGCCCATAAAGAAAAAAATTCTCCCTTCTCCCCTACCCTACTTCTAATAGGAATAAAACGTTAGGCAAAACCAACTAAATAGGTAATGGGGTGTTCTGTAAAATGCGTAGACTCCATGCTGTCAGGATACCAGGAATCCATCCCTGATCTTCTCTCAAGGATTAAAAAACAAAAGTGAAAAAGAATAGATACACACATCCTGGCCATCTCAGCTTCAGATCAGTGAGACATCTATTCTGAGCAAAAGTATGCACAGACCACTTTCCTTTGGACCAAGGGCTGGACAGTTAAAAACATTCTGGCATTCTGGTCCTTCTGTCCTAGTACCAATAAATGAACTTCTTATTTTCCTTTTTCAGTGTCAGTTATTAAAGAGTAAGTAATAGAAGTGAATAATGCATAAGGGTTAGGATAAACTGAAATGGGCTTTAATTTTCTGAAGCTAGTCCACAGATAATTCTGCAAAACACCTTAGTTTTATACTCACAAAACTCCAACTAATACAGGCTTTAGAAAAAGAAAGAGGGGGTGGCCTGTTAGTTCAGTTGGTTAGAGCGTGGTGCTAATAATACCAAGGTTGCTGGTTCGATCCCCACATGGGCCACTGTGAGCTCTGGGAGACAGAGAGACAGAGAGACAGAGACAGAGAGAGAGACAGAGAGAGAGACAGAGAGAGACAGAGAGAGACAGAGAGAGACAGAGAGAGAGAGAGAGAGAAAATGGTACTTTTAGACGGAAGTATTTCAGAGACAGGCAGAACTTAGTGAAGTACAGGACTGGCTCTTAGAGTTTTTATCACGACTTTGCTTTCTCCATTTTTATGATGATTGTTCCAGATTCGGTACTTCTGTGACTTTTACAATATATTCTTTCCCCTTATGTCCTGAACTTCGCAGACCCCCACCCTTTCAAATCTGAGGGTCTGCCTTACTTAATGCTGATATTAATTTACAGCAGCCTCGATTTGGAATATAAAACTAAAAATAACAAGCATGAGTCAATGCGGTAGGCTCTTTTCCCTCTGGGTGCACAAGAACCTCTCATTAAGAAGTTCAAGGAAGCTCGGAGTGAATCAAAGAAAATACAGCTCCACGATTTCCACCTTCTATTAAACTGTAAATGAAAGTGTCATTTTAATTATAGTAGCAAAAGCTCTATTCTTTGTTACCATCGAGGTTCTATAAATTCACAACCTAATTGAAAATTCCTGAGCAAAAAAAAAAAAAAAAGCTTAAAGTCTACTTCAATAGAGCTGCTGAAATATATCCGTCCCCTCAATTCAAGAAAATTTCTTATTGGTACTTAGCTGTCACTGAGCTATATCAAAAGGAAAGATATCTACCCTAAGAACCAGACAAACTGAAAATATTATAAATGGAGAGAAATACGTTAGATTTTTAAAAAGTAAAAAAATAATTTATTTTTTAAATTTAATTATTTATTTATTTTTAATTAAAGTTTATTGGGATGACAATGGTTAGTAAAGTTACATAGGTTTCAAGTGTATAATTCTGTAATACAGCATCTATATATCACATTGTGCGTTCACCACCCAGAGTCAGTTCTCCTTCCATCACCATATATTTGATCCTATTTACCCTCATCTACCACCCCTCTTTCCCCCTTACTGGTAACCACTAAACTATTGTCTATGTCTATAAATTTTCATTCCTTTATTTGTCTTGTTCCTTTGTTAAAGCTTTCAGTTTTATATCCCATATTATTGTGAAATCATATGGTTCTCGACTTTTTCTGTCCGACTTATTTCACTTAGAATAATAATCTCAAGATCCATCCATGTTGTTGCAAATTTATTTTTTAAAAACAAACTGAAACTAAATCACATGCTGAAAAAAGAGCACATTATTCATAACATACTGTTTAGCCACAACAAAAAAATTTACAAGTAGAGGAATAGGACAGAATTATGATTTTTACATAATTTTTACTATTTCATATTTGAGTGTTGATCTAACAATAGAAGAATGATTTTACTGGATTTGCATTGAACATGAACATGAACATGGAGGTCTGCTTATATGCCAAAATCCAAAGACTAGTGGTCAGAATTTTTCATGCTAGGAATCACTTCCTTGTTCAAAGATCAGCAAAGTGCTTCCTACATATATAGTCCATCAGTTAAATGAATTACTGCATTTTTGGAAAGCTCAAATTACAAACTCACTGTTAATTTTCATATATTCAAAATCCTGAATGTTAAACCACTGAAAGAATGAGCAACAGAAACAATCAGACCGTACCTCGCAAAATCATACATACAGAGTACATCTGGCCCATCCCTAAGAGACTACAAGTTCCAAGCATGTTCCCTACCTCCCTCAATAAGATAATAATATGTATATACCAACTTACTGGCGGCTACAAAGGGTGGCATATACTTTATTTCATTTGGTCTTCATAAATTTTTGTGAGATTAGTTGTATTACCATTTTACATGTAAGAAATTGAGACAACCAATTTAGTGACTTATTCAGTGGCTGTGCCTGGATGAAGCAAATCAGAAAACTTAAGTCATGTCTCCTGATTCCAAATCCTGTATTCTTTCTACTAAATAATAGAAAGAAGAAAAAGTACTTTATTGTTCTTATACTCTGGATCATTATAACTACAAAAGATTAAAAAGTGAAGTTTGGTCACTAACCAAAATATTCCTACCAAACTCCAGCCTCCAAAATGTCAAATTATACATTGTTCACTCCCCTATATATATGTACAGTTTTGGGAGTGCAAAGTGTATATTCAAAATTATCACCTTTGTTTTCAGAAAACTAATGTTCTCCCCAAAAAAAGACATCTAAAACCACCACCAAGAGACAGAAAAGCCCAGGATGCACTGAAGGGGACAGAGAAAGAAAGAGAACAAATCTGTCTACCCAGCTACAAGGTAGAATTCTAAAGGCACAGGCAGGAAAGGATTAAAAACTAATTGGATTATCATTAAGCCACAAAGCCATAGCAGCCAACTGAAAGAAAAAAGGATAACACATACAGCAACACTCCTTTAACTGTCATAAGCTGGGAAAAGCAGCACCAAGTTCAGTTTCCCCACCAGATCTATTGACTATAAATCATTCTACCTATTGCTTGCAAATTCTTATCTCTTACATCTTGCACTCTCTTTACAACTTTACTAGGATAATAAACTATGACAATTGAACAGATATAAACATTGTTTAATTCAGCCTGAGAATTTGTAACCTACCGCTACCAAGCATAACCCTATGTCAACAATCATCTAGGGTTTTGCTCTCTGATGGGTGATAACGACTCCCCCTAAGATGTAAATTGATGAGGTTTAAGTTATTATTTAGGATCATATTTGGAAGAAATCTTCCAGACTCGAGACGAGCAGCACACAAAGAACAACAGGTGTCCACTTAGCTTCAAGACAATCTTTGGTTCAAATGGGATAGAAGATTAGAAAGTTGGTCTCTGTTACTATTTGTCAAGTATGACCAGATATTTATAATTTACTGACTTAAATAAGTGATTTTCTTATAGTCAAAAAAATATATACCAGGTAATAAATTTGAACATCTATACATTTTCCCCATGGACTCAATAAAGCCATTTTCATTTTTAAAGTAAAAAAATGTTAACCACTTATATCTCCTATACTCTAGTCACTACAAGAATTTTTTTGTATAATTTCCTAAACAAATTGTTATTTGCAATGTCATTGGCATATTATATGTTGATTTGCATGTACAGTTGACCCTTGAACAATGCGGGTTTGAACTGCATAGGTTCACTTACACATGTACTTTAAAAATCTGTCTTTAAGTGGACCCACATAGTTCAAAAACCCACGTTGTACAAGGGTCAACTATATTTTTGATCCGTGGTTGGGAATCCACGTATGTGGGGAACTGATTTAAATTATATGTGGATTTCCGACTACATGGGCAGTTGGCAGCCCAACCCCCATTGTTGTTCCAGGATCAACTGTACTAAGTACACTCAATTCAGTAAGGAAATAAAGGTAGACAAAGTATATAGAAAATACCATACAGACAGAAAGAGGGAGTCCTGTATCATAAAACTGGACACCACCTTTCAGGTTAATATGACTTGGACATATTAACCATTCACACACACAACAAATTTAGATGGATTAATGACTTAATATGACTTTAGGGGTCAAAGGCAAGACTTCAAACTTTTTAAAATAACATACTGCTATTTCCTCAAGAAGTCTCAAAGAGTGAGAGTAAGAGAGAGAAAAGAAAAAGAAAAAAAAATACTTAAAAGTCAGACTAAACTAATATTAAGACTTTTGTTCATCAAAACACTACTGACACTTCTGAGTATTTGAAGAAAATAGAAGCGACGCAAGCTCCATGCCTCCCAACCTTTCCTCCCCAAACTGTACAGAACAAGGAAGAAAAGGTAAATCTACATAAAACTATTTCTTCAGAATAACTTAAGTATAGAGAATGCTGAAATTTCAAAATAATTGTTAGTAAAAGGACAAAACTTCCTAATGGCAGGG
The DNA here is from genome assembly GCF_057876585.1 of Rhinolophus sinicus. Taxonomy (NCBI): domain Eukaryota; kingdom Metazoa; phylum Chordata; class Mammalia; order Chiroptera; family Rhinolophidae; genus Rhinolophus; species Rhinolophus sinicus. The sequence continues at coordinate 19,031,989 of NC_142511.1, forward strand.
CACAATCTCTCATGCTCCCATCCAATCCAACCCCACTGAAAGGTTTGGTCGCCAACACAGGAAGACAAAAGGCTGAGAAGACAGAAGAAAGAAAATAGCAAGGGGTCCAAAGGTTGATCTGAAACTACTGTCAGAAAGGTACGTCCATCCTAAATCTGAAAATATTAAAAAATAAATAAACGAGATTAGAGAACAGGGAAGGAACTTAGAAGTTCATATGAGTTAAAGAGGTAAGCATGACTTAAAGGGGTAGTTGAACAGTCCTTGTAACTCATAGTTTCTGGAGAAGAAAAAGTCAAGAAAGGAGGAGGTCTTCTTGCAATTGGGTAGAGAAGGGGAAAAAAGCAAAATGGGATAGAATCCTGCCTGACAAAAGAGAATCACAGGATTGACAAAACATAATACAACCCAAACCCCTATTGTATCTTTCCATGTCACCCTCCTCTTCTACCCAGCCTGAAATTCTCTCACTGAAGTCACACCTTTAAGTTACACCACTCCATCTAGAGAGAATGTATCTAGATGATCACCATTAAAATAAATGGAACATGTAAAACTGAGGAGAGGAGGGCATATTGTATTAGGGGGATTAACTGATAAATGAGAGAATGTAACTCATTGTACTCTGGGCTCACTGGCTCATTAACATTTCCCAGCTTGTGTCGAAGTTAGATGTGGCCATGTGACTGAATTATCAACATGGGATATGAATCTTAGGTGATGTGTATTGCATCCAGGCCCAGCCCATAATAATCTCCTAGGCACAATCGTCCGTCCCTCTTGTGCACCCCCTGCTTGATGCAGACGAACCCAGCAACCTCTGAAGCCACACACTGAGGATGTCAGAGCCACAAGACAGAAGGAGCCTGGGCCCCAGCTGTGCTGCCATGTGGCAACTGGCTACATCTGATTTGAGCTTCAGCCCAGTGAGAAAGAAACCTTTGCCTTGTTCAGGGGACTGTCTGTTTGGGGTTTGCCTGGTCCAGCAGCTAACAGTATCTTAAGTAATACAATATGCTGGCTAATTATTTCCCTGGGAAGCAGAAAAACGCCATGATACGATATAGAAAAGGTATACATCAGTATAAGAAGGGTGGTGGCAGAAGTAGAATCTGAATGACAGAGAAACCAACATGGATTCTGAACCCTGCTTAATGAGGAGCTGAGGTGGGTGCCTGAAATTGGTCAGTAAAGAGAGAGGATATTTTAAAAGGAGAGGTGAAAATTGTACAAAAAAAGGGAATATAAGTATTGTACAATATGTCTTTACTGCAAACAATACTAATCATAAAAAATTAAATTCTGAAAATTGACATAACCAAAACTGAAATACAACTATACTGGGGAAATGGGATATGGACAAATGCATGGGGAGGATGAAATAAAGTTTTATTATTTTAATAATTAATATTATTAAATTTTATTATTTACTTTCATCAATCGGCATAACAAATGTGCTGATATCTATTTCATATATATTAACTAGTTTAATCTTCACAACAACACATGAGGAAGATATTACTGTTCTCCCATTCTATGGCTGAGAACAGAAGGGCTCGGTAACCTGCCCAAGTCACACAGTCAATAAGTGACAGAAAGCCAGTATCAGAATCCTGCAATCTTGTCTCCAGAACCACTTACCTAACCACTATGCTAATCTGCTAGAACTCTTCACCTACCATAGCAGGAAAACAACAGATTGAAAAATATTTTCAAAATCAAGAACGAGCAGAGCAGCTTTATCTAGAATGTGAAGGTAAGCAGAAAGAAAGACAGCTAAAAGGGTGGAAAGGCTTTGCCTCTGGAGAACGGGAATGGTATGAAGAACGGATGCTCTTATTAACTATGTAAGTATTACTCTGGTTTAAAAATCAGACCTTTCACTTTTTCTAAAGAAAAGAGATAATTAAAGCAAATGTTACTTACATCATAATTTTGCTTGAGTGTGGACCTTCTACAACTTCACTTTTAAAAGTGGATCTAGTGACAAACCAACACCACAGGCTCCTATACCATTTCTATTCTCTTAGTACACAAACTATATAGCTTCTTACCTTGCCTACTCTCTGTATTAAAATCAACTGAGAACACTTATTCCTGCAAGATGCTTTGAGATGAGAAAGTCAGTGAAAACTCAAACAATTATCCCTAGCAGAATGCAAGACAACCATTACTTATCTTTTTAAAATTAATTCCAAAGATAATAAATTCACTGAGATAAACTATTCATGTTCAACAACTACAACATAAATTACCTTTTAATTTTTACATGTAAATCTATATTTATGCTAATGTTGTACTTGGTCACCTCGTTTCTACTGAGCCACACTTCCTGGGTGATCTCAACTAGTCTCATGGCTTTAAATATGATATACCCGCAGCCTTGTATCTCCCACCCTGACCTTTCCCCTGAATTACAAACTTAAATATCCAACTAACTGCCTTCCTGACATCTTCAATAAATAGGTATCTCAAAGTCAACACGTCCAAAACAGAGGACCCGATTTCTATGCACCATCACCCCAGCTCCCCCAGCTCCTCCCCTAGTCTTTCCCATCTCAAAAAGCACCACCATTCAGAAGTGACACCACAACCTAAGAGTCTGCCTCTCTTTCCCTTTCAACCCCTCCCCAGCATTAATCTATCTTCAATTTTTGTCAGTTCTACCTATAAAATATACCCTAAATCTAAGCACTTCTCAATTCTTCACTACAAACACCGTAACCCAAGCCCCATCATTTCTCACCTAGACAACTTAAACAGCTCCCTAACTGGTCTCCTTACTTCCACTAGAAACCTCTTACAGATCATATATTACCAGCATACCACATCATTCCCCTGCTTAAAGCCCTCTTTTAGCATCCCATTGTGTTTAGAATTAAGCACAAACCGCTTACCATGGTCTGTAAGCCCATACTGATCTGGGCAGTACCTACCATTCCCACCTCATTTTGTGAGACTCCTGACACTCATTCACGACTTCCTCAGCCATACATCTTTCAGCATCTTGCACAGGCCAAGCCTTATTCAAACCTCAGAGCCTTTGCAGTGCCCTCTTCTGTAACTATGACCTTCCCTGATCTTCACATTCTAGCTCCTTCTAACCATGCAGATAACAGCTTCAATGTTAGCCTCACTCAACGAGGCTTTTCCTACCTGATTATTCTATCTGAACTCCCTCTCTTACACACAAACACACACACACACACACACACACACACACACACACACACCATTGGGTTTTATTGTCTTCATAGCATTTATGGTTATCTAGGATTACGCTACTTGTTTATTGTCAGCCCCAAGAATATAAGCTACCTGAAAGCAGGTAAATTGTCTTATTCACCCCAATATCTCCAGTACCTAGAACACTGCCTAGCACTTAACCATTTGCTGAATAGGTTAAATATACAAGAATATACAGACACACAAGAGAAAGGTAACCAAGAAATTCATTCCCGTCTGCATAACCAGTAGGCATTCTATAGGCTTTTTGGTTTCCAGCCACTACACACAGAGATGGCTGGCTACCTCTGAACTGGCTCCCTGCCCGTCACTGCTGCTTCTTTCATGCACTACAACCCATAAACCCCACCACCTCTTCCACCAAAGAGTAAAATGTTACTGGAGGGTAGAAGATACAATAACATGCCATAGAAGCCAACTTACAAAAAGGAAAGCAAGATTTAAAAAAAAAAAAAAGAAGAAGAAGAAAGGCCAGGCCCTACCTGCAATTCTAGGGTCTTAGACTTCGAGGTTGTTGAGAAAGGGTTGGAGAGGTTACAATAACACACAACCAATAGGACCCCATGCCTAATACAGCCTTTCTCTTCAAACTTTAGACTCCCTTTTTCACCCCAAGACAAGAAAGAGATGAGAATACCCAGGGGGGTTTGGGTCTCCTCTATACTTGGAAAAAAGAGACTCGCAGGAAAAGCAACTCGCAGGAAAACGACAGTACAGATGCAATGTGTCTTAGTGTCCTCTATTTAGACTGACCTTGGCATCTAAAACTTGCCCATCTGGACACTGTCCTATACTGTCTCACTTCTGCTTTTCACCCACCTAACATATTGTCCTATGTATCATGCCTTCGGGTCTCTAATTTCCCACTTTCCACAATGAAAGTAAAATAATCTGATACACTATGCTAATGTGTTTCGATGAAAATGCTAGAGGACCAAGGAATAACTCCCCACCTTCTCTTCCCACGTAATGTGTTTTTAAATGAATTTCTAAAGATTAGATAGATCCTAATTGTAGTAAATATCAAGGGATAAGAAACCATGGAACAGTGATGGGAAAGACATTTCAGAAGAAGCAAGTTCTTTTACTGTCCTTCAAATCATACCGTGCAAACATTTGTACACTCTATAAGCAGAGGTTAAAGAGATACTTAACCTCACGTGTAAGAGAAATGAAAATCTGAATGACACCAAACTACAACTTTTTATTTGCCAGATTACAAAAAAATTCGAAAGTTTAAGATACACTTTGTTGGCAGGGCTGTGGATTCATATGTTTCTGGTGGGAATGCAAAATGCATAAGAACAGGAATTTTGCAATTTCTAATACAAATATGTAAGAATTACATTGACTCAGCAACCCACTTTTCAGAATCTACCTAAAAACAGACCACTAATAACGCATGCATAAAGGTATTCGTCGCAGCATTATTTTAATAGCTAAAAATTTAAAACAAAGCAATTTCCATTGGTAGGAAATTACTTGAACAAATTATGGTATGTTCACATAATGGAGTACAATTCAGCCAAAAAAAAAGACTGAGAGACATCTCTACCTATTTGAATTTAACTCTAGGATATACAATTAGGTGTTTGTTTTTTTTAAAAAAAGGCAAGATACAAAATAATATGTAGTATTTCACCTTTTGTAGAAAGGAGGAGAAATATGAATATACATACGAGGTCTGACAATTATGTTCATGAACTCATCCTAGAAAAAGTGCTACATATCTCACTGCTGAATATCACTATGGTCACCTTCAAAGTACTCCCCTTGGGCAGCTAAGCACTGATGCCAGTGCCTAGTCCACCCTTCAAAGCAATTTTGGAACTCTTTTTCTGGAATGGCCATCAGAGCTGTTGTCAAATTACTGTTGATGTCCTGAATGTCATCAAAATGTCTTCCTTTCAGTATTTCCTTTATCTTCAGGTAAAGAAAGAAGTCATCGGGGGCCAGATCAGGGGAGTAAGGAGGGTGTTCCAATACAATTATTTGTTTACTGGCTAAAAACTCCCTCACAGACAGTGCCTGTGAGCTGGTGCATTGTCGTGATGCAAGAGCCATGAATTGTTGGCAAAAAGTTCAGGTTGTTTTCATCTAACTTTTTCATGCAGCCTTTTTAGCACTTCCAAATAGTAAACTGGGTTAACTGTTTGTCCAGTTAATACAAATTCATAATGAATAATCCCTCTGATATCAAAAAAGGTTAGTAACATAGTTTTGACTCTTGCTTTGGACTAATGGAACTTTTTTGGTTGTGGACAACTGGCTGACTCCCATTGTGCACTTTGACGCTTTGTCTCAGGGTCATATTGGTATACCCATGTTTCATCACCAGTGATAACATGGCCCAAAACATCATCTTGCCTCTCCAAAAGGTCTTGGCAAACTTCAACTCTCCTTTGCTTTTGTTCACTGGTGAGCTCCTTCGGGACTATTTTCGCACACACCTTTCTCTTGCCAAGATTTTCAGTTAAGATTTTCCTGTCTCTACCGATGTTTACTAGGTCTGCTATGCTTCTCATGGTCAGCCGACGATTTTGACTCACAATTCGATGAATTTTTGCAATGTTTTCATCAGTTCTGCTCGTTACTGGCCACCCTGACCTTTCTTCATCAGTGAGTGTCACGTTCTCTCCCCTCAGAAAAATGTTTAATCCATTTGTACACTGCCATTTTCTTCATGGCATTATCCCCATAAATTTGGATTCACATGTCCCTGATCTCACTTCCACTCTTGCCAAGTTTAACAAGAAATTTAATAGTTGTTCATTGCTCTAATTCAAACTCAGATATTATGGAGACAGCACACAAAAACACACAACAACAAAAATGAACGCCACTCAGCAAGACACCACCACACGTCGACACAAACACAGCTGTGAGACACTGGTACACCAAGGTTATGAAACCTTACAGAGCTGTTCGTACAGGGCTGCCAGTGTAAGCGTATGGTGACAAGTTTGCTCTTAATTGTCAGACCTCATATTCATATATATTATATATTTCTTATATATATATTTATATATATTTTTTCTAAATTATGTATAAACATTAAACAAACCCAGAATGTCGGACATTCTAAAATCTACCAGATTGGTAGCTAGACAACCTTTTGCTACTGCCTCAAAATAAAAAAAAGGTCCTAATATTCAGTGACACAGAGGGCTCTCTGAAGAGATTAGACATGTGACTCATGGATTCTCCTCAGCCATCTCAGCAGAAGCCAAAAACAGAGAGGGAATTATCTAGGAAAGCCCTGTGGAGAAGCATCTTGTCTAATGGACTCAATCCCCATGACATACTGAGAAGACTCGCAAGAATCATTTTTGAGAATATTATACCAGCAGCCAGCTTGTACTGAAAGGGATGAGAGAGGATAAAATGAAAGAAGACTGACAGGCTATCAAAATTCTACTGGCAGGAAACAGGCTGAAAAAAAACTACTTAGGTGCAAATATAACCACCTTTCATGAGAAAGGAAGGATGGCTCTAAGGGTAGTTCTAAACCCCGAGGATGGAGCCTCAGAAATCAGGGCCAAGCGCCACAGAGTACAATTTCCAGGCTGTGAAAGCTAGCAGATTTTTCCCAGTTGGATTCCAAAATTCCTTGGAACCAGTGACTCCTTCCTTCCTTCCATTTTCTCACTTTGGGCATGAAAATATCTGTAATTGTTAACATATGCCTGTTCCATCATTGTGTTTTGAGGGCAGGTAACTTGCTTCCTAGTTTCACAGGTCTTCAGATGGAGAGGAATTTTGAAATCAGGATGGATCACATGAGTTTCACCCATACTTGATGTAAATGATTTAGACAATGAGACTTCCAGATGGTATTTAGATGCCATTTTGGACTTGGAGTTGATGCTATAAAACTTTGTAGATCAGAGTAAGGAACTTTTATTTTATTCCAGGCATGATGGGAATCCACAACAGAATTGCAACCAGCAAAGAGACATCACCATCTAAAATGAGCATTGGTAAGTACTGTGAGGAGATAAGAGCAGAAGCAGGGAAACCAGTTAGAAAACTATTACAGCAGTACAGGCAAGAGAAGATAGGACCCAAACTGCAATGTAAACAGCAGGAAGGAAAAAAGAGGATACATTGAAACATACTTTGTAGGTAGAGCTGACAAAATTTGCTAATAAATTAAATGTGGAAGATAAAGAGAACGAAAGTAATATAGGACTTGAGCAACTGAGTATACTGTTCTATTTACCAGCTGAGATGGTGAAAACTGAGGAAGCTATAGGCTCATGCGAAGAAATAAAGACTTGCATTTTAGTCATGCCAAGTTGTTATTTTCACAGATATCCAGACAGAAATATCAAGTAGTTTGAATTAAGAGCAGAGCGTTCAAAGACAGCTCAAAGCTGGATTTATCAATTGGGTGGCATTTAAAACAACAGAACTAGATAAAATCAAACAGGGGGGAAAGATGGAAAAATAAAGCAAACCCAAGACCAACCTCTGGTACATTACAGTATTCAGAGGTCTGGCAGAGGAGTGAAGCCAGCAAAGGAAGACGAAGAAGGAAGTTTTAGTGAGATAGGTAATAACTATAAAATTATTTAAAACATTTTTATTAATTCCAGATTAATATATTATAGAAGATTAAAAATGGTTCCATAAAGGGAAAAAACTGTATAAATGTGTGCCTCTCTGTACCATTTTAGATAAGAAGCACAAATCAACAGTGATTATAGCATGAAAATCACAATCCTAAATTTGAGATTTCAGGGAACTGATTTCAATTTTCTCCTTTGTGGTACCAGAGAAAAAGTACATAGATAAACTACACTTTACTAAAGAAAAGAGATTGTTTTTAAATGAACAGCAATTACAAGCAGTGACATAGATAAACTAGTCTGACCACGTCAAATTCACCTAAAAAGGATAACATTATTTTTTTTGACACTGAAGAAGCTGAGGCTTTTCAGACCTATTGAAGACTTACTGAAAATATGCTGCCATTTCTATGGCGTGTCAATCATACTCGTGTACCACATATACTGACACCGTCTCAAACCTCCTTAGGATAAAATAAGGGGAGTGCAGCTAGTTGGTCAGACTCAGGAGGGTCAAGTCAGTTTTCAAGAAAGATGCAAGAAAAAGAACGTTCCCCAAGTTAAAGAGAAAAAAGTACTCAATTTACGAGGATTTCTTCCCCGTCCTCCCCAGGTGTATCTTTTCCTTTCTTCACACCATTTCATAGATTTGTGATTCCTTATGAGTGTGGGGACTCCCAAGTTTCTCCTGATTCTTCCAAATAAGGAGAAGACCTGATTCCTTTCTCCCACCTAATAACTGCATTACCTTTCCTGGGACCACCTTGTTGAACCACCCGGATGTCAGGTGGCTCCTTCTAAGGAAGCATAGACAGTTGTTGGTGTCAAAAGATGTTGTGGTCTTTGGACACGTTCCCGATTTGAATTTCAACCAACTCCTCACATCTCTCTGATAGGGGACAGTAATAGAACAGAAGTCAATGGGAGATCAGCATGCACTCAGATTCCAGATTCTGAAAGGGAACAAAAATCAAACCCTCCATTCTTTGCCTCTTCACCACGTCTAATAACCAATATGCTAGAAACCAGGCATTATCAGCCCATCAAAACGAAATACATAGTAACAACTCTCAATAACTACATAAGAAGCAATATGCACTTTACGGATGCTTAAATCTATAACACAAATAATAAATATTAATGTTCATTAAATTTTATACTTTATAAGTCCAAATTATCTGCCATATTACTAAAATTTATCATACACTGTTAAGTGTTCATTTTGTATTTAAACATCCACACAGAGCATTGACTTACCTTTTCTAATACAGATAAGTTCATGTACTCCACAGGTTCTTTCTCCACCTGTAAAAAAAAAAAAAAAAAGAAAAGAAAAATTTTGTTAAAGGTTAAAAACAAAAAAATAACCTGAGTTTGACTGTTACAAAGAACACTTTTAAATCAGCTTCTAGAAATTACCTCAAGAAAAAAGTTTCCTAATTCTTCTCTTTAAACTTAACTAGTATATGAATATGGTAACCTGATATTCAGAATTTTCCTGAAGCCATAAATTAAGATCTTATAAAGTTTTGGAGTGAAGAAGCTTTGTTCAAGTATTTATTTTAAATGGCAAGCTTCTCAAGAGCAGAAAGCATATCATCATTTCCTAAGCACCTCTTCACATCAACTAGAAGGGAGCACTGCAAGGGTGGCCCCACTTTTGTATCTGAGCCTTAACATATACAGATAAGTCATTATGGAAGGGTCAACTCTCTTATAAAATAAAAACACTAGTTATAATTTATCACATACTCATACACCCATATTGCATAAAATGAAATGTGATCCTTTCCCCATTCTCTAGCAACCCACTATTATAAGTCTAAAATAAGACACATTTTATAGATAATATGATAAATAAATTTAACCAAAAAGTTATTTTATCATAATTATCAAAAATTACTTTATAATAAGAGTAATATTATTTATTAGTTACTACAAAGATACTTCCTTCACCCTGAAACATAGTGCCACTACTTTAAATGAATGCAAGCTGAATAAAATTTTGTATTGTTCTACATATTCATGACCTTATAATTCTACTGTAAATTGTTTAAACTTTGAATAATAAAAATATTAAATAATTTAATCATCTTGATTATAAAGCTCCTTATGAACAGTTGAGTTATAAGAAATAGAAATATCTTACAGCAATGAGAAATAAAAAGCATGATATTCACTAAAAAAAGGAAAAAAGTAGGTCATCCCGGAAGCAAGCTAAAAAACTAGAAAACAGTACTTCTATCACTAAAGTAGGTTAGATCTACATTCTAACTTGGTTGTAACAGTGCCATTGTGTCTTTATTATCAACATTACAGACTAATCACAGGTTACCCGGGATACAAATTTGGCAAGAAGCACCTAACTTAGCTATGATTATAAAATAATTACTATGCAGCAAACCTCAGTGTGTAAATACAGTGAGACCTTATTAACTATAAAATTACCAATGAGCAACCATTCATCTTGGTGAAGGGCTAGAATGAACTATACCTATATACCACATACCTTTAAAATGGAGAAGACACAAATGACTGGAAGGAGAATATTTACCGAATTATAAGACGAAACTATTTTCAAGAAATGTAGATGAATCATGTAATAACAATAACACAACAATAATGTGTATTGATGCTATCACTAACATCTGCATACACTTAGAAGCATTTCTCACAGTTATTAAGGCCTGTTCTCTAGCAGGACCACTTGTAGCTTAGTTTGAGTTATGCATTTAATTCATGTAACAAGACTGCAGTTTTTAAAGCCTGTAATTAAAACTAGATTTCCCCCCACATTTAACATAAATTGGTTAGGTTTCACTGCATACATCTAATCTTAAACATAACGGCATAGTCTTTACAAGGCTTAGTATTAACAGTAACAATAACAATTATTATATTCTAAGATTTTTTTCAACACTGCAGAATAACAATGAAAGCTAATTCCCATTTTCAAAAGTATTCAGTTTATCAAATGAAAGAACCGCATAAATAAGAAGCCCAATTAAATAATTACTGTTTTAATTTACAGCCAATTTGATACTTGTCAAATTTGCCAAAGTACGCATAAAAATCACATAACTAGAAAAAGCAGTAAGACAGTGCTCTACTGTTCTTTATATTTGCTCTGAAAATTCCAAATAAGTGAGATTTCACTGATGTACATGTGGCACTCAAGAGCAATCACTATTATCACTGAAATGGAAAAGAATAGTAAAGGTAAATAAATGCCAGACAACGAAGTAAAATTTGTGGGGGGAACCCTTACTTTTAAAAGTACAAAAAACCCCATAAAAAGTTAAATAAACTTCGTTATAGTATCAAACACTGAAATCAATATTCCTTTTATCCCCAATCCTACCTAAGACCAAGAAGAATAGAAGGAAAAATATATGCATTCTATATGTTAAACGTGTATGTTTTAATGTATATGTTTGGGAGTCAAAAGACTTAAATACTTTTTCAGTCAGCGATACAGTGAACTTTGTACAAATGCTTTTTTTAAATCTCTAAATCTGAAAAGTTTCCAAGAAAAATATTTCCTATTAATGTTGCCAACTTCCCCCAACCAACTTAACCCATTTAGACTAGTCAATAATTTCTGGACATTTTTTAGTTTTGTTCCTAATTAAGACTTTCAAGGAATAATAACCATACTTAGTTCTTAATTGAAAAACACAGCGTTTTGGAAAGATCATGGTTTTCTTCAATTTTAGAGTCATGTTACTTAATCTTTGGAGTAAGAATAAATAAAAATAACTAAGTCATTTGTAAAGTCGTAATAATAACCACCCCAGGATAGAAAATAGTTTTCATCCTATATACCAATTCTGTAAAAGTAGCTGCTAGAGTGGGGTGGAGAGCAATGTTGAGAAGGCTTCTGAAACCAAGTCCAAAACAGGTAGGAAAAAACATACTTTAACAAAGCAGATGTCTGCTCCAGTCAAGACAGGGAGACGTAGTGTCGTCCATTTGCTATCCCACATCTGAAATGATGGACAGATGAAGCCTGGCCCATGGTGAGCACCCAAAATATGTGAATGTCATTTGTATTCCTCACCAAGTAGAACACAAAATTCAATGAAAATTTACATTTATACCCTGGAAACAGAGAAGACTCCATATGTTTAGTTCTCTTCCACAGCATCATGTATCATTTTATTTCAAACATTCTTCCATGTAAATATTGCAAAATAAATGTTAATCTTTTCATATTTCTTAATTTGTCCTCTTTTTAGATGTTTTCTTAAGAAAATCTTTCAGGTTTCCAACTGTCTGGGAGTTATCTGCCCAAATTAGAATTCCTCTATTTTTTTTGTTGTTGTTGTTACTCTGCAATTACTGTAGAGTTAAAATAGTCTGAATTAGTTTTTTCTATATTTACTTTTACAAACTCATTTTCCACGTAGCATTCTTATCCAATAACCTAAATTCTGAGGCACATACCACCAATCCAGCATCACATAGAATAACCAACTATATTTCTTTTCAGAACAATATCTTAGAGCACTTTATAATTTGCAAAGCATACTAAATGCTCTCTTTGATGCTTAAGTACCTCTTTTAATCCATTTACATTCCTATTAATTTATTTAATGATTTTTTTCTAAGAGGTGTAAGTTTCATCAGATAAAATTAGTTCACAAATGTAATCAATTTTTCCCACTTTTGAGCCACTTTTAATTCAGTATTTTAATTAATTATGTTTTTGACTGTTGGAAGTTCATTAATACCATAAAACCTTGAATAAACAGAGGGTGCCAAAAAAATGTATACACATTTTAAGAAAAGAAAACTGTCTTAAAATTGTAATACTCAATATATACCAATAACAAATGATGAATACAAGTCACGTTTGACTTCTCCAATTACAAGAGGTGCTCAAAGTGGTTACCATCAGCATCTAGACACTTCTGATTATGGCAAACTACTGCTGGAGAAACGCTGACCAAAGTGTCCACTTGTATACATTTTTTTGGCACCCCCAGTATATGCTCACAAAAAGGTGTTCTACTTAATTTTCTAGAGAACTGAGAACACGTTTTTGCCTTTATTACTGCACCAGAACATTTTTTAAAGCTACTAATATATATTACTGCATTAGTAAGTTTACAATACTGAAGATAATTTAATATTTCATTAAAATCCTCTACTTGATGACTCACAATATTATTGTAAATATTAATTCTAATACAGCCCTCAAAGTGTGAAAATAAGAAACTGTTTTGAATATACATATGGATCCTAGAAGTTTGTTTTTAAATAAATTCCTAGTATCAGCTTGCTGTTTTTATCACTATTTTCTCCTTCCAAAATATGGTACGTCAAGGGTTCCAACTGGTCAGGTTTCAATTAAGATTTTACTACATGTACATACAATATATGCATATAGCCAGCAGCCAGCTTGAGCAGCCGGCAGCCCGCGAGAGCTGCCATGAGCAGCTGTGAGTGGCCAGCCGACCTACGACCTGAGCCGTGGTGAGTGCAAGGCTCATAATCCCAGCAGTAGGGGGTGTGTCCTTCACAACAAGACTGAGAAATAACGGCTTGAACCGGAGTGGGGGGGAAGCGAAAAAAAGGGGGGGGGGAATATATGCATAAAATCATTTCAGTCAAAATCTTGTAATGCTTTATTTATAGTAGTTTGTCCAATCTTACGTTACCCTATATAGGCATTTTCATGTTAGGTATTAACTGGCTAGGATTTGCGGGGGAAAGAATGAAGTCAGTTGTATGGAAAACAAATCCATGAAGACAACCTACTATACTACTATACATATGCTATGTAGAAACATTGTAATCGTTACAAAGAAAGCAATAATGAAAATAGTATTACTCAACAAATTGTATAAATAAATTAATATGTGGCTCTCTTTGGTTTCCACACTGGCATACACTGTTGCATGCTAATACTACCTAAAACAACAAAAATATAAAATACAACTGTTTCTCCAGTGTTCCCTACTTTTTTCTAATTTTGTTTAGTGAATTAGAAAAAGAACCTTAAATGAACTGTAAATTACTCAAAAGTACTTGCAGAGGTCTCTGAACAAATCTACCTCATATCCACGTCTTAAATCTATGTGAAATATTAGAAATTTTATTCCTGCTCAAAGTCAAAGTACCCCTCGTAGAAACATCACTGATTAAACTGAACTGTAAATCCTTCAAAAATAAACTGTTCAATAAATGTCCTCACTCTGCCACAGGATGTGGATAGGTGTGACGCTCTAATTATATTATCCCGTTACCTTGTAATGATCTCTCTCTAACAAAAACACAGAAAGCAGAAAAGGAGTGTGACAGTCGCCCTCAAGACCAATAATGTAACATGTTTGTATTGGGATTTTAATTTAATATTTCAAATGGCTTTTGGAAGTCCAAATTCTGACCTAGAAATCTTAGAATCACAGCAAGTCTTCAAGAGCATCTCAGAATTATACTGATGATTTTAAAAATGTAATATATGTGCAAGTGTGTGGTTAACGATAGGATGCATTATGAATGAAAAGTGTATACACACAGAGAGATTCTCTAATTACTCTTCTTCTACCGTTTTTAAAAAAAACACTACCCAGAGAGATTAAGTAGTTAAAATATAGCAAATTAACAATAAAGGTGAATAATTTTACTTCAGCAAAATGTTTTGCAAGGAGTCTTTTGATAGCCTTATGAAAGAGAGAAAAATGTGGACTAGATAAAAGAAGAGCAGAAGCTAGATCATTAAAGACCAGCTTTATCCTGAGGTTTTAAATAAGTTAGATTTGCATTTTACAAAGATAACCAACAATAGTTTAGAAAATGGATTGCAAGCAACCTTAAGATTGGCACTAAGAAGACGACCTAGAAAATGAGTAAAACTCCCTAAATAAGGGAATGAACTAAACATTATAATTTGAGGTGTAGACTTGGCAAAACTTAGTGATCAACAACATGTGGAGAGATTAATTATAAGACAGAGTTGATTTCCAGATTTCTAACTCAGATGTCTGGTTATTGAAAAATGCCACTCAGATGGTAAATTTGCATGGAGTGGGGAGTACGGAGGCTGGATTTGGTGGCTGTGATGACAACTTTACTTTAGGACATTCTGAATGTTTTAAGCAAAACATTTTTGATTACTATGGGGCACCCAAGATATCTAGCTACTATCTGGAAATATAAACTCGGAAAATTCTGTGTACTTTTATTAATAGTGGACTTTTAATTTATTGTTCCAGAAAGCAGAACTAGGAAAAGTAGATAGATAGAAGTTACTGAATGGCAGATTTTTGGTCAAACCACCTCTGGTAAGTGAAAGCAACTCATGTAAGTAATGTACAGAATTCCATTATAACAATTCAAAACCCATCTGTTGTGTACATACCACATTCAGATGTGGTACAAAATCTAAGGAGTATAAAAACAAGTAAGACATTATCCCCTAGTAATTTACAGTCACACTGGGGAGACAAATTTATAAACAAGTTATTACAAAATTATTCAATGTGTGCAATTACAGTAGTATGTACAGAAAATGAAAATAGGGTTGAGAATGGAAACACAAGGAACATTAAGTTAGGAAGAAGAAGACTGAGAAGTAATCAAGAGAGGAGAAAACTTCAAAAAACAGGAAATAGTCAACAATGTCAGACTGACAGAAGTGAACATTGGAAGGGTTAATATGCTTGATAACAATTACAGGTCTTGACAGGCTACGCTAGACCAATGATTCCCAACCTGGTATCACTAAACCTTTAGGGTAAAAATAAGGCTCTTTAAACTACTCTTATTATTTCAAAATGTTTTCTAAAAACGGTACCTTTCCCTAAGAGAGGACAAACTTCTTCACCTCTGACTAGAATTACATTAGCTCAGTATTGTAACACCATCCTAGTTGTCTGAAGTACGGATTAGCGGTTACCTGCCTGATTGGTAAAAGACAATGAATACTTACTTGGTATTGTGAAACAAGGGCTTTACCCAGAGGAGGAAATTAAAAGTAACCCTTAGTACTTAAAAGTCTAAACTCTTGGGCTAAAATGTTGGGCCAGAGCTAATAAGAGTATGCTTAACAGATATAAATAATCTGTTTTACAATTCACAACAATGATTGGCTGTGTAAAGGACTGAAGACACATGTCTTGAAAGTAGTCCAGGTGAAAGAGACTCTTTCTGTGGTTTCAGTTGATTACAACTTCATCCTGAGCCAACATAAAGTTCCAAGAGGGCTATTCTAATATTAAGCTACAACAGGATTATGCACAAGTCAGGGAGTGATCTAAGTTTTAATGTATGCTATTCAACAATACATCTGGAATGGAATACCATGTTCCAAACTTTAAAACATACATCCACAGGCCATCCGGAGGAGGAACTAGCTATTCTGTCTTGAAAAGAAAACACTCAAGAGTTGTCTTCAAATGGTAGAAGGGATGTCACGTACACTGAGAATAGTGGATTTGTAGTTTATTGCTCCAGAAAGCAGAACTAAGGTGAGCAGAGAGAGAGCAGTTACTTAATGGCAGATTCTGGGTCAAACACAAAGACTTTATGAACTATAAGGGTTATAGTTCCACACTGACATACACTGTTCAATGTTCACGGGCATATGAGTTCAATGAACTCATCATCACTGAATGTTTTTATACAAAAGAAAGAAGATCTCTCTCTTGGTGTTCACAGTATAACGTAACTGCATGTTTAAAATTACGTCTGCCGGAGAGCTGCCGGTTAGCTCAGTTGGTTAGAGCACGGTGCTCTTAACAAGGTTCGATCCCCACATGGGCCACTGTGAGCTGCGCCCTCCACAACTAGATTGAAACAACTACTTGACTTGGAGCTGATGGGTCCTGGAAAAACACACAAAATAAATAAAAGTTAAAAAAATAATTACATCTGCTTCACTAGAACATGTGCTCCTTGAGGGCAGGAATGCGGTCTCATTCATCCCCACAGTGCCTAGCACAGAACACTCAGTACAACTAGAGCTCAACAAGTCTATTGAATGAACAGGTGAATAAGGAAATTGGGTGTTTTAAGAACTACTTCATAGGGGAGAATGTTGAATGAGATGTCCCTTCGGGCCCCTAAAATTTTAAGATGTCCCTAATACAAAGCTTATTTTACTTCCTAACACAGCATAAAGTATATGTTTTAATACGGAAAAGGCTGCAGTACAAATGCCTAAGTATGAAATTATTTACAAGAATACCTCAAACACAAAAGAATCTCTAGAATATGAGAATTTAAAAAATCTTGTTCTTTAAACATACAAACAGTAGCACACAGAGCAAAATGCCATCAGTTGATATGAAAACAGAATCAATTACATTTAACTGCCGAGGAAAGAAGGGAAGGACTGAGAAAAAGAAGGAAAAATGCAAAATATTTTAAGAAATTACAAGTTATAGGATCATATCTGGATGTTATTTGGCTAATTCCTCCTCACCTTCTGCATAAACCTTTTTACCTTTTATCACATAAAAAACTCCACCCCAGTTTGGTTGTGGAAATAAAGTATAAAACGTAAATCAGTGGATTTAGTTTCTCGATTTTTAACCTCTGCTAAAAAGTCGAGTAAGGAAAAGAGGTTGAAATTATTGCTCTGAATAACAGGAATATCAGGTTACAGGTAGCTCTTATTCCCTGGTGTTCTCCATCATTTTAGCTAACGTAGGTATTTAAAACTGTCTGAATGTCCAATCAACCTCTTAAACAAATAAGATAAATGTAAACACAC
This sequence comes from Rhinolophus sinicus, assembly GCF_057876585.1. Taxonomy (NCBI): domain Eukaryota; kingdom Metazoa; phylum Chordata; class Mammalia; order Chiroptera; family Rhinolophidae; genus Rhinolophus; species Rhinolophus sinicus. The sequence continues at coordinate 19,049,527 of NC_142511.1, forward strand.
AGCTAAAGCAATTTTAGAGTCCACAGGATCTGACAAAAAGGAGCCCCCAAGATGCAGACTACCAGTGATTGGTCACCTAGATGGAAAGTGCTATGAAAAGTTTTAAAGGATCACACATAAAATTTAGGCTAATAACGATATAGCTATAGGTCCTTTGCACATTTGTACAGCTGAATACACACACACACACACACACACACAAGCGGGGCAATTCTACAAACTACTTGCACTGTCTCAGTTCATCTAAAAGATAGCAGTTGGAAGGTGCTGCAGTCTAGACATGTGATATTAATTTTCACAATATCCTCCTTAAAAACAAAGCAAAATAAAGACACTTCATTCCAGTTGCATGTTTTTGAAACAAGAAAAAAATACACTTTAGTGCCAACCACCTTATCTAGGAACTTAATTTATTAAACTACTTTTTAAAATACGAGTACTTAATGGACTGAATATAAACAGGATTATAAGAGTATTTTTTATAAAGATGTATTTACTTCTCTTTCGTAGAGAAAAAGCAGTTTTTGAGTGTTGGAAGATAAAAAACACTTGAGGAGGAAATTAATCTCACCCCAAATTTCCTGGTCCCCTAAAACATCAAACAGAAGGGGAATGGACGGGAGCGCAGCCCAACATCAGCTCCAGAGTAGGGAGTAAGGAGGGTTAGGAACGGGACAGCACAACTGGACTCCCAGTTTGGCAGGAAGGCGGGATTGCGGGAGGATGGTTTGCGGAGGTGAGGTCAATGGAAAGCGGTACACGCCGCGGTCCCTGGCTCCCCCAGCACGTCCCGCGGGGTCTACGAGACCGCAGCGGAGCCCCACTCCGCGCCTCCGGGAGGAAGCAGAGGCCCCGACACTGGACCTGCCCGCCGGGCCACCGGGCCAGGCCGATGGAGCCGCGGCGCCGCACCGCCCAGTCCCCTCCCGAGACGCTGTCGGGACCCCTGCGCGTCCCCAGTCCGCTCCCCGCCCTCAGGAGAGCGCCGCCGCGGGCCTCCGGGGCGCCCCCGAGTCCCAGCTCCCGGGGCGCCCCCATCCTCCCTCACCGCGGTCGGCCTCCACTTACCTTCAATCGCCATGATGTGCTCGCCATGGACCGCACCAAATGGACAGCGGGGGCGGCGGGCTGGCGAGAGAGCAGAGGACGCGCCGAGGCCGCCCACGGGAGAGGCGGGGCCGGCCCCGCAATCGCCGGGTTGCGCGGCGTGGAAGGAGCCGCGGGCGAGGCGCGCTGGGGTGGGGCGGAGGAGGGGCTCCGAGCTCCGCGGCGCGGAAGAAATGGAACCTTCCGGGGCCGCCGCTGCTGCCGCCGGCACGTGATGCACCCCGCCCCCACCTGCCGCCCCCACAGAGCCTCGCGCGGTGATTCAAAACAGGTGCCCAGACCCGAGAGCACCTGCACCTGCTCCCGAGACCCGCCGCAGGCGCACTGAGCATGTGCGGGCGGCACGACCCTCTCCGCCCCGAGCTTCCCGGGGCCCAGGGACCCGGGCGGAGGCGTCCGCTACGGAAGGATGTGGTCAGGACCATGGACAGGTCTCGTCGGTTAAAAACTGGGCTCAAGGATTCCCACCCAGTGACTTCCTCAGATTCTGTAATCTGGAAACCTGTTCTGCTTTTGTTTTGCTTTGCCAGAATCAGCCACATACTCGCCTTAGGCTCCGCTGTGGGGTGGAGAGACAGCTAGTTGGCAAACAGCAAACGGAGAGAGGCATCCTGAGGACAGAGCCTGCTCTCCTTTTCCTTCTCTCTCTACCTCCCTCCTCTCTCTCTCTCTCTCTCTCTCTCTCTCTCTCTCTCTCTCTCTCTCTCTCTCTCTCCCTCCTTCTTTCCCCTCTCTCCTTCTCTGTCACACACACTCACAGAGGCACACGCACACTTCACCCCTTAGTCGTGATCCTGATAAAGCTTGTCACCACCCTGAGCTCAGAAAAATGAGTTGGCATTTGTCTACACATTATAAACACGCATTTGAGGCAACACAAGAGTAGGAATCAGACAAACGTTTGACAAATGGGCCTGGAAGCATGCCACATGCCTTTAAAAAAAAAAAAATTCACAAACCTATGAGCATTATGAATAGTCATAAACCAACCCTGAACACAGCAACAATTGGCCCCTTAATTTTTACCTGAGCTACTTCAACCACTCAACAGCATTTGGTACTCTGAGCACCTAGCCAATCAATGGCATAAGCAACGGAAGAAAAAGGAGTTAGTGATTCTTCCTTATGAAGAAAATGCTAACTCCTAGTGCAGAATAGCTACATTGGGGAGTAACACAAAAGAAAATATTTTGCACTTACATAAGCGAAGTTGGACTGTAAATCTAGAGCAGGAACTGTCTTCAGTGTTTTTATATAATCTCTCCCTCAGGAATGGTTTATGTTCAATAGACATTCATTCTTTACCATTTTCTTTAGTTCAGTGAATATTTATTGACCCGGACACAGTGCTAACAGCTGGCTACAAGCAAGAGTTGTTTTTGAAGGATCAAATGAAATACCGTTCTACTCAGAAAATATTTATTAAAATATCTGTATTTTAGGAAGGTGTGTGTGTGTGTGTGTGTGTGTGTGTGTGTGTGTGTGTTCACCACAGATATCTATGTGATTCAGGCAAAATACGTATAGTGTCAAAGATATTTCCTCCAGGCAACCTTCCTTAAAACTTGAACTCCAAGGCGTTGGTTTAAACTGGAAACCACAGTTCTGGATTGTGGTTTCTGGCTGGCTCTGAATAATCCAATTGTTCAACCTTTTGTAAGAATTTTGTATTGAAAGCCAGAAAGACTTAATTATTTCATCACCAATTATGTAAGTTGCTATATATATGCCCAAGTTATGTGAGCTTCCATAACCCAGGTTATTACCACAGTTTGCTCAGAAAATGAGCGTGTGTGTGTGTGTGTGTGTGTGTGTGGTGAATTTGAGCTTCAAACTTGTCAAAACTGGGAATTTAGGCCAAGGCTATTCAATACTGATGACATTTCCCCCCAGATTAGAATGCAAAATTCTCCCTGCCAACAACAACAACAAAACTGTGCTGTACAAATACTAGTTGGAAAATTTCTATGTGACTAGTGTTAGACAATGTCATATGGCTTACCTTAACTTTGCAATATTTCATATAGCTTCTGAGTTTGCTTCATAGCCACTTGGAGGTAAGATTTAGCTTATTTTTAAAATATGCTATGGGTGATACTTTCAATTTGGGGGAGTGTCAATTATTTATCATTTAAAAGTTTTACATTTTATTAATTATACATCTTACTTATGACACAATTTTTTTTCTAACTTTGGTCTTATACCTCTAAGTTATCTTTAGTATGAGATCTGACAATTATGTTCACAAACTCATCCTAGGAAAAGTGCTACATGTGTCGTTGCTGAATATCACTACGGTCACCTTCCAAGTACTTCCCTTGGGAAGCTAAGCACTGATGACAGTGCCTACTCCACCCTTCAAAGCAATTTTGGAACTCTTTCTGGAATGGCCATCAAGCTGTCATCGTATTACCCTTGATGTCCTGAATGTCATCAAAATGTCTTCCTTTCAATATTTCCTTTATCTTCGCGTAAAGAAAGAAGTCATTGGGGGTCAGATCATGTGAGTAGGGAGGATGTTCCAATACAATTATTTGTTTACTGGCTAAAATGTCCCTCACAGACAGTGCCGTGTGAGCTGGTACATTGTTGTGATGCAAGAGCCATGAATTGTTGGCGAAAAGTTCAGGTTGTTTTCATCTTTTTCATGCAGCCATTTCAGCACTTCCAAATAGTAAACTTGGTTAACTGTCCAGTTGGTACAAATTCATAATGAATAATCCCTCTGATATCAAAAAAGTTTAGCAATATCATTGCAACAAGTTTGCGAACTTAATTTTTCAACCTCGTATACACCTTTATGCACCAGGGGATGTTCAAGAACGGCTTTGATTTTAGTTTTTTATTAATGAATTATTTGCAAAACAGTTTCCTAACTTGCCCACCATGTGTTATGGAGATAGTTAGGGGCTGAAATGGGGAAATAGAAATAAAAGAAGTCAAAGTAATTCCCTCTCCTGAGACTAGGAAATGAAAATGTGTTTTTGGTATTTTAAGTTTCAACTCAATATTTTATAGAAGTGTGATTTTAAATAATAGTTTGATTTTCAGAGAGGCCACAAAGTTTAATTACCCAGTGGTGTAGCTAAAACATCAGTGGAAAAAGAAAGCACTGAAGGTGAATCATGTGGGAAGACCAAGTCAAAGGGAAAGTGAAAAGTAATCTTACCTGCACTAGTTAAGTAGTTTTCATGTGCTAATCAAAAAAAAAAACCCCTCCATCATTAATAGCGATACTATCTTGATGGAATAGTATGTTTCAAGTTATAAAAGTTCCCTATGTACTTTTTTCTTTTTATTAATTTTTATTAAATTTATTGGGGTGACATTGGTTAGTAAAATTATATAGGTTTCAAGTATACATTTCTATAATGCGAGTCATATATCATCTATGTATTGCATTTTTCGTTCATTATCCAGAGTCAGTTCTCCTCCCATCACCATATATTTGACCCCCTTTACCCTTGTCTACCAACCCCCCCTTCTCCCTTACCCTCTGGTAACCACTAAACTGTTGTCTGTGTCTATGAAGTTTTTTTTGTTTGTTTGCCTTGTTCATTTGCTGCTTTCAGTTTTATATCCCATATATGAGAGAACCAACATACTTTTAAGAAACAAATGATTTTTGAAGTTGGAACCTTCCTTTATTTAAGCTATTCAATTGAAAAAAGATCAAAATCACTAAAAGAATTTAAAAAATACTTTCTAGCAATATATAGTTGCATACATAAAAACAAAGACTTAACAAGTACCTGTACCAAAACTTACACTTTGGAAAATTCAGTAGGTGTTAGATTATGTTATTGAGTCTTTGAGTACAAGAGACAGTTTTAAACTTTGTTAGCAGTTACAATTATCTGAGAAGACGTAGCTGGATGTAAAGATCTAATGAAAAAAATCTATTTAGAACCATTAATAATGCATTTCTTTCATGAATCATAATGTCATGTAAACAGTTATAATATTAGTTTTTTGTTCTGGTAAGTTAGAGCAACTCAAACTAGCTTAAGGAAAATGGAAAGTTAATTATAAAGATATAAGTATAGAAATAAAGCTAGGCCTCAGTATCAGCTAAACTTGGGAACCTGAATGCTGTTACTATGCTTTCTACCTCATCGCTACTTCTTTGACCCCTGAAAAATTCAGCTCACAGATTTTACCAACTTTCTGGACCCCAAGTCTATAAATTCCAAAAAAAGGTGGGTTGTCATTGGCTCTACTTAAATAAGGTATCCTACCCCAGACCAATCAGAAGGCCAGGTACTAAAATTGGTCCAGCCCCAGTCAGATGCATACCTCTGACAAAACCTCTGTGGCCATAATGGCGGGGCTATGGAAGAATACAGCAGCCCCCTGGGACCTGTATGGATAAACTGGGAAGAGGGAAAAAGAGTTCCCAAAAGGGGATTTTTGGACAGAGAAAAGCCAAGTGATGACAAGGGCACTCTACCTCAGCACATTTCCCCAAGGTTCCCTTAGAACAGAGCTGTTCAGAAGAACTGTCTGTGATAATGAAAACTTTCTATATTTGTGCCTTGTCATACAGTGGCCACTGATCGTATGTACTGTATCAGACAGCACAGTCTTAGAGCAATAGAAATGGCATGGAGGTGTTCAGGAAGGAACTGTCAAAGATTATTTAATAGGTTCTTAGTGGGATACACTGTAATGTTTCTAGTGGGAGGAGAACAGTAGTAATTTCCCATGTGTGGATATTCTATCTGATGACCTGGTACAGTAAGAAATGGATCCATCATGTTGTGTGAGGGTAATTAAAGATTGAAATAGGAAGAGAATAAACATAATCAGAATAATTCTTATTTCTCTTCCATTTTCTTCAGCAATTCTTTTCCTCAAGACTCGTCACTTCCCCCACTATACATAGCACAGTAATAGCTAAGAGAAAAACTAAACATGGTGCATTCTAGAGTTGTTTTCATTCATTTAGCTCAAGTGGTAGTTAGCCTTCTTGCCACCTAAAGCTTTAGAGATTGCATGAGCTCTAACAAAGAAAAGAAAAAAGAGAGCAAGTAGCACAGACATTAATGTTGTACCTTACACTTCCTTTCCGTTGTATTTCCTGAGCCTTTCATGGAAGCGGAATGGCCCTTCACTTGTCTTCCTTTTCCTCTCTACATATGAGGTGCTCCTGTATAGTCTCTGCTATAACTTCTCATTGATCAATGAAGTTATTTCTATTAGCTGAAAGCTTAGAGCAGTACACTGTGGTTTGTTGACCCAATTACAACACAGCATAATACTGGCCTGTCAGTGTGAAGGAGTGAACAGAATTTCCAAACATACAGACCAATTTAACTCAAAAATGTTCAACAAGTACATACTTCGTAGGATACAAACTACAGTAGCTAACCATTGTTATTCAAAAGAAAAGTACATTGTTTTGTTCTAGTAGGAGTACTTGATTATATTTAAAACCCTTTTCACAGCTGGATGGTCCCATGATAATGGCAAGGGACAGTTATGCAATAATTTTCACTTAAAGGTCAAAAAATATGCCACAAACCTTTTAAATCACATAATATATCACACATCGATAAACCAGCTACATATCATGTACAACGCAGGAGGCAACTTGTAGAAAGCCTCAAGAATGTACATATATAGGAAGGAAACTGAATTCTACACGTAAGAAAATACACTGATGATCTTAGTTAGATGAGAAAAATCATTTTCTGCAAAAAAGTCATTCAAATCTCCTTAGTTTATATAATTGCTTACATTCATCAAATACAAGCATGTCAAACATAATTCTTTGTATAAAAGTAGATACTCAATAAATTTTTGTTAAATGAATAAATAATAGGTTTATATAAAATCATATAATAGGTTTATATAAAATCATTTTATAAAATCGTAATAGGTTTAGGTTCATGGATCCTTTATATTAGTAGTTCTTTTTATTTTCTCGCCACAAGTTTATTCAACACCTAATAATTGCTGCTGCTTTACTGAGGTGGTTGGCCACGTCCACAGCCAAATCCATCTCCCAGCTGGTACTCGATTGTTGACCCAGCCCCAGCCTCTGCTTTCTTGTTGGCACCAGAATTCACAGTGCTCTGTCTGTAGGTGTCTCTGTCAGCTTCCCCTCGTGTGAGTGTTGCAGGTCGCTTGCCCTCCAGACATCTGGGCCTTGGCCTGTCCGTCTCAGGCCCGCTGTGGCGCAACGTGGCAGGCACAATTGCCGGGAAGGAGTAGGGCAGTAAGGGGATAGGCAGTGGAGATAATCACAAACATACTGGATACCCTCATTGGTAAGGCGCCAGTAGAAATGTTTCCAGGCATAGGGTAGCCGGTTAACTCAGTTGGTTAGAGCGCGACGCTCTTAACAACAAGGTCGCCGGTTCGATCCCCACATGGGCCACTGGGAGCTGCGCCCTCCACAACTAGATTGAAATAACTACCTGACTTGGAGCTAATGGGTCCTGGAAAAACACACTTAAAATAAATAAAAGTTTTTTTTTTTTTAAAAATGTCTCCCGGCCAACTGTTCCTTTCCACAGCCTCTGATTTGAGAGACTGCAAGGCTTTCATGACAGACGTGAAGATCAGGCACAGTCTTGTCTGCCAGCTCAGGGTGTGTAGGCCTGTGAGGATCCTCTTGGCCACCATCACTCCCCCTTACAAAGGAGCTCATAAATGGCAATCCAGTTCTTCTTGGGCACTCACATCTCTACGACTCCTGCGTCTGGGTCCAGAGCTGGAAAAGCTATGTCAGTAGTCCTTAAATTTGATGTGTTCATCTACACAACACTGAGATAAAATGCCATTGATGATGCCATTGATGATTGTGATAAAGAGAAACATAAAAGAATTATTTAAGACATTTAAAGAATTCTTTATCTAGAACCATACCTCTCAACCATATTTCTCATTATCATCTTCCCAATTATTTTTCCTAATATAGAATTTCTCTTTGCTTAACTATATACTGTTATGAATAAAAGGGAAACATTTCCATAGAGTTTAGTATAGTATGATATGCCATGCTTTGACATACAAAAAAAAAATTGTGTTTTTACTTTAAGGTAAAGCAATTTATTAAAGAAATTATGGAACGTCTTTTGAGGATTCAGAAAGATGGGCCACAACAAACAATTATAGGATGATGATTTATTTAAGAGCACAATTTCTTAGTTTTACATGATATGCTAAGGTTTGGAAGTAAAGACTCTAAACATAATATATGTTTCTATTACTATACTATCTACCTCATCTGGTAAAGTTTTTATTTCATGAAAATGCTCATTGAATTTTAAAAAATCAGCTTAGAAAAATACTTGTTAGTAACTTCTTAAGCAATCCAATTTCTCTCCTAAACCAATATGCACAGATATTTTGCTTAACTTTCAATAGAGAAGATGATATAAAAATAATAGATATGCTATTAGGATTGTTGCTAGTTCTACCATTTTCTGTCTACTGCATCTCATTGTTATCAATTTACATGGGAAAAATATGTACTTCCAGATGCTAAGCCTTTTTTCCCTCTTCCCTCAGACTCCTTCCCCAACCAAATTATACTTGGTTGAATTTATTCCTATAGCACTAAATATTCATCAAATTTAACTTCAGAGGTAGAATTTGTACTTAGGATAAAATCAGAGAACTATAGAGAAATTGAAAATCTGCCTAGGAAGCATTAAGGCTCTTAGTGTTGGCACCCCAAAATAAAGCCCTCCATATTTTGATATACTAGCTACCTATATTATTTAACCTGGCTCTTTATTTTAAAATATGATTAAAGAGGCAAGGATCTCTAGACATTTTAAAAGGACAAAAGTAAACAACTGGATAAATGATCCCACGGGAAACTCAGTGAGTTCCAAAAAGATATTACAAGCCATTAAGCAAAGGCTATTTAAAAGAAAAAAGAGAGAGAGAAATACAAGAACAAGGAAGACTTAATGAAATTTTAAAATATGGTTGTTATGAAAAGGGATGGAAATGACATCAGGATGTTGGAAAACAGTTTGGCAGTTTTATAAAAAGTTAAACACACACCTACCATATGATCTAGTTATACCTCTGCTAGGTATTTTTCCAAGAGAAAAGAAAGCATTTGTCCATGAATATTCACAGCTGTTTTATTTGCCAAAAACTGAAACAACCGAAATGGTCATCAATAGGTGAATGGATAAGCAAACTGTGGTATATCTATACAATGCAATAATACTTAGCAATTAAAAAGAATGAGCTATTGATACACACAACATCATGGATGAATCTCAAAGTAATTATGCTAAGTGAAAAAAGTCAGAGAGAAAGAAGAATACATACTATATGGTTCCATTTATATAAAAGTCTAAAATATGCAAATTACATCATCTATAGTGATGGAAATCAAATGAGTGGTTACCTGGGGGGAAAGGGGAAAGATGATCTAAGGAAGGGCAGGAGGGAGAGATTATAAAAGGGCAGAAGAAAGCTTTTGGTGGTGATATGTTCCTTTTCTTGATTGTGGTGGTGGTTTCATGAGTGTATACATGTGTCAAAACTTATCACATCATACACTTTAAATATGAAAAAATAATTATGTCAATTACATTTCAATTATAATTATATGTAAGTTATGTCTCAATAAAACTGTTTGGACAAAAAAATAAGAACAGAATATGAAGGAAATAAAAAGAAGAGCTAGAAGAGAAAAAAGGAAAATGAATGGCGAATATGAGAAGAAATTAAAATTCATAGATCAATCTTGGAAGTCTAGTGTTTAGGTGATAAGAGTTCCAGAGGGAAAGAACAGAGAATATGGAGCACAGATGGTTAAAGAAACAACGGAAAAATATTTCCCAGATCTAAAGAAAGCCCCTGGACTTCAAATGGAAGGAGACCTCTGAAAGCAAAGTAAGATGAATGAATAAAAACCCACATCTAGGGCGGCCAGATGGCTCACTTGATTGGAGCGCCAGCTCTGGGCAGCAGGGTTGCTGGTTTGATTCCCACATGGGCCAGTGGCCTGCGCCCTGGGCAACTAGATTGAAGACAACACCTTGAGCTGAGCTGCCGCTGAGCTGCCGCTGAGCTGCCGCTGAGCTGCCAAGGGGCAGCCGGATGTCTCAGTTGGTTGGAGCGTGAACTCTGAACAACAGGGTTGCTGGTTCAACTCCCACAGGGGATGGTGGGCTGCGCTCCCCCACAACTAGATTGAAAACAGTGACTGGACTTGGATCTGAGCTGTGTCCTCCACAACTAAGGTTGAAGGACAACAACTTGATGGGTCCTGAGAAAAACACACTGTTCCCCAATAAAGTCCTGGAAATATGCACTGGTTCCCCTTCCCCAATAAAATTTTTTTAAAAACACCCACATCTAGATACATCCCATCAAGATTCAAAATGTCAAGAAGAATAGTGAAAATTCTTACAAGTTCCAGAGATGGAAAAAAGTAAAATCAAAACAAAGATGTCAATTCCAAAAATAATGAGAATCAAATCGGCACCAGAAATCTCAACAACAAACTGGATGTTAGAAGAGAATGGAGCAATGCCCACGAAACACTGAAGAAAACATGACGAGACTCGAATTCCACGTAAATCAAACTCAGTCAAGAATGAGGACAAAATTCAGTTATTTAAAGTATATAATTTAATATAATGTATACAATTTAATCTAATTTAGTAATAATAGTATATAATTTAATAAAATATATAATTTTTAAACAAAAAAAATTCAAAAATATCTACTCTCGTGCACATTTGATTTTTTTAAATTTGACTTGATGATATAGCCCAACAAAATGAGAACAGAATCCAAGGACGAGGGCGATATGGATCCAAGAAATAGTGAATCTAACCAATGACTACAATGAAAAGAAATCATAGATGACAGCTGGGCAGCAGGCCTAGAAAGCAACACATTCAAATTAGAAAAGAAAGTCTGAAGAACCTGTTCAGGAAAAAGAAAAAAAGTCTTTCCATTCAACAACAAAGTTGCAAGATGTTACTGTTGTCATGGAAAAGGAATATATTTCTTCTCTCAGTAGAAAAAAGAAAGGCAATGGAATACTGCAGAGTGGGAAAGCCATCTGGTCCACATATGAAGCAAATTAAATATGGCATGATTTTGAGTAGTTGTCAGAGTTTAAGGCAATAAAATCCATTTGACCTTGACACTGGAATAGTCTCTTTGGCGCAGCACTGATTTAGCATATAGTACTACATTTTCCAGTTTAAGATTCCAATCATACAACTTGGATCACAGTAAATAATATTTACTTAATCATAATATTATAAATACCACTTACGTGTTCTAAAGTGTTAGAAAAAGTATATAAATGTTATCAATCCTGATGACATCAAAGTAAGGACATAGCCATCAGAGGCTAAGAAATGAAGCAAAGGGATGAGAGAGAAAGAATAGTTTAGGAATGGTAATTTCTCTCATCTTACCTAATGAAGACTTAGAAGTCACTTTTAAAAGATTGATGGAATATAAATAGAAGTTTTATATATTTTAATTGATATAAATGAATAGAAGAATATATACATACATTCTTCTATTTTATAAGTATATATATTCTTCATCTATATCTATCTATCTATCTATCTATCTATCTATCTATCTATCTATCTATCTGTCATCTATCTACTATCTATCTATTTGGAGAAGTCAAAAGGAGAAGAGGTGGGAAATAGAATGTATGAGCCAAATTCCTCTTCCTTCATAACCTGGAGTCAATAGGTATTGTCTAAACTTATAAATCAAAAAATATAATTCTAAGTATATTCTTTAGAAGTATGGTGATAATTGCAAGAACAAAACAGAAACATGAAGAAGGAGCTTACCTCTTGGAAATATGTGAGGTATATAGAAAATCTCAATTGGAAAGTGAGTGTTTTTGTTTTATGCCATTCTATACCTGAGTATGTTTTATTTTTATGAAAAACAAAAACATTAAGTTAAGTGGCTCCCACTTCCACTGCCCTCAGAACAAAATCCATACTTACAAAGTTCTTAACGATCTAGTTCCAATGACCTTTTCAAGCTTGTCTCCCAAAGTTCATACACCTGATCACCTTTTTCCTGCATGTGCCCTGCTTTCACTACTTCGTGCATGTCTTTTGCACATGAATATCTTTCTGTCTTGAGATAGAAGATAGGGATCTTCTTTGCCAGGGAAATTTCTATTCATCTTCTAAGAATAAAATCAGCAAGAAATCATAAAAGAAGAAACTTAAATCCGACATTAAAATTTAAAACTTCTGTATGGAAGAAAGACACTGTAAACAAAGTTTAAAGATGAATACAAATTGGAAAAAGAAATATTTGCAGCATATATGACAATGGGTTGAAAGGCAGTAGAGGAAGTGGTTAGAGCATGGACTCCAGAGCCAAAATGCCCGCCTAAAAACTGGCTCTACCACTTAACAGCTGCAAGATCTTGGGCAAGTTATTTAACTTGCAAGTGCCTCAGTTTCTTCATCTATAAAATGAGAATAATAATTGTACCAACTTTACAGAATGTTTTTCAGGAATAAATTAGTACATGTAAAGCATTTAGAGCAGCACCTGGAATATGCTAAGTGGCATATAAGTTTTAGATATTATTATATTGTTGAGAATTTTAAGGAACATTTAAAATCAATAAGAAAACAATATGTTAGCATTCACTAGAAAAGGGTTTGTAGCTATGAAGAGTCAATTCACAAAAGAAGTACTAATGGGGGGCCGGCCCGGTGGCTCAGGTGGTTAGAGCTCCGTGCTCCTAACTCCGAAGGCTGCCGGTTCGATTCCCACATGGGCCAGTGGGCTCCCAACCACAAGGTTGCCAGTTCGGTTCCTCGAGTCCCGCAAGGGATAGTGGGCAGCGCCCCCTGCAACTAAGATTGAACACGGCACCTTGAGCTGAGCTTCCGCTGAGCTCCCAGATGTCTCAGTTGGTTGGAGCGCGTCCTCTCAACCACAAGGTTGCCGGTTTCGACTCCTTCAAGGGATGGTGGGCTGCGCCCCCTGCAACTAGAAAACGGCAACTGGACCTGGAGCTGAGCTGCGCCCTCCACAACTAAGACTGAAAGGACAACAACTTGAAGCTGAACAGCACCCTCCACAACTAAGATTGAAAGGACAACTTGAGGTGGAAAAAAGTCCTGGAAGTACACACTATTCCCCAATAAAAAAAAAAAAAAGAAGTACTAATGGGCTATATAATATGTATGTGAAATTGCTCTTTTACCATTTATAAAAGCAATGGGAGTTAAAACAAATGAGACCTCTTTTAAATGTCAGATTGGCAGATGTTTAAATGATTGGTAGTGCTTAGTTTTGGCAAAAATACAGGAAAGGAGCATGTGGGGGTATGGAAGGGGAGTGGCAGGGAAAAACTGGTATAACATTTCTGGAGACCAATCTGGCAATATTAATGAAAATTAAAGATACATAGTATATTTTTGAACCAGCCATTCTAGTTTTATGAATTTTTCCGAAATAAATAAATTGGCAAGACTATCTCTTTTTGTTTAGAACACCAAACAATTAAAAATAACCTAAATGTCCATCAATAAGAATCAGTTACATAAATTAGGATTCATCCCTATAGTAGAATGTCATGCATTTATCCAAAATGGGTAAGTAGAGCCACATTGACATACAAAGACATTTATGATATATTAGGATTTCTTTTTGTTAAATCTAGCATTTGGAGGGCTTACTCTCCACCAGGCAATTTAATTGCAACATTTCATTTAATTCTCATCACAACTCTGTAAGTTCTATCATGTCATTAGATCAGTATTACAAATAAAGAAACGAAAGTTCATAACCATCTGGTGACTTACCAAGCTCACAATGCAAACCCAGGCCCACTAACGCTGAAGCCCATGTTCTTGACGTCAATGCCACAGTTCATATGCTCTGAGCCTATTTATTACATATGAGAAACACATGTTGCGATTTCATGTATCAACTTGACTAGACCACGGGGTGCACAGATATTTGGTCAAATATCATTCTGGGTGTGTCTGTGTGGGTGTTTCTGGATGAAATTAACATTTGAATTGCTGGACTGAGTAAAGCAGATTGTCCACCCCGATCATATGTAGTTGCAAATTTTTAAGTCTTTTGTAATCTAAGGAATAAAATAAGGCATCCCATTGTGATTTGTTGCATCCCTGTCATAATGAGGGAGGCTAACCATCTCTCCAGCTTTTCTTCACAATTTGTCTTTATTTTTCCCTTAAATCTTAACAACCTCTACCATTTTTCATTTTTAAAAGCATTTTAAAATAGTGTTGCTATTGATTTATGTCAGCTTTCAGTATAGTAAGGAAATTAGTCCTAATCTAAATTACATGTAGTGAATATTTTACCCAGTTCGTCATTCCTCTTTCACCTTTGTATGTGATTTTTTTTTTCTAACAATATTTTTTTAATTTTTATGTGAGTAAATGTGTATATAGTATATACTTGGAGGGTTTTATAGACCTGATAATTTAAAATTCTAATTTACATAATTTATTTTCTTTAGAAGTGGATATGCTTGGGCTTAAATATATCATCAAAATTCATTATGTCTCTGTTTTAGGAAGTATTTCGTTGTTTCCTTGTCTTCGACTTTTGCTATACGCATTTAACTTTCACTTTTTACTTTTTTAATAATTTGGTAAGTTTATACCACTTTTTTTGGTTATTTGGGTTGCTACCGTACTGTCTTAAAAAAATACTTATAGCTCTTTTACAATTATTTATCTATTTACAAAATGAAGCACCATCAATAGACTCTGTTTTGAAAATTAGTTCACTTAAGCTTCTATCTCCCTCTTGCCCCATTCCTCAGTTCTAAAATTGCTGTTAAGCTCAGTGGTTTTTTTCCTATCTCATTAAATTACTATTTTACTATTATATGACATCTATTTCAAGGTTAAACATGTACATTCTTTCCTATAACCATCATGCCTACATTTAAAGTTCTTTAATAATAATTACTGATCTTTTTATGTTACAGCTTCCTCATTTCTAACACATTATTTCAGGGCCTGGCATCTTTATAATTAAGTTCAGAGAATCAGTTGTTAATATATACAAATTTGCTGAGCTTCCTGGAAACTGGCTTTTGCCAACCAAATTCACAAAATCAAAATACTGTTCTAAGAAAAGAAAAAAAAATATCAACCATACAAGATATTCTTGTGCCACAATTTTCATTTTCTTCCATAGCTAAATCTACATATGTAAGCCTGAATTTTACTTGATGAGCTTCAACTCAATCCACTAAAAGTATTTTAGTGAATTTAGTGGCTGAGAATCTACTGTATATGCAGATGCCATATTTGTTGGCTTCATCTGCTCAGCTGAAGACCTGAATAGAACAAAAAGGCTGAGGAAGAGGGAATTCCTCTTGCCTGACAGCCTTGAGCTGGGGTATCAGTCTTTTCTTGCCTTTGTCTCTTGGTTCTCTTTCTTTGGAGAATCTTGATTAACACATACGACATACAACATTTTTAAGGCACAGGAGTGTTGGATGGATATATACCGAACTGTTAACAGTTATTTCCTCTGGGGCGCATAAGCATGGAATAGACTTCCATTTTCATTTTAGCAATCTGTGGTCTTTGAATTTTTCACAACTAACAAGGATAGCACTTAAAATTAAAAGCCTATAATTATATTTTGAAAATAAATTTTCCAATTGCTCCTCCCCTTTCTGGGATGCCTTCCAACCCTTTTCCAATCCAAATCAGAGGTAAGAACTCTCCTGATATTTTGCATTTACATATATAATAAAATTTAGAGTTTCTCCTCATAATTGCAAGGGCCCTAGACTGAATCCTAAATGAGCGCACACACAGAGACTTTGTTTCATTCCTCTTCCTGGTCCCCTTTCTCCGAGAAGGCTAAAATGGGGAGTTCCTCAAATAGCTTTGGTTTGAGCTAGACAGGGCAACCTAACCTGTGGGAGGAGGTACGTATCCAACCCACTTTTGCCTGTGCCCTCCTTCTCTTTGTTTTCCTGGAAAGGGTTTTACTGCTCGCTGCTAGGGAGCCTTCTCTTTTGATCTAGGTTCCTTTTATGTCTGAGGCATAGTTATATAATCAGAGCCAAAGCTCTTTATTTTCTCCAAATTTCCTACGTAGCGCTTTTCTTTTGGTGCTGGTCATTGGGGAGTCATTTAATGTTCTGAGCTATATCTCTGCAGAATGGGAGAATCTGGATTCAGCGGATAATTTGAAGGAAAAATTTAGACGATGATACTAAAGATCCACAGCCCAAAGGAAACCCCTATGTATAAACACCTTCAAATTAGGGGCAAAGGTCGAATTGGTATGCTTCTCTCTCCCTCCTTACTATATGGGATGATCCAAGAAAAAACCCAATCTTGTGTTCTGAACTCCCTTACTCTGACCATATACCACATAATGACTATCATTTTCCCCAGTATGTATTAAATAAGACTATATGCTCCCGTGGTTGTTTGTACAGAATATACAAAACTTTGTTTTGTAGTTAAAATGGCCAATACCTGTACTAGCCTACCTGATCTATATTCTTGGATCATCCAAAGCAGTAAACCAGAGAGAGGACTGGATAAAAACTCTATCCAGAATACACTTGTACAAACAGGGGACTGAGTGCCTCCTTAAGTTTTGCACCCTAGACATTTTGCTTACCTTGCCCTTAGTCCTGGCCCTGGGTTCTGCCATCTCTAGCCTCCCTGGGTCACAGCAATGGGTGAGGATCCCAGTAGAGATCAATCTTTTCCACTCCTGGTGTCAAGCCCACAGTGGTTCCTTATTAGGAATAATGTATTTAATTTATGAGAAGTCTTCCATAAAGTCCTCCAATAAATGAATGCAAACAGAATAGAAAAGACGTAGGCTAGAAGCAGTACAAGTGAAAAGGACCTAGAGGTTTCACTGAGAATAAGTTTAACTGTCACATATAGGGGACCTACTAAAATTATTAATGTGATTTTAGACTGCAATTTTAGATGCTTATTATCTATAACAAAGAAGGCAATAATCCTCCTCTTCTCTGCCCTGGAAGTAATTACCTGCAGTAGTTCAGCAGCAAGATATTCTTAATTACATTCTATGAACAAAGGTTAAAAAGCTCGTAACGTTTAGTCTGAAAAAGAAATGACTCAAGGACTCCATGAGAACTGTTTTCAAATGTTTGAATCGTTGCCAGATGAAAAGGGGTCAGACTTATTCTGTGTGATCAGAATAAGGGTTAGAGCCAAAACTAGTGGGTGGTTGGCAGCTTCACTGAAATGGATCTTGGCCTGTGATAAACACTAGTGCCCAGTATTATCGTTACAGATAATCCCTCTTGGTTTAGTGTGTAAAATAATTGGATTTTTTTAACCACAGTAAGCCAGATTGTAATGATACCCTACATGTAAGCTCTTTTGGAACAGAATTATGCTAACAGGCTTAGTCAACAAAAACATTAGATAGATGGCTGATTTGGGAAGCTGCCATCCCTCCTTCCTTCCATTCCTTTCCCCTTTTACTCACTTGGCTTTTTTTTTCTTTTCTTTTCTGTTTCTTTTCTTTTTTCCCCTCTTTTTCACCCTGTGTTGGTAGAAGCTCTTAGGATAATTGAAGATGATGACGTTTTCCTAGGTGGACTTTCTTCTTGCCACAAGACTCTTTCTGGAACCCACCCCATACTTTCTCCATCCCTTCCTCTCCCACAGTCCAGCTTTCCAGTAGCCTTCATTTTATTCCAGCCACTGGCTAGCAAAATCCTAAGGACCACACGCTGGTTTTGTCACATAGACAGGATCTTAGATTTTGCGCCCCCCTCATCATTTTCTATCTCACCCCTCCCTCCTCTTCATTTATACTTTTGCTTTAATCCCCAAAGATTCACCTCTGATCTTCTTAAGGTCAAGAAGCTAAAGTGGAACACAACTGATGCTCATATTGAGACTTTCCACCTCTGAGATTCTATGATTCTAAGACAAGCTTGGGGGGGGGGGGGCAGGGAATAAACATGGAGTGCATGAAGGATATTTGCAAGATACAAAAGTTGCATTAGGGAACAGTGTGAGTCATATTAGAAGGCTCTGAATGCCATATGGAGAATTTGAGACTCCCCCAAAATCTTATAGTGCTTTTAGGAACAAAGTGATATGTTCACAGTAATGTTCTGTTCAGAAAATTATAAGACAGAGCATAGGATTAGTTGAAGAAGTTTGAGACTAAAGGTAGAAACTAACTAGAAGAACCTTTGGTAGTCCAAGAATAAGATAATGATGTAGGGACGATGATAGCAGTTGTGGGAATGGAAAGAAAGAGTTGGCTTGGAGAGGCATGGTAGAAGGATTTTGACAACACTTAATGTACTAGACGTTATTGTTTTATCTGTCCAGAAAAATCTACCCCTTCTTTCAAGGAGTTGCCCATCTCCTACACCAGCTGTATGATTCTGGAGAGGAATGAATGCAGCTGTGAGAATGCTCAGTTGACTAAGGGCCCCAGTTGCTGCACTTTGAAGCCATCTCCATGTTTGCACTGAGACCACACCTCCCACAGGCTTCTCCTGACAGTGATTGGATAGGACAGGAACGCAGATCAGTTTCTAGGAGACAAGGGACTCCTTTTTCAGCAAGCTGTCTAAAAATCAACGACAAAGAAACAATCCTCAAGGCAGCCAGGGAAAAGAAGATGGTAACTTACAAAGGAAAGCCCATTAGATTATCATCAGATTTTTCAGCAGAAACTCTACAAGCCAGGAGGGAGTGGAACCAAATATTCAAACTATTGAAAGAGAGAAATTATGAACCAAGAATAATATACCCAGCAAAGATATCCTTTAGATATGAAGGAGGAATAAAGACCCTTGCAGACATACAGAAGCTGAGGGAATTTTCTAATACACGACCTGCACTACAAGATATACTAAAGAAGGCTATTTGACCACCAGCATCAGGGACAATTTGTGGCAACCAAAACATAAAAAGGGGGAGAGTAAAAGCCTGAACCAGAATATGGGAATGGAGAAAGTAAGCATGCTGAACAAGATGGAATACTCTAAATATCAAACTTTCTTTTACATAAACTTAAGGGCAAACACTCAAAAAACAAAAAATATCCAGAACTGAAATATATACTGTAATAAAAGGAGAAACAGAGGGAAACATCATAGAATACCACCACACAGAAACAATAGACAACAACAAAAAGGCAAAGAAACAATGGACACACAGTCTTACCAGAAAACTAAAGATAGAATGACAGGAAATCCTCACATATCAATAATCACCCTAAATGTAAATGGACCGAACTCACCAATAAAAAGGCACAGAGTAGCAGATTGGATCAAAAAACTAAACCCAACCATATGCTGTCTCCAAGAGATGCATCTCAGCTACAAGGACAAGCATAGACTCAAAGTGAAAGGGTGGAAATTGACACCCCAAGCAAATGGTACCCAGAGAAAATCAGGTGTAGCCGTAATGGTATCAGATGAAACAGACTTCAGGGTGAAAAAGATAACAAGAGACAAAGATGGACATTTCATAATGGTAAAGGGGACTATACAACAAGAAGACATAACAGTAATCAATATTTATGCCCCCAATCAAGGAGCACCAAAATATACCAAGCAACTACTAACAGAACTAAAGGGAGAAATAGACCAAAACACAATTATACTAGGGGACTTAAATACATCATTGACAGCCATGGATAGATCATCCAAACAGAAAATAAATAACGAAATAGCAGCCCTAAATGGCACATTAGATGAAATGGACATAATTGACATACATAGAGGACTTCACCCGAAAACATCAGACTATACATTTTTTTCTAGTGTACATGGAACATTCTCAAGGATAGACCATATATTGGGACATAAAATCAGCCTAAGCAAATTTAGGGAAGGTTGAAATCATAACAAGCATATTTTCTGATCACAAGGCTTTGAAATTGGATATCAACTGCAAAAATAAAGCAGGAAAAAACACAAATACATGGAGATTAAACAACATACTTTTAAAGAACAACCGGGTCAAAAAAGAAATTAGAGGAGAGAGCAAAAGATACATAGAAACAAATGAGAATGAAAATACATCCTACCAAAATTTTTGGGATGCAGCGAAAGCAGTTTTAAGAGGGAAATTTATATCATTACAGGCCTATCTCAAGAAACAACAAAAATCCCAAATAAATAACTTCATGGTACAGCTTAAAGAACTAGAAAAAGAAGAACACATGAAACCCAAGGTCAGCAGAAGAAAGGAAATAACAAAAATCAGACCAGAACTTAATGAAATAGAGAACAAAAAGACAATAGAAAAAATTAATGTGACAAAGAGCTGGTTCTTTGAAAAGATTAACAAAATTGACAAACCCTTGGCTAGACTCACTAAGATAAAAAGAGAGAAGACACTAATAAACAAAATCAGAAATGAAAGATGGAAAGTTATCACAGATGCCCCAGAAATACAAAGGATCATCCAAGAATACTATGAAGGACTATATGCCACCAAATTCAATAACCTAGAAGAAATGGACAAGTTCTTAGAAACATATAGCCTTCCAAGGCTGAACCATGAAGAACTGGAAAATCTAAACAGACCGATCACCAATAATGAAATTGAATCAGTCATCCAAAACCTTCCCAAAAGCAAAAGTCCTGGACCAGGTGGCTTCACTAGTGAATTCTGCCAAACCTTCAAAGAGGATCTAATACCAATCCTGCTCAAACTCTTCCAAAATAGAAGAAGAGACAGTACTCCCCAACTCATTTTATGAGGCCAACATTACCCTGATACCAAAACCTGGTAAGGACAGCACAAAAAAAGAAAACAACAGACCAATATCTCTGATGAATACAGATGCAAAACTCCTAAACAAAATTCTAGCAAATCGAATGCAACAATGCATTAAAAAGATTATTCATCACAACCAAGTGGGGTTCATCCCCAGGGCACAAGGATGGTTCAACATCTGCAAATCCATCAATGTGATACATCACATAAACAAAATAAAGGACAAAAATCATATGATTATATCAATTGATGTAGAAAAAGCATTTGACAAGATACAACATCCATTCATGATTAAAACACTTAATAAAATAGGTATAGAAGGAAAATATGTTAACATAATAAAGGTCATATATGACAAACCCTCAGCTAATCTCATAATTAATGGTGAAAAACTGAAGCCCTTTGCTCTACGTTCAGGAACATAACGGGACTGTCCCCTATCACCTCTGCTTTTCAACATAGTGTTGGATGTCCTTGCCAGAGCAATCAGGCAAGAGAAAGAAATAAAAGGCATCCAAATTGGGAATGAAGAAGTTAAATTGTCACTCTTTGCAGATGACATGATGCTATATATAGAAAACCCTAAAGACTCCACCAAAAAGCTAACAGAAACAATCAACGAATACAGTAACGTTGCCGGCTACAAAATCACCGTACAAAAGTCCATTGCATTCCTATATACTAACAATGAAATCTCAGTAAAAGCAATAAATAAAAAAATTCCTTTTGCAATTGCAGCAAAAAGAATAAAATACCTAGGAATAAACTTAACCAAGGATGTGAAAGACCTATATGCTGAAAACTATAAGACATTTTTAAAAGACATTGAAGAAGACACAAAGAAATGGAAAGACATTCCGTGCTCATGGATTGGAAGAATCAACATAGTTAAAATGGCCATATTACCCAAAGCAATATACAGATTCAATGCAATCCCCATCAAAATCCCAATGGCATGTTTTAAAGAAATAGAACAAAAAATCATCAGATTTGTTTGGAACCACAAAATCTGGAACCACAAGATCTGGAACTGCAAAATCTGGAACCACAAAATCAGATTTGTTTGGAACCACAAAATCGAATAGCCAAAGCAATCCTAAGAAAAATGAACAATGCTGGAGGTATCACACTCCCTGACTTTAGCTTGTATTACAGGGCAACAATAATCAAAACAGCATGGTATTGGCAGAAAAACAGACACGTAGACCAATGGAATAGAACTGAGAACTCAGAAATAAAACCACATAAATATGGACAGATAATTTTTGACAAAGAAGCAAAAAACATACAATGGAGAAAAGACAGCCTCTTCAATAAATGCTGCTGGCAGAATTGGAAGCCCCATGTGCAAAAGAATGAAACTGGACTGCTATCTGTCACCATGTACCAAAATTAATTCAAAATGGATCAAAGACTTAAGCATAAGACCTGAAACAATAAACTGCATAGAAGAAAACATAGGTACTAAACTTATGGACCTTGGGTTCAAAGAGCGTTTTATGAATTTGACTCTAAAGGCAAGGGAAGTAAAAGCTAAAATAAATGAATGGGACTATATCAAACTTAAAAGCTTCTGCACAGCAAAGGAAACCATCGACAAAATAAAGAGGCAAGCAACTGAATGGAAGAAGATTTTTGCAAACAGTGCCTCCGATAAGGGGCTAATATCCAAAATATACAAGAAACTCATGCAACTCAACAACCCAAAAAAACAAACAACACAATTGAAAAATGGGCAGACGACCTGAAGAGACATTTCTCTACAGAGGACATACAAATGGCAAATAGACATATGAAAAAATGCTCAACATTACTAATCATCAGAGAAATGCAAATTAAAACCACAATGAGATATCACCTCACCCCAGTTAGAATGGCTATCATCAACAAGACAAATAGTGACAAGGGTTGGAGAGGCTGTGGAGAAAAAGGAACCCTCATACACTGTTGGTGGGAATGCAGACTGGTGCAGCCGCTATGGAAGGCAGTGTGGAGGTTCCTCAAAAGATTACAAATAGAATTACTGTATGACCCAGCAATCCCTCTCCTGGGTATCTACCCCAAAAATCTGAAAACATGTATCCATAAAGACACATGTGCTCCAATGTTCATTGCAGCTTTTTTTACGGTGGCCAAGACATGGAAACAACCAAAATGTCCTTCGATAGATGAATGGATAAAGAAGTTGTGGTATATATACACAATGGAATACTATATAAGAAAAGATGAAATAGGACCATGTGTGACAACATAGATGGATCTTGAGATTATAATGCTAGGTGAAATAAGTCAGAGAGAAAAAGCAGAGAACCATATGATTTCACTGATATGTGGTATATAAACCAAAACCAACAAAAGAACAAGACAAACAAATGAGAAACAAAAACTCACAGACACAGACAAGTTTAGTGGTTACCAGAGGGTAAGGGGGGAGGGCGGGTGGTAGATGAGGGTAAAGTGGATCAAATATATGGTGATGGAAGGAGAACAGACTCTGGGTGGTGAACACACAATGGGATTTATAGATGATGTAATACAGTATTTTACACCTGAATTCTATGTAACTTTGCTAACAATTTTTACCCCAATAAACTTTAACTTAAAAAAAAACACCTAATTGAATATTGTTTCAAAACTGCAGGATATAATTCTCATGACATTTATGAACACTTACATTTATTTGTAAACTAAGAAAATTAGTTCTTGAATAACCCTTTGAAAAACTCAAGTAGCAAATTTTGAGACTACATATTGTTATGGGAGATGACTCTTTTTATTCATTAGCATTTTTAGGGTTTTAATAATTTTAAATGATTCCTTCTCACAAAAGTTAACGTTTTTCTCTGTAACATGAATTGAAAATAAATAGCAATTGTATCCATTATTTTCCCTTTTAGTTATAGAATTATCGGCAGTGGAAAAGAAAAAGAAGACATGTTCTGTAGTGCCCGTTTGGCATATGCATTCTGGACTGGCCCCAGGGGAGCAAGGCAATGTGACTTCTTAGGGCCAAAAAGTAAGTGAAAACAGAACAACAAAAATATCCTGAGTACTCCTGGAGTGTGACTACCTACACCCTCTCAGTATTAGGCTGTTTTTTAGGAATTGCGACCCTATGCTCTGTTTTTATTTTGTGTGGGGTTTATGGCACTGCAGTTGCGAGCTGTTCTTGCAGCTGTAGTTTTTTCTCATTATTTGCCTCCACCACGCCAAGCTCAATCATAGTGCCCATCTGAATCTCTGCAGACCCTAGAGCCAAGCATCATTCATTTAGTTTGGCATACTGGAAGTACCTGAGGGGAAATTTGAACGGACAGTTGCCTCCAGAAGGTTTATTCAGTGCTCTAGGAAGACCTACCTAGAAGAAACTGAGGAAAGCAGGATGGGGCAGAGGGAGAAAGCGACACACAATGAGGTAGCTCCTGAGTTCTCAGCTGATCCTACAGGGAACCTGGAGCCCAAATTAAGTCAAGGCAGGGCTGGCCTTTATGTCCCCTCCTTCAGCCAATCACTGGCCACGAGCCGGCTTTGGCAAGTGATGTAGCTTTGAGTGAGTGAGTTCCCTGCAGCTGAGGGCACTTTCCCTGTGGGGCTATGGCTCTGAGACATCAACAGCTGAGATTCCCAGCAGCTGGACGATGGCTGCTTTAACCCTGAAGGCGGACTTTGGGTAGAGCAACAGAGCATCCAACACACCTCACTCCTTGTATCCCTCAGGTTCACTTGCTTCCTAGAGTGAGTTGTCCCTGGCAACAGCTTCTCTGGAATTAACAAGGTATCAAGCTGTTCACTAGGTAGAAGAGGACACTAAGGTATTATGACGTGAGCAATGGCCGGAAGCACTACCACCCCAAGGCTAAGGGAACAAGTGGAAGAGATGGGAATTGTTAAATCTTAGAAACAAGGGGAGCAGCTCTGAGGAGCTAACGCTCAGACCTTGAGGAGGAGACACTGCTTGGCTAGTGCTGGGGTCTCTGAGTCAGGATGAGGGCCTCTGTGGGGCTGGGACCCAAACCTCAGAAAAGGGGCGCCTGCTGGCTGATGCTGGAGTCTCTGAGGAGGATGTGATGAAACTTACTCAGAAGACTGCAAACCAAATTTAACTGCTATTGTAGGAAGGATCTGCTGCTGCCAGAGTGAAGAAATGGTACGAGGGTGAAGCTCGCAGGGACTTAACGCTCTCACAGGCAGGAAGGAGACAGTTCTCCCTCCTCCGGCCTTGGGTTCTCTCTCTAGGGCCCCTATTGACAGAGCCCAGCACAGAGACACCTGGCAAGGCAGAATATGGGTTTGCAGGGTCCCAGCTCCAGCAACACAAAGTAGAGTGTAAAAGCTAGAGTTTGGAGCTAAGAGACAATGACTTAATAATGAGTACAAAAATGCACAGGATAGGTTAAAGAACTTATTTCAGAAGTGTTCCAACATGGACACAGGTTTTGCAATCAGTGAGACTCAGGTTAAAATTGTCTTCTGCTTAGTGGTTATAAAGTTTGGTGGTTATCTTAATTTTCTGTGTTTTCAGTTTTCTCAAAATGGAATTAATAGCACCTGCCTTATGGAGTTGTTTTGAGATAATGTCTATAAAACACCTAGCAGTCTGCTTAGCTCACGGAGGTTGCTCGGTAAATGAGTTATGATTATTACCATGGGAAAGATTAAAGACAGGAAGACCTGTGGGAGACCATGTGGCAGCCCAGGATTTAAGTTTTAAAGACATGAACTATGCTGATGGTAGTGAGAATAAAAATAATGGATGGATAGATGTCAGAGCCCTTTGACAGAAAGAATAAGAACTTGATGACTGCATGTGTTGATTCCTATGGAGGATGAATTACCGTGTTTCCCTGAAAATAAGACCCAACTGGAAAAATCATAAAATAGTATGATTTTAATGCATCTTTTGGAGCAAAAATTAATATAAGACCCGGTATTATTTTCGGGGAAACATGGTAAGGAAAGGGAGAAATCATCAAACAGGGGAATTGTTCAAGAGGTACCCTATTCAAATGGAAACTCTCGTGTCTCCCCATGAAAACGTTTGGTGGCTTTGTACCAGCCCAAAGAGATAACTCCAGTGACCAAAGAAATACATATTCAACCAGTGTTCGTTATTGTTTTAAATATATTTAACCATCCGTTATTCACTCAACAACTTACTTTCGCTAAATGCAGTCAAGGTTGTGGTGAAGCTGGTGTACATGTCCACTGCTGGTGGCACGGTGAATGAATATGGCCTGTCATGTGGGGTGGCCTGCGGGGTCTCTGCTCCCGCTCCCGACATAAGAACGCAGAATATGGTGAGGCCAAAAAGGAACACCCACGGAGCCATAGATGGGGGAGTCATACCACTATATTCTCGCTGGTGGCTGGGTTGGAGAAACAGGAAACAGGAGCCACACAATTCTCAATCCTCACTGCGTCGCTTGTAGGCTCAGCCACCATCTTCTCGCTAGCCCCCCATTTTCTTGCTGCTAGCGTAGCCACAGCAGTTATATTAGTGGCCAGTGGCTCACTGGTTACAGCTGACGGCCAACTAGCCACAGCTGATGGCCATCCAATCACAGTTGATGGACATTTACTACCTGAGCCAACACCTTTCTATGTGAGGCCGAGAGCCTGGAAACTGCTTTCTGGGGCTCTGTCCCCACATGGCCCTTTTCAAACGCCATATGGGATAGTTACCAAAAAATGGTTTAAATGTTTATTGCTTTTGACTCAGTAATTTAAAAATTGAAATTCATGGAAAGATGTTTGGAATGTACAGGGTACCTCTATGACCCGAGACGATAACCTTAGGGACAGCTAGTACTAATGCCATGAAGCGTTCTTTGGCAACAAACTTGGTTTGACCCAGAAGCCATGTTTCATGAGCTCTTGTTCTTACTTTTCACCCCAAGTCCTGCGAATAAACCAATAATCATTTTGTTACATAGGCATTCCAGAGCCAATCTCTAACAGAAGGCACCCTTCCTCCAGCTCCTCGTCTGTGTGGTTAATCATAGCCTTACAATTCACAAGTGTACGGGCTCTCAGTTAAATGATATGCTCTTCCAGAAACAGCATGACGCATCTGCTTTTTAAAAAAATCCCTGAATAACTCAGACTCCGGCTCCAGCCCTATAATTCTGCAGCATTACGGCTGCTATGGGCGCTTTCCGCCTTTTGCCCTGCCGTGTTTCCTTCTGCTTCTCTCTCACAGCTTTAGCAACGTGTTTTTTCAGCTTACAAGACCACCAGCTTCCGCACAGCCTGAAAGCCTCTAATTCAAAATTCCATCTTGATATACTGTAAACGTCCTTTTCGCTGTTGTTTGCAAACCTCTGCCCGCACTTTGGTCGAAGAGTAGAAAGGCATGCAGACATCATTCCACATGGCCAAAGCAATGCACTAAAAAATCTGTTCTGTCATGAAGCTTGAAAACATTACTCAAATTATATTGATGATATGGTTGAAATCTACAACACCTACTTCCCTTTCTAGCTTTGCCTCAAAGTCACACCCTCCACGTCCTGGTCCCTCCATGAAGCCTTCGCTGTCCTCTACACCCTATGAGAAAAGCTCTGTCTCTGAGCTCCCTCAGCGTGTATACTATTGCTCAAACCTTTATTATAGCAGTTCTTCTTTCGAAGTAATGATGCTTACATGTTTTTATTTCCCTCCACACTATGAGCTTCTCAAGGTAGTATAGGAGAGGCAAAATGTTTACCTCTACCCCTCCTAGGGCACCTGAACCTAAGAAGTAGGTTGATATAAGACAGTTTAACAGGAGAAAAGCATACAAATTTTCTTTAATATTTTTACATAAACCTGGGCATCTTCACAGAAAAACGAAGACCCTTAGGCAGTTAGGCCTAAGTGTTTATATACTAGGTTGAACAAAGAGCAGTAATTGTGGGGAAGTAACGGAAATATATGGGGAGATTAAAGGAAGATAAGGGCTATTTTGACAAGACTTGTTAGTACAGATTTCTCTCAGCCTCAACTCCCCATCTCCGGTGATAAGAATGTTCTTTTCCTCCTGGTATAGGGAGAGCATCTTTCACATGTGAGTTTGATTTCCTGCTTTTAGGAAGAAAAGGGGAGGTCAGAGCACGATTCTTGTTCAATACAATCAATATACCAAAATGGTATATTTGGGGATGGCATATTCTGCTACCCATCAGCAGCATACCTTAGGTATTTACCAAGGGTTTGCTGAATATTTGTTGAATGACTTTATCTCATTTGTGCAACTCTAACACTCATTTAGGTTCCAGTTACCCATGCTAGTGGAGGGGAGAGGAGGTTTCGGCTGCTCTAAAATAATTGACTGTTCTGAAGCCCAAACTCCTGTATTGGAAACGTTTTGTATACTCAGTAATATAGTCACACAGCCACAAACAAACAGCTAGACCACTAGGAAGGCTTTCGAGAAAGCAGTCAATTGATTCAGACCCTCTGAAGGGCGGCTTGGATAGTCATGGGAAACAGGAAAGCCGAGGTGGTGGCGTTTGCTTTTCTAGAACGCCTTTACACCAGATGCTCTGTGGCCAAATGTCTTTTCCTGTCACAGCTGCAGGCCCACAGCTCACTCCATGAAAACTGCAGGTGATTTGTTATACCCTGTGTGCTTTGACACCAGTGTACGCCTGGAAAGCAGAAGAAACAAGATTGAAGAGGTAAGTGGGCTTTGCCCACCATGATGGCCTTGCAGGCTGTACTCAGGAATTTCAGTCTGAGGAGCTGATGAAGATATTAGAGCAACATGTGGAGATGTGGGTCAGTGAGGCTCCGTGGACAGCAATGTGAAGAGTAGGGGGGCCAGGGAAAGGTCACTGGGAAGGGGTGAAGAGGAAAGGCTTTGAAAGGAAGTAGGGCACATCTTCCTTTGAGGCGGAAAGGGGAAAAATGAAGAGTTGGTGATAAAGACAGTAAAAGTCCTCTCAGATTTAACTCTTTAGTTTATTCAACTTCAGAGTTTTGTAAACTTTTTCTGTAAAGAGCCCCATAGTAAATACTTTGGGCTCTGCGGGTCATACAGTGTGTGTCACAACTACTCACCTCAGCTGTTGTCGTGTGAAAGCAGCGTAGACAACTTGTCATGAATGACCACAGCTGTGTTCCAAAAAACCTATGTGGGGAAAAAAGAGTCAGTGATAAAGGAGACAGAAAAGTGAAGCGAGGCGAGGGAAGCCCAGAGGTTAATTTTAGATGGTCTGTAAGTTCTCTAGTAAGAAGCAAACAGGAGGAAAGCAGTTTGGTGTGAAACTGGCCTCCTGGGGAATTTGAGTGATCTGCCCAAATCAGTGCTATTAAGGCTTTTTATGTGACTGGCAAGATTTTACCTCAGCAGTACAATCTAGAGGCATTTGCTTTGGAGAAAAAGTCAAAGACAAAGAGCAAGTCTCTGGGCCCAGATGGGATGGCTATAGGCACCTCCGCTGTACATTATCCTGTGAGCATGCCTCTTTGTGTCTCTCGATCCCTTTCCCCATTTCAGTCACTCAGCGAGGATGTACTGAGGTCTATATGTGACATTCATTCATTCAGTTCGTCTGAGTGTCTAATGTGCACTAGACACTGTTCAAGGTGCTGCAGTTAAAGTGGTAAACAAATCACATGAGTAAATGAATCCTTCTCTCACGGGACATACAGGCTAGTTGGGGAGACAAACAACTGAAAAGAAAAATATAAGAAGAGTTGTATATATTGATAAGTGCTGTAAAGAAAGGAAATCAGGGTAATAGGACAGGTTTGGAGGAGGTGTTGTTTGAACTGATGGTCAGGGAAAGCGTCTCTGAGAAGAGAACAGGTGAGCCGAGATCTGACACAAGCTCCAGCCCATGAAATCCCGAGGCAAGACCCTTTGGACAGAGAACAAGTGCAATGGCTCTGAGGTGGGAATGGATGTGGAGTGTTGGAGAGGTAGCAAGAGAGCCAGTGTGGGTGGAATGCAACAAGCGATGAGGAGAGGGTAGGAGATGAGTTTGGAGAAGTAGGAAGCAGAAAGAGGTGGTAGCCAGGGCATTGGCTGAGGCATTGGGAGATTGCATTCTCCCTCAGGCTCTGCTGCTGATGATTTGTGTGACCTGAGAGCGGTCACCCTGGGTCTCAGTTTCCTTGTTGCAAGGAAACTTGATGATGTGAACTCTAGCCTGCTGCAGGGGAGGCACTTCATGCTGTTTGTTTAAAAGGAGAGCCTTTATGGTCCATTGCTGTTTTTTGTTCTATGCCCAGTGCTGCTCAGGGCTTATCAGGGCTCTCTGCTCCTTCTAAGAGCATTTCCCTCTAGCCTTTAGGGCTCTTTAGCTGGACTATTCTCCTCCCTGCAACAGAACACAACACTCTCTGCCCACCTCCCCGGGTTTGCTTATGTGCGACACCTTCCTTTCTTTGTTCTATCTGTTCATCTCTCATCCATTCTTTAAGCTCCAGATTAAATCCTACTTTGCTCATAAAGCCTTCTTTGACCACCCATCCTCCTAACTCCAACACAGTTTATTCCCATCCATTTATGAGCAATCACATGGTTTTGGTTGTTTTCCCGTGTACACATTTCAGTATTCCCAATGTTATTCTGACCTCTAAGGGTGGTGTATTAGTCAAGGTCATCCAGGAAAACAGAACCAATTGGATGTTTGTACATATGTATGTACATAGGTTAAGAGATTTATTTTAAGGAATTGGCTCACACAGTGTTGAGGAGCGGCAAGTCTGAAGTCTGCAGAGGAGGCCGGCAGGCTGGAGACCCAGGGAAGAGTTGATTGATGTTGCAGTCTTGAATGTGAAAGCTTGGAGATAGAATTCTCTCTTCCTTGGGGGACCTCAGTCTTTTCTCTTAAGGCCTTCCACCGATTGGATCAGGCCTACCCAAATTATGGAGGATAACATACTCAATGTCTACTGAATTATTAATGTTTTCCACCTTTCTTGAGATATACTTGACATATAACATTGTGAAAGTTTAAGGTGTACAAAGTGTTGATTGGATGCACTTTACGTGTACATGTTGCAAAATGATTACCCCCATAGTGTCAGCTAACATCTGCATCGTGTCATCTAATTACCATTTCATTTTTGTAGTGAGAACACTTAAGATCTAGTCTCTCAGCAACTTTCATGTATATGATACTGTCTTATTAACTATAATCACCGTGCTGTACATTAGATCTCCAGAACTTATTCATTTTATAGCTGGAAGTTTGTGCTCTGACCGACATCTCTCTTTTCCCCCTCCCCCCAGCCCCTCTCGATGACCATTCTCGTCTCTAACGTGTACTGATGTGTCAATCAGATCTTAAAAATAACTTCTCAGCCACATTTAGACTAGTGTTTGACCAAACAACTAGGTACCATAGCCTGGTCAAGTTGACACATAAAACTACCATCACAGGTGAGGATGGGGCCTTATGAATCTTTGTATTTGTCCCTGAACTCAGCACAATTGCACTTGATAAAGAGTTGACTAAAGGGTTCTATTTAGTGCTATATAGTCATTCATTCAGCAAACACTATATTTAATCAGCACCTACTTTGTGGCAGGTACTGTTGTAAGGGAAGGTAAACAGCCATGAGTAAAACTAATAATAATTAAATATGATTGTTTTTCATTCATGTGTTGACGTCTGGTAGACCTTGTCTGAGGGGTTTTTTTTGTTTGTCTTTAGTTGTTTTGTTTTTAATTAGCCGGTGCTGTAAAGTTATAGTAGGTATAACCCCTTTGAAGACCTAGTCATCGAAACTGTCAGAGTAGGATATTAAAACAACAGGGGCTTGTAGGGATTCGGTAATTTGCTTATTTGTCTTAGAGGATATGATAGACAGAATTCGAAAAATTGCCATTAAAGATTCTGGTGCCCTGGTTATTTAGCCAAATACTAATCTAGGTGATGCTGAGAAGGCACTTTTGCAGACACAATTAAAGTCCCAAGTCAGTTAACCTTGAGATATGGAGATTATCCGGGTGAGCCTGATCCAATAGATGAACCCTTTAAAGGCAGAGGGTTTTCCCTGGCTAGCAGCAAAACAGGAAGTCAGAACTTCAAAGCATGAAAGGGATTCGACACACCATTGCTGGCTTGAAGAAGGAAAGGGTCACATGCTAAGGAACTTTAAGGAACTAAGAGCTGCTCCCTGCCAATAGCCAGCAAGGGATGGGACCTCAGTTCTACAACCACAGGAACCAAATTATGCCAACAACTGAAATGTAGATTTCACAGCAGATTCTTCCTCAGATCATCCAGACAAGAGTCAGATGGCCAACACCTTGATTTTGGCCTTGTCGGACGCTACGCAGAAAACTCTGTAGAGCTCACACAGACTTCTGACCTACGGAAGTGTGAGCTGATAAGTGACTGTTGCTTCAAGCAGCTGATTTGTGGAAATATGTTATGCAGCAATAGAAAACTAATACAGAGTACACAGCTAAATAGTATTATTTTGCCAATTTTAAAGTCTTATTTTTTTAAGTGGCTTAGAAAGCAAAATGCTTTCTCATATGAATAATCTTTGACACAAGTTTGCAATAAAAAAAGAATGTTTTTGTTATGTGGTCAGCGGTATTTATCTATGAAAATACTGCAAATCTAAGACATACCAGTTCTGGTTCGGGTGGGGGAAAAAAATGTCTGTGGTAAAGTATTAAGCTATTCTGCTAAAAGCAAAATAAATTAATGAGGACCCATAAGCCTTATCCACTGTCATTTGTGTGAAATATTTAGTATCGTCTTTATCACATGTTATGAGGATAAGTAATATCATGGTCAAACTCCTGGTGTTAAATACCCCAAGGACTGAAGAACTTATGAGGGAAATGAATAATTTGTTAGTGCTTTGGAAATGAAGGCTTTAGGCAAGCAGAGCTGAGTTTCCTGTTCTTAATAAATGTAGATGGATGTGTTTCATGATAATTTAATATGCCTAGAATTAACTCCCACTTTGCATCTGGCAAGCTTCTCCCTTTTTATTTGTTAGGGTTTTTTCCTCTAGACTCACTCATCTTCTAAAACCTCTCAGAACCACCAACACACCCTGAAGGAATCCAGGCCCAAATACTAACTTCTGAATATAAATAGAATATGGGAGCAGGACGGGTGTCAGTGATGGTCTGGATCAAAGCCCTCATTATTCAGAGGAGGAAATTGAGGCCCAAAAAAAGGCCTTGTGTCCAAGTCACAGGAATTGGATGGCGAGGTTGGAGCTACACCTTTATTTTTAAGATGGTAAGTAGAAATATAAGTGACGGATTATAGAAATATAATCCGACTTTAGTCAGATTTAAGTTGGATAACACGTATGAGCTATTTCTGACAAAATTAGAATAAGTGGTTTTTAGTTTGGAGTTCTGGGCCCCTAAACAAAAATCACCCAAAGGTCTCCATCCTCCCACTCATTGTTAACTGTAAAATAAATAGATTTGCCATGGTAGGCCATCTTAGAGGGTTGTTAGATAGTGTTTATGTATATGGCTTAAAATCACTGAAGAGTCCTGCAGCTGAGCTGACCTGTGAAAATAAGGTTAGCTTCGATATAGAACAAAGAAGCATAAAGTGATGCAGGAAGACTCTGACTTAGTCCTAGAGCCAAGAGTTCTGGCTCTAAAATGACCCTCTTTCTCCCTCTGCAGTCTGACTGTTAGGTAATACATATAAGTGCCACTAGCCAAAAAAGGGACAAAAATATCAGGTTTATTAATGGCTTGGCAAGTGCCCTATAATCTCCACAACGTGGGAATCTATGGCACAACTTAGACTAGAACCAGCTGCCTAGAACTAATGCCAGAAGCGGATTTTCACCTCTGCACTGGAATCTGGGCCTTGGGATAAGCAGGAGGATCCGGGAGGTGAGGTGGGGGTGGGGGGGTTGTGGGTCGAAAGTGAACCCACTAAGGCAAACTGCCACAGGTTGAGCACTGTAGATGCCACACAGCACTACCAGCAGGACAATCTCCATTCTCTTTATTACATGAACAAGGGCGATGCAATGGGCTCTGGGAAGACAGACATGGAAGCCTGCACCAGATGACATGCCCGGACTATTCCCGTTTTTGAGGGCAATAACCCTGCTCGCTATAAAGTCAGGAGTTAATCTTTTTCCCCATCTGGGGAAGGACGAGTAGAGAGTGGAGACTTGAACCATTGATGGAAGTTACCTCTTCTAGGAATAGGTAAGAAAGAACATAGGGAAAGTAATATGAAGTCTCTTTCCAACTGAAAATGTTGTTTCCTCTTTAGACAGGATTTAGAATCTACATTATTTCAGTATTTCAGAGAATTCTGAATCCAGAAGAATTATTGATGGAAACTCCTGGGGAAATGAGAGAGCGGATGATAGTTTTTCACCTTGCCGTGGCTTTAGGGATGTCTCACCAGAAGAACCAAGGATGAAACGCGGAATTTGGAGAAGGTCTCCACTAGCTATAAGCTGTGTGCCCCTTGGAAAACACTACCCTCTTTGAGTGTGTCTCTTCATTCATAAAATGGAGACCAGCTAATGCACCTTAGAGAGTTGTTGCAAGATTAATAGCACATAGCAGACTCAATAAACAGCATTACTAATGGCTCCTGATTTTTTCCATGGATATGGATACTAAGAGAATGAAAGGGAAAAAACATACTCAAGATAACCGGAGAAGAAAAAAAATCTGACTAGAGAATAAAACTGTATATCACTCTGTCTAGATTTTAAAATAAAGACCCTTAATCAGTACCTGCAGCTCTCTCTGCTTATGTTACATGTATGTTTAAGAAAGTAGCTGCTGTAATATCACCCTGATTGCTCTAACGCTGAATGCTAAACACACTGAAGTATTCAGTATGTACCAGGTACTTTGGTTATTATACTATGTATATTATTTTGTTTCTACAAGGAACCTGGCACCTAGTGAAGACTCAGTAAATACTTGTTGATGAAATGAATAATGATGATCAAAACAACATTATAAAGTATATATTGCTATCTGTATTTTGCAAATGAGGAAATTAAGTTAGACATGCAGAGTAAATTATCTGAGGTCACATAGCTCTCAAGTATTAGAGCTGAGAATGGAAACCAGCCCTGAATGATTTCAGAACCCTGTACTACCACACACGCATGCACTCACACATACACGGTTGTTCATACGACAACAAACCTTTTTTTTTTATTATTAGTTTGCTCATTTATTTCATTCTTTAGATTCCACATATAAGTGAGATGCACAAACTCTTGACTTACACATGTCTCTTTTATAAATCTGTTTTCAGAGGGACTCTTTTCATGCTGCTACGGTACCCTAAGTTTGTTTTCTGTTGTTGTTTTTTTTAACCACTGCCAAGTTTACTTAGATAGGTAAATAGGTAGGGGTTCCGTAAAGGATAAATAAATGTGACAGTTCATGTCATTTATGTGGCTTATATATACCGGATATTTATAGTAGTAGACCCCATGGAAGACACAAAGACAAATCAATCTCTACATACTGGGTCTTCAAGGGGCCTCCAGCTTGTGGCGGAAACGGGGGGTGGGGGGGATGAAATAAGTACACAGATATTTATGACACCAGGTGGAAAAACATAAATGCCATACAATAGAAGTGGACAACATGCTGTAAGGATCCAGAGAAGAGAGGGACCGAGTGTGTGTTCACCAGGAAGGTGAGGTTAGACCATGAAGGAAAAGAGGAGAAACAGGCCTTGAGGGCTGGGCGAGCGTAGGAGGGTATCCAGCACGAGCAAACGGCAGAGGCAGGGAAGCAGAGGGTGTACAAAAGCAACCAACCGCAGTTTCAGCTTGATAAGAGGTAAGAAGCAAAACGGACAGTGAGGATTACAAAGCTAGGTCAGAGTCAGAGAGTGGGGAGGAGAGGGGAAGATGACTTTTAATGGCAAGCCGAGAAGTTGAGACTTTGTGACGGGAACCGGTGGAGAATTTAAAACACAAGAGCAACTTCATCCCAGGACTGTCTTAGGACATTCACCTGACAGCAGTGTGTACGGACTGACCTGGGTGAGTTGGTGCCAGGAAGTCCACCTAGGACTCTCACAGCACATTAGGTGGACAGTCCTGAGCGCTGGCCGTGAGCGAGGCAGTACAGGGGGACAGGACGGTGGGGTAAACAGACAGGTGCAGTAGGTGCAGGGTAGGGATGGAAGCATGCTCCAGGGCGCCGTGTGGTACAGAACCAAGAGCTCTGGCTCCAGCCAGGAGACAGCTCTGTGCCAGCTCACAACCCTGTAAGGCCCATGGCATTATCCCCATTTTTCAATCAAAGAAACTAGACTCAGAGTAGTAGTCTGTCCAAGGTCACGCCCTCGACCTCCATGGGCTTCAGTTTCCTCATCTATGAAATGAGAGTAATGGCCCAGGTCTGAGGTTCCTTTTGGCCGTCACATCCGGGGCACGCCTGAGTGTTTGAACCTTAGGGAGGTACCAGAAGTAACATCAGCAAACCTATCAACTAAGTGTTGGAGGGCTAGTGGGAGGTATCCTTTGAAGAGGACACACATTTCCAGACCTGGGTGCTCGGGGTGGATGGTGTGCGGTCAGTAACAGAAACTGAAACAACAAAGAAGGAGCACGTTTAGCTTTGGTCACATTGAGCTGGAGGTGCTGGTAGGATATACAGATGTAGGTGGATGCGCTCGGGGGAGATCACGCTAACGCACCTCTGTTCAGTCATCCCTGCCTGTACTTAGCGCCTGTCCTTTCTCCATTTCTGTGCTCTCTATGCATCCCCTCCGTGCCGCCCTCCATGCCTGCCTGCCTCATTCCCGCCTCCCTCCCTCCTTCCTCTTTTCCTACCCTCTCTCTTTTCCTCTTCTAATCTTTTTCATCCTTTCTCTCTTTTTCTTTTTCCCGACTGCGTTAAAACGTGCAGAAGAGTCTTTGAACTGAAAAACTATAGAAACACAAGAGACAATTACTAATATTCTCTTTGCTCTGTAACAGTGATTCTCAGCTGGGAGCAATTTTTCCTCTCAGGGGACATTTGCAATGGCTGAAAACATTTGTAGTTGTCATAACTAGAAGGGGATGATACTGGCATCTCATGGGTAGAGGCTAAAAATGCTGCTATCCTACAACGCACACAGCATCGCCCCTCCCCCAAAAAATGTCAGTAGTGCCACGGCTAGGAAACCCCACTGTGTACCTTTGGTCTGTCAGCAACCACTGCAGCATCGCTGAGTTATGCCAATGTTTCTAGTTTAAGGCAGGGAGAACTGGCTTGTTCAGTCAGAAGTCAGGCCATTATAGATGGAGGCATTTAGGGAATCTGCAATTCTTGTAGTGGATTGTTTTCCAAATGCAAAAATAATAACATGTATTGAGAACTCACTACGCGCTAAGCATTTTTCTAAGTACTTTACAAATACTAACAGTTATTCCTCCCAACCACCCTTTTATGATAGGTAGGAACTAACAAGTTCACATAGCAAGTAGTTGGCCACGCCAGACAGCCTCGCTCCTAAGACACAGTCTTAAACACTCACCATATTGTTCAATATAGTAAAGATAACACTCCTACAATGTTTGGTCTATTCCTTTAACGATTTTCCTGATAGAGGAGATTGTAAAACTCCATTCACATCTTCCCATTAAGGCTTCCTTTTCTTAAGCTACTCCTAATTTTACAATGACTACATGGGCTACACTTTTATGGTCACAAAATAGGTTTGTTTTTTTCTTTTTGCAAAGCTAACTGACCTGCTAAAAGATCTGAATTGGCCTCATTAGCAAGATAAGTGCATTGTGCCTCAGTTTCCTAATCTGTAGACTGCAACATTAACTACATCGTAGGATTTTTATGAGGGCTGAATGAATTAATACATCTCTTCAATATATGTGTTTTCCAACAGGTGCCAGTCTGTAAGGGTTTGTTACTGGTCCATGGGGGAGATAAGTATAGCAATTAAGAACAAACATTTAGACATTTTTATAGCAATTTTCCAGAGTAATCTTATGTATGTTAAATCTAACAGTTAAAAAAAAAAAAAAGAATGAAAAACAAGTGAGCTTGAATTTTGCATTTTAAAAAAACTCACTTTGTAGTAATCAATTTTTATTGAATTCGACAAAAGTATTTGTCCATGACAGATAGGAAATTAAAAATAAACATATTGGTTTATCATCACAGATAGTATGGGAACCACAGAGTTAACATGTGCAAACAGTTTAAAAGCACCTGGCATTTACCAAGTGCTTAATAAATGTTAGCTAATAGTAATAATAGCACTATATTCTAACAAAATGAGCTATCTATCCCAAAGATGTATGTTCCTGAGATTTATTTTCCATGTCATTTTAAGTTCATCTTCAATTCTATTAAATCTCTTTCCTACAGTGTAAGCCATTAAGGGAAGTGCTACTATACTCCTTACCCATTTATCATATATTATCAGACACTAAATATTTTAACAGCCAGTGTCTGGCACTGGCCCCAAGGGGAGCATAACCAGCAGAGCATATAGCTATTCTGGTTGTTACCTTGCCACAAAAGGTGACAGTCTTACACTGTGCCCCGCTGCCAATGGATCAGTCTCCCTGACTCATCATCAACTAATCAGGTAGGTGTCAAAGAAAACCAGAGCTAGACAGGAGTTAAAGTGGCCAAAGCCAATTTTATTCAGGATTATTGAAATCAGGGAAAAGAGATCACA
Organism: Rhinolophus sinicus; assembly: GCF_057876585.1. Lineage (NCBI taxonomy): Eukaryota > Metazoa > Chordata > Mammalia > Chiroptera > Rhinolophidae > Rhinolophus > Rhinolophus sinicus. The sequence continues at coordinate 19,087,991 of NC_142511.1, forward strand.
GCATAGAACCAGGCTCAATTCCAAATACAACACGAGCAAGTGGGAATTTAGAGGTCGGTGGATGAAAAGTTACTAAGAGGAAACATCATGGGGAAGGGGGTTCTGGCTAAATGGACCTAACAAGGATCTTGCTGAACACAGGCCAGGGGGACCAGACAACACCTGGGGGATGTGGAAGATGAGGAACCGGATCTGATACCAAGGGGCAGGAATTCTTAATAAAACTGGATTTTACCAGGAAGTACACAGATGGACTTAGGGAGAAGGTCTAGGAGTCTGACTGAAATTTGGTCAAGCAAAGAATCTTTGTCAGAAGGAGACTGCTTCCTTCACTATCCTTCTGTGGTCCAGTGTCCCTTTCCTCAGAATTAGGCCTTTTAATAGTCCAGGCATCATTAGATCATTCCAATTGTTCCTCAATTTCCTTCAATGAGGCATTGGAAGCACACATTTCAAACAAAACAAATTCCTGTCTAACAGAAATATTAGTATTACGGACGAAAAAGGGGCCACATACTAATCCTGACAAGCTCAGGGGAGGCCCGCATGGCAGGCCCTACAGACTCAGAGACCGAAATGAACCACGCAAGATGGTCTGAACATAAAAACTCCTAAGTAAAAGTGGGTCATGGCTGGTAGTCACATCCTAGGCCTGTAGCTTCCTTGATAAAGGTCACTCTTTACCTTAAGTGAGCCTGTCTATTGTCCTTCTGTATCTAAGATAACATACCTTTGGAACTGTCAGAAAAATCCCCTTTTCTGGACCCCTCAGGACACACACAGCCTACTGCACCAAAGTATGAGAGACTGCAGGAGAGACCACAGAACCCCTCATTTTTATCTTTATCTTGTTTCCCGAATAGCATCTCTATACGCTGTAAAATGTTGATTGCTAACTATCCTGTACTCAGCAATGTAAAAGAAGTACCTGTCTCTCCAATTTACTTTTTATCCAATCCCAGAGATTTTCCCACTTTGCTTTTTCGCGCCCCCTTAATCTACCACTAATGGATTTTGTGTAACCCTCCTTACGTCTCCTCCTTTGATTCTAATGTATTAAATAAGCTGCAAAACTGCCATTCTCTGGAGCATTTTCTTAATCTGTTGAGATTTTGCTTTCCAGCAATTGTCGTCAGTTTGGCTCAAATAAACTCATTAAATTTCTCTACACGTTTGGATATTCTTACGTTGACAGTACCGAAATGGTTATACCTCTCCCCAATATTATAAGTTTTCGTTTAGTGGATAAATGAAAGGGATAATAGAAGTAAAAGGAAAAATCCATTCCATGCAAGCGGTCCAGCACATCTGAGCAGAGTGCACACAGACTTCCGGAATTGCACCTTTTCCTCCCTCCCTCTGACCTACTCCATGCAACCTATTTTCTCTTTCCTCTCTTAAACCAGTAGACTCATCACCTTCTCTTCTGACACCTGGTGGTTTTACAAGGTCACGGGCAGGCAGGTCCTGACTCTAGACAGCCTCATTGTTCTTCCAAATTAACGCTGCCACTATGCCTTCTCACTTAAGAATCTGTTGAGAATTTCATGATGCCATTTCAGATAGCCAAAAGCACGACAAAGTATTGGAATCACAATACAAATGTCTAGAACAATTTTCCTGAAGACTCGCTTAGCACCAGGCGAGGTACCAAAAAGGAACTTCTTGTGGAACAGTATTCCGTGGGTCGTTTCCTCCAAGAGCTCTTCATCTTGAATGCATGTCAGAGCCCTTGGAAACCCAGGGCACAAGGCTCACGCATTTCCTCTTTATTGAAGCTCCGAGGGAGGGCCTCTTACCCGCTTAATCATTCACATCATAATAAAATCTCTGTGCCCCAGAGGAACATGACTAGATTTCTTTTGTTAAAATCTCATTAAAGCCTGCCTCAGCCTATAATAATTTGTTAATAGATAGCAGTGTTATTTGGCTGCTACTGGGTTTTCTTTCATTTCTTCTCAGGTCTCATAATTGTTGCCTTATCTCCAAGGCATTTGGTTGTCGCTGAAGTGTAATGGATGCTATAGCCACTGCAGACTACTCGGTGAGCAGCCCCCATTATCTGTGAGGAATCGCATTACTTGCTTTTCTTTCTTTATTCCCTTTTTACGATTCTTCCTATTCAGCTGAAAAATATGCCTCTTCTTATAAAGCCAGACCAAATTCCCAGGTATTTTCCCTGCCCAGTTGTTTGCATTAAGCCTACTTGCCAAGCGTCTCCCGGTGTGTCTGCACAAAACCACCAAAGAAAATATTTTAGATCAAAAAGAGGTGTTTTCTGAGTGTCCATCACAGAGCAGAAATGAGAGCATTTCCAGAGGCATGTGACAGAGTCTGCCTGTGGGTGGGGAGGACACGTGGGAATCACAGGAGGTCACTGAGGTAGAAGTGCTTTATAGACTGGAGACTACAGAGATGGAGGACCATGACGTGATTCCAAGTGGCCTGGCTTCTGGCTGAACTGTGGAAGACTGGTGGACGCAAGCCTAAATAGGCGGGAAGTACTTTTACCCAACACTAGGTCTGCCAGGCCATGAATTCCCTTCATTAAATATAAAGCTGAGCGGGGTGGGGAGGAATGGGTTGTGTGTTTCCATTTGCATCTCTGCACCTGTCAGTCTGTTTCTGCCATCAATCAGAATGCAAACATGACAGCTGAATCACCCAGCCATCCCATAATCTTGCCAACAGTTATGGGCTGGGACCCTTTTGATGATTTGATAGAGAAATGGAATTCCATAAATCTTACTACCGCTACTAATAACAACAACAGCTTGTATTTACCAAGCCCTCTGTCAGGCACTGTTCTAAAATCTAAGATCTTTACTTGCATTAATTTCTTTACTCTTACAGCAACCTTATGAGGTAGGTTTTTTATCATTTTATCCTTAGTTTCCTAGATGAGGAAACTAAGGGTTAAGTTACGAGCATTAGAACCTGAGTATTCTGACTCCAGAGATTGCTTCCTTACCTTTACGTTAGCTAAGCTAAAGTGTATTTCTATTTATAGTAGAAGCAGAGGGTTCGTCTTCCTTCATTACGCCTAACGATCGTAACAGCCCTTAGATTGGGAAGGTAGTTGAACTGTCCTGAGCTATTAGCCAGCGACATCACAGTTATTGTTGCACCCCAAATCTAACTTCAGACTTACCTGCTAGAAAAGGAGGCCCTCTTGGAAAAAGTGATAACACTGCTTGGCAGAAGGCACTCAGTGTTATCACTTTTTGTTTCATCAACACTTTTTGTGCTGAAAGAAGGGTGGATGGCCTGGAAGATGGCCAAGGGAAGTGGGATAAGGCAGGTAGGGGTCTTCACCACAGATAAAATTGGAGAGTTAGCAGGCAAAAGGTGGATCAGGGACAACTCTTACTACAGAACCAGTGCAAAGTAGAGATAATGAGAGCTTAAATTGAGGTTGGGGACAGTAATAGAGAAAAAAGGAGTGGTCAGGAACAGAGACAGTCAGAAGGTGTAAGATTTTGTAGGGAGATAAGGGGTCATGGGGACGAAGGAGAAGTTGTCTGGGAAGGTTCCCAGGCTTTAAGCGATTGGGTTGACACTGCAGCCAATAAAAATAATCAGATGAAAGAGAAGACTCTGAGGGAAATCTTAATGAATTCCGTTTTGTACACGCTGAGTCGGTCCTGGATGGAGAACAATGAACTAAGACTGTTGATCGTGCAGTTGGACATGGAGGATTTGTGCTGAGAGAAAGAGCTGAGACTAGAGCTGGAGATGAAGTAGGGTCATGTGATTGTCCAGGTCTAAGAAGAAAAGATGGCCAAGGACGGAGCAGAAGAGGGGAGGATAAGCTGGTAACTGCAAAGTGGGACAACACCCAGGAGAACTGTGTTCACTCTGTGTTTGAAACATCTGCATCTGTGTTTGAAATATCTTTGCATCCTGGCTGTTTCTTCCTGGTGGCAACTGGCTAGAAACACAAAAGGCCCTTATATTTGTCTTTGAGGATAGCAAGGAAGAGGGTAGCTGATGAGCTAATAACCTACCCAGAAGTTAGTCTTGAGAAGAAGAGTCTGAGAAGGGTAGGTACGAGGAACATCTGTAAAGGGGAAGAACACAATCTGGTCCCTGAAGGGACTCGTTAGGGAATGATGGAAGGGAAACCAAGGCCACTGGAGTTGGGCCGAGAGAAGTGCTGGCCTGGCAGGAGACCACTGTGTGTTTTCTGATCTGGAGGTCAGAGCTGAAGGAATTGCCTTATTGTCTTCCAGGGAACAAGTCACCAGGTCACAATAAACTGACTGCTACCAATGCGAAGTTGGTGCCAAGGGAGCTTCCTTCTCTGGTTGACAGGGCTTGATAGACTCATGGAGGAACATGGAATCTGCTTCCCCTAAAACTGACTTAGGCCCTCTTTGTTGGGGAAGAAGAGGTGGGTTTGTCTCATCTCAGAACTTTCACCTTCACGTCTGCTTTTTCCTTCCCAGCTGGGAGAAAATATACCATTGAGTCACTTTTAAGCTTATCATTTCAGTTTTGTGGCGGCTAGCTGTCAAGGCTGCATGAGGTATAGTAATACCTTTAAAAGTATCCTAGACTTGTAAGCTCCCTAATGACAGAGATTGGGACTTCTTATTAAATTTATCCTTTGAAGGACTACGAAACAGGCAAAATTTGTCTTCAAATCTACTTGTTTTCTTGCTTTTTGGGACGACTACTCATCCCCTCTCTATCATGTCTACATTCTTCTTCCTCTCTACCAGGTAAGTTCCAGAGCGTTCCATTAAAACTCATCCACAAGAAATACTTTCAAAGCATTCATGTTGATGATAATGCGTTACAGAGCCACCACAGGCAGCTGTGCAGGCTGGCACTGTACAATCCTAAGAGGCTTAATATGTAATGCTTCCTGGTGATAGTTTTCCCTGGGCAAAGGCAACTCTCAAGCCGAGGGATAAATCTGAAACGGTGGGATTTTAGGCATCAGTTGAGCAGATAAGAGGTTTCCAAGGACCAAAGGAAACTTCCCTCAGTCCCTGAAATCAAGTAGACAGCTACGTCTCCAGACGACTTAGAAGGCTAGTTTTGCCCCCCATGTAACCTCATAGGCAACTAAAGCCAATCCCATGTTGTCATTTAAAAAATGCCAACTGCCATGATGTGAAGATGGCATGTGTCAGCCATTTGCCCTGGGTTGCCCTCTCTGCAGACCTACAGCTTTTTTTTTCTCCACTAAGGTTAACTTTCCGTAGAGATTTTACATAAGACAGTCATTTGTGCTCACTGAGCTTGTGGGATTTTCCTACTTCTCAAGTTAATACTTTTGGTGAAATAAATCCAGCTCTTTGAAATACAAATCCTTAGCTCGAGGTTGCTTGAGTGGAAATTTTTAATGAGCAGTTCTCTCAGCTACAGAGCTACACAAAATGTGATTCTCTTAATGTGTGTGTTTCCACGGAAGCTAATAAATGGACATTACTCTGGTATGGACACATCCTATTACTCAGCTGGATCCCAACATCACTGGCAAAAAACCCATTTGCTGCACCAGCAAACAGCTGAATTCATTATGTCCAGTTACATGAATAATCTCCAGACAGAGTCTTGTTGACACAGACAGAACACCAGTCTCTGAGAAACGACAGGGTTGCCAGGCGGAGCAGCCAGTGTTGCCACGGTCTCTCCCGCTGCTCCTGTGGTGTCCCCACTAATCAGAAGTCGCCACTTGCTGCTGACAGGGTGATGTATGGCAGACTCATGACATCTTGTTATTTTTGACACAAACGGAAAAAAGGAAAACAGAAAGGAATAATCTCTAGGTTTAAAAGTTGGGAGAGAGGAGGGTAATACACAGCAGAAGATGGAAGACCGTGGAGTTAACCAAACCTGCCATCACTCAGGAAGCTGGAAAATGAGTCATCAGTAAGCAGCCAGTTGCATCTGGTAACCCTGGATTCTCAGGCTGAATGGGCTCACTCAGAGACATTTGGTCTCCTCCCTACCTTGGGTCTAAGTCATCTCCACACCCATGCCAGCCTGGCTTGGGAAGAACTTCCCTGAAAGGAGACTGCGGAGTCACCTTGTCCCTCATTCTGGGTGGGAATAACCCCTGTAGAACAAATTTGAGAAGGGTTCCTGGATTCAAGGAGTGACAACCCTTGAGAAAAACACAGCACCGGTGATCACCTGTGAGCATTCCAGTGGTCAGTGGAGCCCTCAATGAGATGACTTGCCACGTGGAGCATAAAGTGACCCTACAGGCCACCAGGCAGTTCCCCTGGCAATCCCTTCTTGGGCTGAAGCTACCTCCATTTTCCTGACAATTCTCAGACTGGTCAGAAGAGAGGCTGAATCATCTCATAAGCCCACACATGCATACATCTGATTGTACTTCCCATTGTATTCAAAAAAGAGTTAATTGTTAGAGTGTTCATTCTTTCAAAGTGTTATGGTTCCAACTGGCTCTGTTCCCTATTGGTTCTCAGCACAGTTATTTTCTTCTTCGGTTGTCCCTGGCTCCAGGCAAATAGTCCACTAATTCTTCATTGAAAACTCCTCCATGCAGCTCTTTCTAAACGAAACCCTACAACCTGATGTGCTTTCCCCTCCTTTGTTCTTCTATATCAGTTTGTATCTTACTGTTGTGTCACTCATTCTTTACTAACTCATTCATTCATTCAAGATATATCTATTGAGCATCTACTATGTGTAGACCAGGCATTATTCTAGGCAGTGAGGACAGTTATGAACAAGACAAATAATGTCCTGATCTCGTGGAGCTTACAGTCTAGTGGGGGAAGATTTTTAGTAAACAGGTTCTACCTATTGTTGCTGAGAATAGAATGTTTTTACAGCTGAAGAAGTAAAAATGATAAGCCCTTCAAATTCTCTGATTCGTCCTTGGTTCAAATTATAACTATAGGTCACAGAGATGTTGACAATCCTTAGGTGAGAAGAATCTCTATCTTGATGAACAGTGCCCTTATGCTATTCAAAATGCTTTCCTAAAGCTGCCAACCTCCTACATTATTTTATGAACCCAAATCCCCTCCTTCGCCTTCTCCCACCAGAATCTTTATTCTTATAGGGCAGCTGTTTAACCAGGTATGAGAGAGAAAGTAATTTTATTGAATTAATTCATACAAATGTGTGTATAACTAACACACGTAATCCTCAAAGAGTGTTTGTAAGGGAATCTTTACTAACCATAAATGATATCTAGTTTTTTCAGTCCTCAATATAAATTGGAAAAAAGAAGGAAATAGGAAAAGTTTTTACTACCCTGTTTCCCTGAAAATAAGACCTAGCTGGACAATCAGCTCTAATGTGTCTTTTGGAGCAAAAATTAATATAAGAACAAGTATTATATTATATTATATTGTATTGTATTGTATTGTATTAAAGACCCGGTCTTATAGCAAAATAAGACTGGGTTTGATTGTCCAGCTAGGTCTTATTTTCGGGGAAACACTGCAGGTTGTAAGCTGTGAATTCCTTGAGGGCAGAGTCCATCTCATTTTTGGGTGCTGTTATATAACCCAATCAATTCGGTGCCTAATCAACATTTATTGAATTAAGAAGAACAGAGAAATACCGAGAGATAGGATAGGAGGAAGGAGGGAGAGGAAAAGAGAGCAAGAGGAGTGAAAGGAGAGAAAAGAGAGGAAAGGAGAGGAAAGGAAATCAGAATGAGAAAGAGAATTAAACACATCCCAAATTATGGTATAGTTTCTGATTTCTTTTGCAGTCAAGGCCCTCAAGAGAAACTGTAGCAAGGAAGAATTTATTCCAATAGAAAAGGAAAGGAAAAAAAAAAAAAAAAAATGACTGCTGCCACCAAGAGAATGGAGCCAGAAGAGGCCAAGCCCTAAGGAAAGATATTGATCAAAGCCATAAATTTCTATTTTCCAGCCCAATATAAATGACTCATGACAGATGACTGGCCACTGTCAATTAGCCTTCCTAAGAGGCCCCTGTACCCAGAAAAACAGGTCCAAGATATCTAACGATCACAGGAACTCAGGAACTAACCCTGTTAGGCTTATAAAAATTGATCTCTGTAGATTCAATATAATTAAAGAGTCTGCATTCATCCGTAGAAGGCTGCAGTGGAATTTTCCACTGAAGCCAAACTAAAATGGAAACTTGACAGAGAAGTGGAGGTCAGAAGGCAGGGAGCCAGGCCCACCACTTTCTTTTTGGGTCTCAGGAAATAAAAGAAAAAATCTTTTTTAGTTGCTAAAGAAGAAAAGTAAAGCAGCAGACTCTGGCTACAGGGAACCCAAGAGACCAAATGTTCCAGAATTCAGAAAGAAATGGGCTCAGCTACTCTGAGCAATGGAATCCTTGAGGAAGATTGGCCCAAGAACCAAAGGAAACTGGCATTCATTTTTGCCAAGATACACCTTAGGGAGTATACGCTGTATACTCTGGGATTGGCCTGCTTTAGACAAGTATATCAGAAATAATTCTGCTCAGTTCACAGCTAATAAAATTGTATGCATTTAAAGCTTGCTTTCGTCTGTACCAACAATGAAACCATGATGCCTGGGTGTAGTGGCAAACAGAATCTTGACCACTCATTGCTTTTATGACTTTGGTCAAGCTACTTAATTTCTCTCATCTTCCATTTCCTCATCTGTAAAGTGAAAAAAAAAACCTTCCCTCTCTCTCTCTCTCTACCATTTAATGAGTGTTTTCTATTGCTAGACACTGTGTACTCTACAAATACAATCTGTTTTACTCTTTGCCACCACCCAAAGAGGTATTATTATTGTCTTTTGACAGATCAGGAAAATGAGGCTTAGAGAGCTTGCCACAATTTGTGCCGGTCAGACAGCTGGAAAGTGTTAGAGCTGGAATGGACGCTTGGTCTAACGTCAGAGGCCACAGCCTCAAGCTGGGTGGCATTGCCACTCTGGCTGTCCGAAAACTGCAGAGCTGAACAAAGATGGAGATTTTCCATGTTTCTTTTCACCGACAGCTCAAGGAGCATGCTCCTTCCCCATCACACCAAGATCCATGAAAGGAGAGCCCTCCCTTGCTTATTTTTCAATTAACAAAAGGCACAGGGGACTTTTTCTACTTTGTTTTTGTTTTATTTCAGTGGCATGAAATTATCCTAAACCTACAGACTGGGAAACACAAATCTCAGGCCCCAGGTCTCCAGCGAACAGAATTATTATAAGGAACTACAATTTGTCAGCTTTCCTCAGTATACTCAACAGGGCCAAGGGCATTGCCAAAACATGGTCCCCCATAAACCATCAGTGGCTGCAACCTCGGAATTCAACCTCTCCAGCTTATTAAAACAACAAATTACCCCACATGAGAACTGCGGACTGCATTCAGATGGAACACGGTCTGTTTTTTATGAAGTGATTTAATTAGGAGCCATTTTCCCATCAGCTCGGTTGTCAGAGCTCAGCTGGGGCAGCTACTGAGAAGACCATTTGGCCTCTGCCTTTTTGGCTCCCTCCCTTCTGCAGCCGCCTCTTGGAGAAGGAGGACACTGAAAGCACTTTAGGAAGGAACTGTTTGAGCTGGGCAATGAGACAGATCAGGCCTGAGGGCCAGTTTGTAAGGTCTTCCGAGAGCCCACCTTCTCAGGCTGTGATTCTCCAATTTGTAGCCTGACTCTCCAGCACAAGGATTTTTAAAGCCTTTGGCTCTTTGTACTTCTCCCTCCTGCTCTTGCCCCTAGCTGTTACTTCCTGCAGCCCTGGTGGCTGACAACACAAAATGAATTTCAAAGGGATCCTTGCTGGGAGTATATAAAGTTGAAGGATTGTCTGAGGTGGAGGATTAGAAAGAGGTGGAATCCAGTGAGGTCTCTATTGTCTAGAGGCTGAAAAGTTTCTAAAATTGCATGGAAATCTGGTTATTTTTTAAAGATTTTGACATTGTTTTTGCATTCCCATCACAATTTGAGCACTCAAATACACAAAATTTTGATCTGTAGAGATGATGTATCATTCTCTGTCATTCAGAGGAGCCTCCATCCCCCTCATAGATCCAGGGATAAGCAGGGCGAGAGACCCCTAAGCACCAATGGGATTTCTTTTTCTTCCAATTTTCCTAGAAGGGGATAAGGATGAGGTTTAGGACTAGTGGCTGAATGTACTACAAAAATGTACATCAGTGTTGAGAGGATCAGAGCTCGCTTAGTCTAGTCTGGAAAGAATTCATGGAGAAAGTGAGTTTTGAACGTAGTTTGAAAATATTTGACAGATCTGTGGCTCCCTTTACGCATATTTGAACTTTTTTTGTCCAAGAAAACCACATAGCCCCCAATTCCTTCTAATCACCTATGAAAAGTGGCATTTCTATGCCACTTTTAAATACAAGCTTTTAAAGGGAAATATTTAAATACAAGCTTTTAAAGGGAAATATTTGTTCCCACCGCTGTGAGAAAGCGTTCCCCTTTGTTTGGTGTAGGGTCATGATGGCACGTGAGTAATACTGTCGTCTAGAGCAGTGTTTATCAAAAACTGAGCTGAGACCTTTCAGCGGGTTGTGAAGTAAATTGAGTGGGTCATGACCAGCACATTTTAAAAGGAAATAATGGAACAGAAAAGAACGGAAAACACCAGCTTATGACTGTAGGTGTGCTCTTGCACGCACACTGGGTCACAATGTAAAATGTAGTTCTTAACTGCAGTTTACGGAGCTCTAAATTTGGCCTTAGAAGACTGAGGCTCTAATTTTTGTTCTTCTATTAACCATGTGACCTTAAGTAAGTACTTAATGTCCCTTCTCTAAACTTTCAGCATCTGTCAAATGAAGGGCTCTGGTAAAATTCTAAGCTTCTGTGATTCCATAAAATGTCATTAATAAATTCATTCCTACAAAATGTCTTACATCCCAAAGTCAACTAGAAATGGATTGAGGGTTTTTTGTTTTTTCTCTCCCAGTGACACCCATGTGTCACTGTGTAATTTCTCTCCCAGTGACACCCATGTGGCTACCTAAGACTTGACTAAGTTAAGCCTTTTGATCGATCTAGCCATACTGTCAAAGGAACTTTAAGTTTATTGCAGGTTTTAGGGAAACGATCTATCAAGTCATGATAACATTTTATGTCAATGACAACATTCTTGACACAATAACCTGCGAGTGGTCCAAGCATCTCCTCGATTAACACTTCATCTCCCTTGAAAAAACAAATATAACAAGAAATACAAAGCTCTGGGGAGCTGGGGATCGTGCCTTGTGAATGTTAAAACACAGCTCGTTGGAGCTGAGCTGCCAGTGGGGGGCTGGGTGGCTCAGTCGTTAGAGCACAGTGCTCATAGCACCGAGGTCGCCGGCTCGATTCCCACATGGGCCAGTGAGCTGTGCCCTCCACAACTAGATTGAAAACAATGACTTGACATGGAGCTGATGGGTCCTGGAAAAGCACACTGTTTCCCAATATTCCCCCCATACAAAAAAAAAAAATTAAAAAAAACCACACACACACACACACACACACACACACAGTTTGCCCCACTCTTTCCCATTCGCACAGAATGGCAACGTGCCACACTGCAGAACCAGAAGCTCTCTTCACATGGGCTGCACCATAAGCTACTCCATACTTCTTTGCAGTTGAACAATAGTCTGATTTTTACCACAGCTGACCCCCTTCAGGCCTGAAGGGGGGCATTGCTCTGCGGGTCTGAGTCAGGGCTTCTCTGAGAAGTCCTAACTGTCAGTTCTCATTGGAATGCCCTTCAGATGGCCCACCCAATTTTTGGTATATCCTACACATGTGACGTTGCAATGTCCTTGAACCTGGCCCCTGCTAGCATCTGAAACTGGGACGGGATGGAGCGATTTAAGTTTTGATAATCGATTATAGCACAATTACAGCAATAGTTGTAATGTTTTGTAATTATGTAATTACTTACATGTCTCTTTCACTACATTGCGAATACCTGGAGGGTATACGATTTAATCAGGTGTATTGTTAGATTTCTCCACAGCAAGAGCACCACCTGGCACGTTCAGGTTCTTAATAAATGCTGCTGAAATTCAGTTTATCCCTGGAGAAGAAAAAAGAAAAGGTTTTACCTAAAAAAAAAACACCAACCAACAAACAAGTAAACTGTTGGTGTTGAAATCTTACATTTAAATGTATTGTGTGTGTGGTATCAAAGCAATTCACTTCTAATCTAAAGGAGTGGTTGAAACTTAAAGGGACGTTAGAGATCACCCAATCCTGGAGATGACAAAATATGGCCTGGGGGTCAGATCCAGCCCACCGCCTGTCTCTGTAAGTCAAGTTTTACGGAAACAGCCACATATTGTCTCTGGCTGCTTTCATGCTACAAGTGCAGAGCTGAGGAGACCGTCTGATCCACAAAGCCTAAATATTTACTATCTGGGCCTTTATACAAAAAGTGTGCTGAGCCTTGATCTAGACAGAGTACCTACCCTTCTGGGTTTATATGTAAGGAACATGAGACCACGGAAAAGAAATGACTTGGCCACACTCATTAACAGTATTGATACTCAAGATCTCCACTGTCCTGTTTCCCTCCTATAATATTCTACTCTTTCTTCACCTGGATAACAAAAGCTCCATCTGAAGATTTGATTCAGGACAGACGGGAAACTGCCCTGTGTTCCTCTGCTTTGCCAAGGAAATATCCGTGAGCCTCTCAGAGCCGCCAGGTGATGTCTTATGTTCCCACGTGTGTCCACCTGAAGGAGTGACAGGGTCTCAACCTGAGCCTCAACTTCATTCACTTTGGATTCAGACATCCTTGGGCACGTTTGGAGAAGCCTGGCAGGGGCCGTCCAGGAAAGAGCTCAATTTAAGGAGTGACGTGCAGGGTCATACAAACCTGGGTCCATGTGAAAGGTGCAGAGAAATGTAGATGGTTCTCCCTCTCAGCACTAAGAATAGGTATCTGAGTCCTAGGGAGAAAGGGCTGCAATAAGGAAAGAGTTAAAACCAAGTGACTTGTTCCTCAGAATCTGGCAGGGCGTGGAGAGCTTGACAGTACAGGGGATTTGTTGCCTTGGCGCTGGTGGCTTTGACACATGAGTGGTGGTGTGTGGCTGGCTCCAGGTGGCTTCACTGGCACATGCTATCTTTATAATAGAAGTCAGCCCAGCAAGCTGAGGCAGGACTGCAGAAAAATGATGGATGCTAGCGATAATCTAGAGGACTCTTTTTTTATTTTTTAATTGGGGAATATTGGGGAACAGTGTGTTTTTCCAGGACCCATCAGCTCCAAGTCAAGTCGTTTTTGTTTTTTCAATCTAGTTGTGGAAGGCGCAGCTCACTGGCCCATGTGGGAATCAAACCGGCAACCTTGTCGTTAAGAGCTCGCGCTCTAACCAACTGAGCCATCCGGCTGCCCCAGAGGACTCTTTTATGTACACATGTGACATGCTCCTTGGGGTCCCCTAGAAACAGCAGGGAGGACTATGGGGAGGGTTCATAGTAGCAAATGGGGCTGAACAAGAGACATGCTATCTTTTAATTTCGGGCTGGTAGAGAAGGTCGCAATAACAGTTACAAGTGCTAATCCTCTCACCTGCCTCACCAGTTTTAGAGGGCCACAGAGGCAAGCCCCCAAGCTACACCTGGGGAGGCGGACAGTTAAGCCTCCAAAGCTCTACGGCTGAGTTTCTTAACCCTGGTTCAATAGGGCAGGGATACACTCCAAGTCACTCAGCAAGCAGCTCCCTCACTGTCACGTACCTCTCGCTTACAAATACAGTCACTGTAGTTGATGGTATTGGCACGGCCAGCCTAAATGTGAGTGGGACCCAGAGAAATGGCTTCTGGCCTGTGAGGGAACAAGCAAAGAAAACAAACACTTGTTTAAAGCTACAATTCCCATTCATACTAGGAAATATTGCCTTACACAACTAGGGCTTAAAATAAGTCAGAGGGAGGTTAAGTCTATTAATTCCATGTAGGTGGTTATTTCCAAGGAATTGAAGAACACGGAAGGAGGTGTGAAAATGGCAAAAGAGTGAGGGGAGTAAAAGTCAGCGAGGTTTGCAGTTTGGATCATATAACTTCTGAAAACCATTTTCTGAGCTTTACATGTGGTCATATACTGCGACTTTATTTATAGGCAAACGGCTTATAAATCTTATAAAGAGAGGACCTGTATGTTAAGAAAAACTATCCATAACTTGGAAATAAGACAAAAAATATTACTTGTGCCATTTAATGTCATGCCATCACATTGTCTAACAAGCCACCTGAGGACCATTGGATGCTCTAGGGAGGTGACTTAGTTAGACTTACTAGTTACTAGTGGTTAGGGCCAGACTCTGTAAAGTTAGATGTTAACCCGAGAAGACTGCTAAGTTGCAAATGACTTTTATTCAATAGAATTGCACATAAATTCTGTCAAATAGAAAAAATGTGACCCCAAAGGGTAGGATCTGATCACCACATAAGATGTTAACCAGTTCATCTAACTTTGCAAACAATACTTCTTTCCACATCCTTTCTTTTAATGGTCAATTATAACAATGTCTTGTGTTCACTTTTGATTTGGCTTTGCTGTCCTGCTGGTTCCCTCACTAATGAGTTAAATAAGTCATTGACTACCGTGTTTCCCCGAAAATAAGACCTAACCAGAAAATGAGCCCTAGCATGATTTTTCAGGAGGACATCCCCTGAACATAAGCTCTAATGCGTCTTTTGGAGCAAACCTGAATATAAGACCCGGACTTATTTTCGGAGAAACATGGTATATGTATGAGAATCATGTTCTCAACATTTTATAAAAGCCCCCTCCTCCGAAATTCACTGTGGGCTTCCCTGTTTATAATTATCATCTTATTCTCTATGCATCATAACAAATTACACTCATCTGACTTCTATTTCTCACCTGGCAAATTAGACAAAGTCTCTTTGTTTTAAAAAAAAGATAAGTTCCTTTCATTTCTACTTTGAAGCCAATTCACTTCGGCAAGTTGCCTGGTGACCCTTTTGGGCCCAGCGTTGTACTAGTTACACCATGAATTACGGAAGGAAGGTCATAGCCCTGTCCTTACGTGTGTTATAGATTAAATGGGGACATGAATCATATGCATTTTTTAATAACAGTCATCTGCATTGAGACACGGCTCTGGTATGCGAAGGCCAGTGAAATACCTTGAGCTCTGAGGCTCCTCTCTCATTCTAGGATCTAGAAAGAAAAGGTAGCACGAACGATGTCTGGAGCTGTAACAAGTTTCTGCCTCTCTTGGCTCTCACCCAAACGAATCCACCTGACAGACTGATTTCCCCTCCAGCCAGCATCTTGTTCAGCATTTCTGCTCATCATGCTTCTGGCGTAGCTTCCTCAGAGGACTGTCCATCATTCCTAAACCGTCGCCGTCCTCCGCAGACAGATGCTGGGGATGCAGGATGGAAATTCCGAAACTATACCTGATTCACAGACAAATTCCTTCCTCCTCCTTGTTACCTCGGCTTCTCACATCAAACAGAATCATCAGGCAGTCTGGCAGTGAACCCAGAGAAGGGTGTGTGTGTGTGAGTGTGAGTGTGTGTGTGTGTGTGTGTGTGCGCGCGCGCGCGCACGCGTGCACGTGAGTGCAGGGTGGGGGTGGGGGTGGGAACAGCTGGAGTAAAGGGAAGAAGATTCCTAAGATGAGTCTGAGGGGAGAAAGCTTCAAAATGGGGTGTCCTCTAACCTCTCTGAATTCTGCTAGGCGCATCTTTGAGACATAGTTTGGAGACGGGTGCTGATTTTCCAGTGTCTTCAAGGTCAGAAGCAAAGGCCTGTGGGTTCGGTGTTAACACAAAGGGAGGAAAAGTGGGCTTTGGAGCCATGTGTTCATTTGGATAAGAAGCTGAGAACTGGCCGGGGGTAGAGCGGGGAGGAGGTGGAGACAAATAGGCCCACACTTCTGTTAAACTGTGTTTTAAATGAAACCCAGCTGGGGTTTCCCGGTCCCTTCAGATCCAGATAAGGTTTGTTGGAACCATCTGGATTATTGAAAAGCTAGAGCCCTCTTGCAAATTTCTGTGACTTATTAGGGGAGCTGTCTGATCTTGTGCAGCTCTGGCTCCAACTTTCTGCCCTGCTGAGTTCCTGTGCTCCTCCCGATCGCTTATGGCTTTGCTTTATTTTCACATGGGCTGTCACCCCAAGATGAAAGAACTTGGCCCCCTTTCCACAAAATAACCATTCACACATGGAGATGAAGGGAATTCATATTCAGCAACATCAACTATGTAAAATTGAGTAGTAGATATGCCTCTCCTTGAAAGTCCTTTGGCCATTCTACCGTGCTGCTCTGCTTTCCCCAAATCCTCCAGTTCTTGTGTGCAAAGGCAGTGTGGTATAGTAGTTAGGGGCACAGAAGCCAACTGCTGGAGTTCACGTCCTAGTCTCACCCTCGCCAGCTGTACACCCTAGGTAAGTCCCTTTACCTCTCTGTGCCTCGTTCTTCCCATCTGTAATAATGGGATAATAATCCCATTATTAATAATCTACCTACCTCATAAAGCAGTTGTGAGCATAAAAGACGCTATATATGCCAACGAACACACTGAAAGATGTTTGCCATCACTAGTCATCAGGGAAATTCAAATCGAAACCACAGTGAGATACCACTTCATACCCTCTAGGATGGCTACAATAAAAAATTCAGATAATAGCAAGTGTAAGGATGCAGAGAAACCAGAACCTTCGGATTACATTACATCAGAAATGTGAAAAGCTGCAGCTGCTTTGGAAAACAGTTTGGCAGTTCTTCAAATGGTTAAACATAGAGCTACCATATGACTCAGCAATTCTACTCCTAAGTATATACCGAAGAGAATTAAAAACACATCCATGCAAAAACTTACACCTGAATGTTATTCACAATAGCCAAAGGTAGAAACAATCCACATATACTACATGATTTTTTTCATATGAAATGTCCAGAACAGGGAAATCTAAAGAAAATAAATTAGTGGTTGCTTAGGACTGACAGGCAGGGTGGGGGTCGCTAAAGGGGTTGGTAGCTAAAGGATGTGGGGTTCCTTTTTGAAGTAATGAGAACGCTCTAAAACTGACTGTGGTGATGTCGGCACATATCTGTCAATAGTCTAAGAACAACTGAATTGTGTACTTTAAATGAGTGAATTGCATGGTATGTAACTATCTCTTAATATAGCTATTTAAAAAATAGATGTATATTTCTATTTCTAACTGTGCCTAGCACATAGGGAAGCAGCCACTGCCCACACTTGTAGCCCAGCAGGGAGGAGCCAGGAGAGTGAAGGGCTCCTCGTGAGCTCAGTGTCTGCTGGGGCTCCCCATCATCAGAACCCACAGGAAAGCCTGCGATGTCCGTAAGGAGGCCATAGATGTGGTTCTTACAAGTTATATTCCTGGGGCAGAGCAATTATTATTACGTGGATCAACTTGGCTTTCCCTATGTTTTGTCCCCTCCTAATAACCCCACCCTATGGCCAACCTTCCAGGGCCTGGATTTTCCCAGTAAATAGTCTAATAAGGTATTTTCTTAAAGGCTTTGCTTACTAAGAAATTTAGGTTACAGCAAAGTAGTTGCAGCCTTTTGCAAAGATGCCCCACAAACTTTCTCTTAGAGGAGTTGGAGAAAGAAAACTGAAACATCTGTACGTTTCTCCCAGGCTATTCACAGAGAGTGGGAACGGGCAGGTGAGGCCAAACGGGGCTGGACTGGGCAGTGGCACCCTTGCCTTGCAGCCCAGGTGTGGGAAGTAACAAAAGTGTATGTAGAAAAGAGATTCTCAACTTCCCTTTCTAGTAACCACCCCTACCGCGGCCTGTATCTAGTCCTCCCAGGTGTTATTTCTTCCTGGAAGTGTGGCCTCCTCCTGACAGATTGGTGACTCTATATTTGGAGTAACATCTGTGCAGAAAGGGAGTATTGTTACCTGTTATGAACTGAATTGTGCACCCCCTCTCCAATCCATGTGTTGAAGTCCTGACCCCCAGTACTTCAGAATGCAATTAATTTGGAGACAGAATCTTTAAAGAGGCAATTGAAGTAAAATGAGGTCATTAGGGTGGGCACTAACCCATTCTGACTGAGGTGCTTATAAGAGAAGATTAGGACACAGCCAGACACAGACAGAAGACCATGTGAAGACACAGACACGATGGCTGCCTACACGTCAAAGAGAGAGGCTTCAGAAGAAACCAACCCAGGGGATACCTTGATCTTGGACTTTTTGCTCCCAGAATTGAAAATAAGTTTCTATTGTTATCGCAGCCCTAGACAAACTAATACACTACACATTCTAGAATGTCTGTTGTCCCATCTTTGTTCTCCAACTCTTAACCTAATTCTCCCCCGCCCCCCTTTCCCTTTAGAAGGTTGAGAATAAGACTACTTGAGTCTCACGTAGGGTTTCGCTCCCCAGTTCTGCCCTATTTTTTACTCACAGGAAGAGTCTATGGGTGCCCTAATACTTCCGTTCAAGTATACATTCTGCTCCATAAATTTAGGAGGATAAGAATATCATATTTCTTTTCTTCAAAACAGATTTAATTGGTCCTGAACTTCATCCTTCCTAGTTGACTGAAAACGCAATCTACGTCACAGCAGGGGCTCCCCTGTCCAGATCTGTGCAAAAGTCCTGGGGTTTTAGAGAGTTGATACGTTTAGGAAGGTCTTCAGGTCTGGTCTTCTCTGCTCTCTGTCCACCTGCTCATTTTCCAGACTTGTGGGAACTCTTACAGGGAGCAGCTGCATTGCTTTTGCTGCACTGCTTGGGCACAGGGCAGGTGTGTGTTGGAGGGGAGGGTTTGCAATACCCTTCCCAGTCTGAAACAAACTCTCAAAACTCTTCTTTGGCTGCTTCTGCCTCTTCTCCTCCAACCTTGGCCTCAGCGGCCTCCACATTCGGACTAGCCAACAAAGTTCTCTTGGCCTGGAAATGCTGCTTCTCCTCCCCCCAGAAAGCTCCCCAAGAAAAGGAAACACAAAATGATGGGGATTTGCAGGAACATCTACAGCAATAAAAACAGAGCAAAAATTAGTATCTCGGTAAGATGCCCTGCTTTGTTTTGATGGACTATAAGGAAACGATCACACTTCTCTCACTCACAGAGCCAGGTTTCTGTCATGGCGCAGCTGGAATTCTGTGATGGAAGGAGCAAAACCAGGACTCAGCTGGCATTTCCTCTCAGTTCAGTTTCCTCCTGGGGGAAGAGGCAACCCTGGAATGATGACTGCTGGGTGAAATTCCTTTCCGTGCCTGAGTCTCAAGCTGCTTCTCCGACCAGGGGGTCTGTCAGAGCAGCTAGATTTTTGGTCTTAGCCTCAGATAGATAGGTCTTAGCCACATCAGATAGAACAAAGCCAGGAAGTCTCCCTGCCCACCCACAGTGCCGGAAGAACTCGGTGACAGGTGTTACACATCCATTCCTCTTCCCATCAACACCTCCTCACCCCACATGGCTGCAGATGGAAAGAAAAGCAAAGCAAAAACTCCAATTCCAGGGTGCAGGGTGGCTACCTTCTGGGAAATGAGGACCCTGAAGAGGCTGCGCTTACACTCTGAGGGTCTAATTGAAAAGATGGCTCTGACACCCCGGTGCTGGAGCGAGGGGCGATGCCCGTGGCTGAGGGCTCACCGGCAGAGACGGTCAGGTGGACTCACTCGGCCACTGGATGTCCTTTGTGTGCAAGGGCTTCATTCCAGTGGCTCCTAGAAACCCAGCCTCCTGCAGGAGGCCTTCTTGGGCTTTTTAGAAAAAAGATAACCAGTATTCTGCATGCTAGAAAATGTAGGTTTTCCCTTATCAGCCTTCATCCCTGCCTCTAACACACACACACACACACACACACACACACACACACACACCACACTCACATACACGTGGTGTAATGTTTCAATTTGTCATTCATTTGGAAGTTTGTCCCTTTGGCCCCCTGTAGAGATTCCAGGATACCTGCCCTATTTCTCCCCCCTCCCCACACCCACCCTGAGAGCTTGCATCTTGAGAACTGGCACATCTGGTAGTTGCTTGGGATGACAGTGTCAGTCTCCCTCTTCGGTGTATCCAAGGAGCTTTTCTTGAGGGTGGACAGTGGCCTGGAGACCATAACAGTGAATCAGATAGGGGGCTGATCCTCAGCCTCCTACATAGATTTAGACAAATGGGAAAGTCTACAGGAGCACGTGATTAAATCTAATAGGGAACTGTGATCATTTCACAGAGGTGATCATTGGAAGGGATCCTTGAAGAACGAGTAAGAGTCCACAAGAATAGAAGTGGTGACTGGGCATTCCCTGCCAAGGAAACAGGGTGGCAAAGCTCTCTATCCACTGACCCTGCTTTACTTTCTTGCAGCATTTAGCATCATTTGAAATTATATCTTTCTCTAGCTTCTAATTGTTTATTTTCTGTCTCCCCAGGCACTCTAACTCTCTGAATGCAGAAGTGTGTCTGTCTCATTCCCTGCTGTGTCCTAAGTGCCCAAAGAATTCCTGGCACATCATGGGTGCTCAACACATACGTGTAGAATGAATGAATCAATGGGCATCCATGGGAAAGGAAGAGAAGGGACCGCTTATGAGCCCCCCAAGTATGTGTGTGGCTTCATTTCATCCTTACACCACCACTGCCCAAGAAAGACATCATTATCTCCACCTTACAAATAAAGAAACTGAGGTGAGACAAAGGTAAGCAACTTGCCAAAGGTCATACACTTAGTAACAGGTAAAGCTGGGACCAAAGCCTCGGCCATCAGGTCCCAAAGTTAGGACTATAGCAGGAAGATGCTAACAAAGGCCCGAAAGAAGTAAAGCTATGGGAAGGGAGTTAGAAAGGAGAGCTGATGCTTAGGAGGAGATGCGCTGATAAAACTGACTAGACGTGGACACAGACTGAAAGGGAGAAATCCCCAGGAAGATTCATCTCCATCGGAACCATGGGTGCTGACATGTAGCCTTGGCCACTAACTAGCTATTTAACTTTGGGAGACTTACCTAACTTCTCCATGCGTCTGTTACCCCCTGAAAAATGATGACAGATACACATTTAAGGTTATTGTGAGATGTCGTAGGGAAAGCACCCATGACAGTCCCTGGCCCATAGTAGGTGTTCAATAAATCTTTCCCATGGCCTCCTGCTGTCTTCTGGCCGGGCAAATACTGTCCCTGAGAGGAGGACCAAAGAGGCAGGAAGTGTTAGGAGGACATCTGACACCTGGCGTAGGTGTAACAGTCTCAAGAAGGAAGTGAGGGACAAGCTAGGCCTGTGAGAGGAGGATGGGTATGAGGCCAGGAAAATACCCAGCAGAGAAAACGTCCCTCTCTGCAAGATAAACTCTGACCCCTGTAGAATGAAAGTTCCGTCAAGCAACCAAAATTCTAAGTCACTGTGGCCAATGCCCTCTCTGCAGAAAAGGTGTTGCAGAGCTTGGTGAAGGGGAGCCGGGGAGCCATTTGGCTTGGGCCTCTTATGTACAAATTTGGTTGTATCTCCAAAGGAAGTTATTCAGAAAGTTAGTATAATTTTGCATTCGTGTTAAATGTTAATTTTGAAAGTTATCTGTGAGTTTAACTATACATTGCACCTACTATTTTCCATTTCTTAAAACATAATGTACACAGCTCTACAAAAATTGTTTCCTGAAATAAACACACTACTTGTGGAATCATTTTTATAAGGTGTCAACTTATAAACATTTACACGTTTTTGTAACTGTCTTTGAATTTCTACATCTTGTATGTGTTGGAGTTGGGGGAAAAAAACGAGAGAGAAGGAGGGAGAGAGAGAGGGAGGGAGGGAGGGAGGGAGGGAGGGAGAGAGGAGAACGCCAGCCCAGCTCTCCAGGTCTGTGCAGGTCCGCAGAGCACAGACTAGGAGAAGCCCAGAGGCCGCCGGAGGGGAGGTGAAGAGCCTGCTACTGGTCTTGTTTATAGCGCCATCTGGTGTTTATAACTCATAAAAATTTCAAGCTTCCTTGTCCTTAGGTGGATTTGCTGAGTAAAATTCCCACAGCTATTTACTGAAGTGTTCACTCTCAAAATATCGTTTTTATTCACTTCAAAAGAATGAGGCTTATAAGCAAGAGTAACAGGGGATGCCCCACGATTTTGTGTTATTTTTCAGATTTGTAATGTGAAAGGGAAGGTTTGTCCGTACTAGTTCAGCCCTGAGTGTATGCCAGGCAGTGTTCTAAGTGCCCTTCATGGATTAAGCAACTTAATTATTATAACAGCTCTAGAGCTGGGTATTACTAGTAACATGCGCATTTTACAGCTGTGACAACAGGCAGAGAGAGTTTAAGGAATTTGACAAAAAGCACACAGCTAGAAAGTAGCAAAGCAAAGATTTAAACCTAGGCAGCCTTGTTTCAGCATCCATGATTTTAACCACTATTATGTTGCTTTCTCACGTAGGTGTGTGTCTCAAGAAAAGATATCTTCTTAATTTTTATTTGGCTTGATATTAAGAATTTCATTTCTCTGGGTAAAGCTCAGTGGACACATATAAACAGAGCAGCAAAGAAGTTAAAGATATGACTTCAATAGTCCTCTGCAGTATGAGACATGAAGCTTTCAGAAGCATAGATTCCCCTCTAGAATGTCACACAATCCAGAACGATGGCATACAAAACAAGATAACTAGTGTCTGTTTATAACATCCCCCCCAAAGAAAATATTACAATCCCCAGTCCTTTCAAGAGTTTAATAATTCAGCTCTCTTCTTCAAAAAGGATGTTACTATCTATTGAGTGCCTTTTTTTGTTTTTTAATAAGCAATTATCTAGTGAAAAACAACGTAGGTTTTGGGATCGTACTACGTTAGTTCAAATCCTAGCTGTGCTACTGACTAAGCAACTTACTTCACATCTCTAAGCTTCCAATTACTTCTCTACGGAATAGGGCAAATAATGGCGACTACCTCCGATGGGTATATGAGGCTGACAATACATGTAAAGAGCTTCAAAGGGTTTCTGGCATGTAATAAGCGCTCCAAAAAATGTTACCTTATAATGTGCCAGGCACTGTGCTAAGTAGATTACTAACAAACCCACCTTTTAATGCATGGATCTCTCTCTATAAACTGTTGGTTATTATAATCATTATTCACGCACAAAAGGACCTGGGAAGAAACAAACCAAGATGTTAATAATAGTTATCACCAAGCTAGGGCTGATGGCTGGAAGGCTTATAAAGTTTCTAACGATCGGTGCTGATGACAAAAGTCACAGAGTACCTCATCTTTGAAAGCATTCAAGCAGAGGCTGGAGAATGCCTCTTGGAGACGACACATGGTCATTCTTAAAATGTGCTTTAAACTGAAATTGACTCTGAGAGAAAGGCTTCATCAATTATCATGGAAGATAATACTATTTTAAATAGGAAAACGAAGGTGCTGGAATGTCCCGATAGACTTGGTGCTAATGCAACAAGTCTGAGTTGTTAAACCAGATTCAGTGCTATACTAACGTAAATTGTTTTCAAGATATTTCTTTTATATGCTATTCTTCAGAATTAGATTTAACAAACAATTTGAAATGAAAAAAAAAAAAAGAGAGATGACACATGGGTTACACATGGGTCAAATGGCAGATAGGGTCAGAAGACCACAAGCTGGGAATCCTGATTCATTGCCTAATTTTACTTTGAAATACACCAGAAGAGATAAAAACAGGTGGCCAGCAGCTTTCGGAGTTGAAGTCTTTTCTTGCCAATTATTTTTCTGCTATCAGTTTCCGTAAATCCTGTGGGAGACACTTGTCCTCCCCTCATTTTCACGCATCCAGTGTGGACTGGAAATGACAGAAGTCATAGTGCAGACACCTGAGCGCTCACTCCTGACTGTCACCAAACGGCCAGGCATCAGCCCTGACGTTCAGTCCTTCTGTTGGTTTCTGCAGAAAACAAAAGAAAGAACAGGCTTTGGACTTCAGGACTCTGTGACTCCATTTTTGTCTTCTGTATCAGTGAGGAATTGCTAGTAACAGAGGCCTGGCCTCCATGGCTTAAACAAGGTAGGGATTTAGGTTTGCACGTGAGTGCAAAAGGAGACCATGCAGGACTGGAAGGCAGTTCCAGAACGTGACCAGAGAACCAGGCTCCTCTGACTCGCTGCTGCACCATCTTCTGTGCACAGAGCTTCTGTTCTCGGGAGCTTCAGCCATCACTTCTGTTTACAGGCAGGAAAAGGGGAAGAACAAGAGGCAAGAGGGGTGCTTCTCCCCAAATCTGCCCTGTGCCAGTGCGTATGTCCTCAGCCACACCTTACTGCAAGGGGGGCTGGACAATGTAGTGCTTTAGCTGGGCACTGTCACCCCAATAAAATCTAGGGTCCTAATACCAGTGAAGTAGGCGGTGAACAAAAGGCAAACTAGAGCAGTCTCTTCCACTTTCTCTCAAGTCCTGTCAAGATAGTGTGAATTAGTCCCCACTATAAAGATGAGAAAGCTGAGAAGTGGCCGGGAGGACCCTCACAGAGCTGCTGCAGGTCGCTGGTGAGGTGGGTCCCATCACCTAGCTCGGTGCCAGCTTTGAAAAACGATGGCGAACACAAAGGCAGAAACCCATGAACATCTGTGGGCGAACACCAGCTGTGAGCCCAGGCCATCTTTCGGCGGGTGGAGGGTCAAACTGCAGAAGCGGGGGCCGCAGAGGGCAGTGAGGACAAGGGCTGCAGGACCCTGGGTTGACAAGAGGTAGCCAGCTTTGGCCTTGGAGCTGTTGGGAGAGCAGATGGGCAGGAATTCAGTGCAGCTCCCAAGTCAGCCAAGCAACAAAGACTCCTTGCATCCCATTCTGTCAGCGAGGCTCCAGTTCCCACCCGGCCACAGCCAGCTGCAGAGGCACAAGGCTGGAGAACATGACAGCTGGGCCAGGAGCAGCCTAGGAATGTGTCTTTCTGTCCGACGGTGGGGGGCAATCAGCACAAGTGCAGGTGTTTCTCCAGCAGTGAGGGTGACCCCTGGTCAGAGCTGCCCACCAGGGGCAGACTCAGCTTTCCCTGTGCAGGGCAAACAAGCCCGGTGGCAGTCAGATCTCAGTCCTGACTCCTTGGGAGCATTGACTGTTGAGCTCGCCTACCATTTGTTTGATGGAGGCCTGGAGCTGTTCTTTCTCATGTGCTCAGCTCGAACAGACTGACAAGGTGGCCAGAGGTGTGAGGGGAGCCTTGGAATTACATGGAAATACATGCAATGCAAGCAGAGGCAACTCCTTGCCACATCTGAAGTCCTCAGGAGGGAAACAAAGCGAACATGAAGAGGGGACAGGAATGTGTGTTCATCTTCAGAGACAGGACATCCAGTGCATAGAATTTTATTGCAGCGCTGGTTAAAAAGCACATGGTGTAGAAAGAAGAAATACAAGTTATTAGAAAGAAACGCCCTTTCTCCTGTCAGCTGGACGTGGGGTTCACAGGGGAGGGAATGGCTAGGCCCAAAGGAAAGGAGAAAGAGCTCTTCTTTCTCTTTCATCTTCCAAAGACTACATCCATTTTGGATTACTGGTGTATCAGCCCCCAATTCACTGACTGCAACTAAAAGCTGACTGAAATCTGTTCAGAATTCTGTTTAGCTAGGCTTCTAGAAAAGCTTTTTGAAATGAGAAGTCTGGAGAAGAAGCGTGGTAGGAAAGACCACTACCATAACTCCTTAAAAGAGAAATTGGGAGAGATTGGAAGGAGACGGGGAAGGAGAGGGTGGGCTAGGTGTAAAGGCCGCACCTGCTTGGACGATGCCCCCCCAGGGGCAGTTTATGCATTTCCACTACCTCCCTCTTCCACGAAGCCTCTGGCACCTCACAGCCATCTACAGGTTGCGCAATGAGGCTCTTCAGATTATCAGAATTTGCAGCTTGTTCCCTCACCCCAGGCCTTCGTAATCCCGAGACCCTAGACTCATCCAATCTAAACTCTACTGCTCCAAGGCCACAGGTCTGCTCCTGTGGGCTTGCAAAGGCCGGGCAGAAGGCGGCCAGCAGGCTCTCGAACCACCTGCCTTCCCCTTGTCCCTCAGTAATCTGGCTCCTTGCCCCCACGAGGGCACATCAGGGCTGGGAGCCTTCGAGCCTCTGAGCCCTCTGGGGTGCGAGGAGTCGGCAGGGATACGCTCCCCATTCCAGCGGAGCCATCTGTAGTCAATTATAAGCCCTTTAGAAGCCAGCAGAGGGTTGTTTAGCGGCTGCTGGTTCTCTCTGATTACCCAGTTCTTGTTTTTTGAATACTGCGTATGGTGCAGCCAGCTGTAGGAAGCATTCACGATTCAAAGCTTTTCCCCTCTCAAAAAGAAAAATGCTAAGCTAGTTGTTGTTACTGTGGGGAAGGAAAAAAAAAGTGTGAAAGTCTTACTTTCTGGATAAGTTCCTGTTCCAACCTTGTAAGTCTACCTCCGCCCAGGCCTGGGGCCATTCCTTTGCCTATTTTCTATAGGCACCAAAAGAGCCTTGCTAAGAAATACCAAGAGTTTGTAACGCCCGCTCAGGCATTATTATCTATGGTCCCGTAGACCCTCTTCTTGCCCTTATTTTGTGTGTGCAAGAGACCTGATGTCAAGGCATTCTTTTAATGAAACCATTCCAGAGATGTAAGTCTTTGCAAGCCACTCAGGAGGCAGAGCCAAGCGCTGGGGCTTACCTTCTTTCCCACGTGCTGAGCCAGGAACAAAAGCAATACTTAGTTCACACTCGAAATCCTCAGAGTTTTCTGTGGGCACGAAGCAGTTGGCTGGCTACAAGCCAGCATTAAAATCACTAGGGGTGTTTACTAAAATGCGTGTTCCTGGGGCTACATCGTGGCGGTGAAATCCAGGCTCACACGTGAGTGGAGGTCCAGAGGAGCTGGGGATTTGGGCGTCTTGTCAATAGTGATAATGAAAACCATTAGATTAGCTGTGTTCACAGGGGGAAGAATATGGAAATAGAAGATGCGGCTAATTGAAGCCCCTTCTTCCTCCTATCTCTGAACAAGGCAAATAAACTCATTTCTTTTCTTGTAATACACAGGCTCGATGGTAAACAGCAGCACCACTATTCCAGTAAGCACAGGGCACTGTATGGATGCAGTTCTTTGTAGCACGGACTCCGTAGGCTTATGAATGTCACCTACATTTTGTAACTTTAGGAACCCATCTATGTATGGAATGAATAATTCTACTCTCCATGTGGAGAAAAGAGACAAACAAAGATGCATATTTAAACGGTTAGCAGAAGACTACCACAGAAATGATTTTTTTTTGATAAGCAATTTTAAGTGTGTCCAAGTATAAGAAAACCTGTACAAACTAAGGGTTGTTTCCTTGAGGATAGTGGGAGCCATGTATCTCACCATCTGAGGGAAGAGTTACAGACCGATATGAGAGGGAGAAAAACAGAAGCAACCCTGTGGTGTCAGACTGGAATTGGAGGTGTGAATTCATGGTTTGCAACATTTGGATACAAAAATAAAGTTAGATGTTGTGTGCACGTGTGTGTGTGTGTACATGCACACACATGCTAATATTCCCAGCTCTGGCTGCTGAGACGGCCTGGGACCAGTGGCTCCACAGTAGCATTGAGCATGCCTAGCACTCAAATCTTAGCTTTAAAATAACTTTCCACTAAAGCAAGCAGGGCTGGAGTAGGGAATATATAACACAAACTTGGAATATCTTATGGTGTCAGAAAATGGAGAAATGCCCACGTATAAGAAGGCACATTTCAAAAAGACACAGGAAGCAGCTTGAAGATGCTCCCACTGGCCATGTCTGAGCCCATTTGAGCATCTAAAGAAATAAATAATAACAGTAATGATTTATAACCACTGAACAGAAGATGAAACTACGAGTCCATACTGATAAAAAGTAATCAATAAAAGGGGAAAGAGTAATTCTACAGTGGAAACGCCTGGCAAACACCACCTTAAACAAGTAGTCAGCCAGCGTCATCAGTGATGGGACAAGTGGAAATCACGCGCTATCTGACGAGAGGCAATGAGGACACGCTTCACTTCTGTGCTGCTCCTGCTAAAGATGCACAAACTAAACCTAATCACAAGAAAACATCCAAAATAACTGCCTGTAATCTTCAAAAGCGTCAAGGTTAAGAGAGCTGATGAAAAATTCCAGAATAAAGGACACTACAGAGACATGAGAGCTAAAAGCAGTAATTCTGAAGCTATAGCTATAAAGGTTATTACTGCGACATCTGGCAAAAACTAAAAGGAGGCCTTAAAAAAAAAAGTGCAAGTTCCTTGTCATTTTATATTATATGACTTAAAAAATGACTAGTAATGATGAAGACAGTGATGCTGAAAATGGATATTTCAATACCGAGAGTTTCACAAAATTATTTCTTGAAACAGAGTTGTTATTTTATGTAACAATTTTTTTTAAAAAAGATTTTATTTGGGAAGGGGAACAGGACTTTATTGGGGAACAATGTGTACACTTCCAGGACTTTTTTCCAAGTCAAGTTATTGTCCTTTAAATCTTATTTGTGGAGGGTGCTGTTCAGCTCCAGGTCCAGTTGCCGTTGCTAGTTGCAGGGGGCGCAGCCAACCATCTCTTGCGGGAGTCGAACCGGCAACCTTGTAGTTGAGAGGATGTGCTCCAACCAACTGAGCCATCCGGGAACTCAGTGGCAGCTCAGCTCAAGGTGCCCTGTTCAATCTTTAGTTGCAGGGGGCGCTGCTCACCATCCCTTGCGGGACTTGAGGAATCGAACTGGCAACCTTGTGGTTGAGAGCCCACTGGCCCATGTGGGAATCGAACCGGCAGCCTTTGGAGTTAGGAGCATGGAGCTCCAACCGCCTGAGCCACCGGGTCGGCCTATGTAACAATTTTAAGTGTATATTTTAACTAAAACATTTACCATGAGTTAAAAAAAAGATCAGTGAATAAATACACTCTTCCAGGTTGAATTAAAATAGAATATGTACAATTTTAAAAAGTTTGGCTGGGGAAAAATAACAGTTCTATAAAACCTGCATGATCCAAAATTATGATGATTTCAGCAGCCAGAAGTATTCCAATTTCTCATAAGCAGTTCGCAAGCAATGACATGTATGCCTTACTTTAAGAAAGTGTGAAACAGAAATAGACGAATCTGAAAGGATTTACCAACTGTGATAAAGTAGATATAAAATCACAATAAAAGAACGTATGGCTTACAAAAAGATTCACAAGTAGAAGTTTCCATCTATCAACTTCGCAGAATCCCACTAGCTCCCTCGGGACCTCCGAAAGATGGGAGTTACCAAAATGTGGTTTACATTGAACTTTTCAGGGACTTACGACCTGAAAAGAAAGAAGTATCAGAAATAATGCTGCCTGGTGCGCCTTCCTTTAGGTCCTTCATTGTAGAAGCGATCAGAATTGGGCCCATGTGGCACAGAATCAGGCATTACGTATCACGCCAAGTACCGTTTCCTGCTCACCAAATTCTCATCTTTCTCCGGTAATGAAGAGGTGGACGTTCTTCTTGGACTGTAGCATCTGCGCAGCGCGCTCCACACCAACCACGGCAGCCAATCTCTGGGCATCATACTTGCAGTAGAGGACAGTGCAGGTCCAGGCAGCTTCCTCTCCTCTGGTCGTGGCTCTCAGCATGTTACACACTTCACTGTAGAAGTGCGGATATGTCGGCAGTTCATAGAAAATCAGGTTCCTGATACCTTTTATTGTATACCTGTTACAGGGGCAAAGAGAGGCGACGTCCACTTGAGAAAATGTTTGGAAAAGCTACCCAAGAGATGTACAGGGGCACAGCCTGCTCTCGCTGCTTCATGCTCAAGGAAGATGATAATGGCACAAGTAACAGACCAAAGATTATTCTCCTTTGAGCTGGAAGGGCTTGTTTTTGTGACAACATATTTGCATGTCTAGTGTCTGACTTAAGATAATGATAAAATAAATTTGCATTTCTTGAGCCTACTCTGGGTAGACTGAGGTAGGGTGGAGAAGAATAGACTAAGGATTAGAAGTCTTCACAGGAAACTTAAAAAGCAGGCACTTAACAATTTAACGTTCTCTTTAATATAATCAGGCAAAACAGAATGATCTGTAATGGAGATGAGGTCAGAGCCAGTACATAAAATAAACCGCATAAACTATAAATGCATTGCCATTAGTCTTTTCTTGTCACTCTATAGACATGTTCACTCCATGGCAGATGTCCCAAGTTCATCCATTTACAAAATCCTGCCTGAGGACCCATTAGGCATTATGGGAAAGCAATTAGTTTCAACAGCTTATGCACTTCTTTCCCTGCCGCACAGTGCTACATGGTGTGAGTGTGTATGGGGCGGGGGGAGACCCTAGGGACTCACGATGGCTCTGGTCAAGGTCAATCGTTCCCTCTGGGGTCCCATAACAAAAGATTTTATATGTTGACGAGGTTCTGATTTTTAATTTTAGACTCTCCTACACTGCTGACGTTGTTAGGGCCCCTTGGGAATTCTATGTTATTCACAGAGGATAAGCTTGCCTTGCTTTTTTATCCCATCTCATCCTGATCTCTCTGGAGACCCTCTTCTTCCAACTGTAACTGTAATCCATTCCTGGGCTCACCTTTCAACATCACCTTTCCATAAAGAAAGAATTCTAATGAACTTTAATGAGCTGTTCTACCTTCCTACTTATAAAAAAAACGAAAACATTGAGTTCCACTTCTGCTGATATGTGGAACGCTCTAGAGAACATTGCTCCCACTGACAAGAAAAGGCTAGATGATGTACAAAGCTTTCCTTTTCTTCAGCCTAGACAGCTGATGTCATAAGGCAACGGGTGGACTGATTCAACGGGATGCTCGTGTATGTTTAATCACTGGTTCTCAGTGGAGAAGGGAGGGCGCAGATTTGAAGCATCTGCCAATGTCTGTGGTGTAAATACTCCCCATGTCCAATTTCACGCTACCGATGTCACGTTGCTGAACCTGGAGTTGGGAAGAGACATGCAACCAGATCTCAAGAGGCAGGATGAACAGCCTGAGCCCAGCACTGACTGAATCCACAGTGACAAGCCCTCTGGGGAGCGGACACATGAACCACTTCACCTCCGGCAGAGCGCAGGAGGAAGACGGCAGCTGCCAGGAAAGTGGGTGGGAAGAAAACAGCTACACTTAAAATTCTAGAGGGCAAGAGTGGGCTGTATGACAGTTCAGTACCCCTGAGATTCCTGGCCACTCCCTCAGTTCACATTCCCTCCTGAGCTCTTTTCCACAGGTCTCCACTGGGAGCCCTGGAGAAAGACTGGAGGGAGGACAGAAGAGCTGAGAGACCCCACTGGTGATGCAGACGTGAACCCTCACTCACTTCCCAGACCATCTGTTATAGGAAGCAAAAGCCTGAAGGCAATGAAAGAGGGGCAAAGGTCAACTGTGGGGGTGGGGAGAGAAGGTGAAGCAAAAGTCATCCCCCTAAGGGAGGGGCAGTAAACCCCCCATCCTCATCACTCCCCTCCACAATTTACACCCAGTAAAAAGCAACAGCCTGTCCCAGGGGAAAGAACACAAAATCCGGTCAGTCCCGGATGCTGCACTGATGTAAGCAGAGTTCGGCCAGTGCCGGGGGAAGCAGCAGGATCTCCTTCCCAAGATCCCTCACAGATACAAGACAGAGTTTGACTGCCATGGGGGGTGGTGCAGGAACCCTGAGACAGTCCTACCTCCAAATCCCAGAATGAACAGGGCCTGCCAAAAACGGAGCTGGGCCAGAAGCAGCCCCAGCCCACGTCTAGCCTTGCCAGATGTGACAAGCAGGAGCAGCCTGCCGCTGAAGGGGCAGAAGTGAGGTGAGAGGCCCTCCTCAGGCACTGGGGTGAAAGCTGAGAGCTCAGGACACTGAGAAAACACCCTCCAGCACTCTGGGCCCCACACTGAGCCACTGCCTGCTGGAGGAATTTGAAGTCTGTGGTGCATGGGAGGCAGTAACTATACTAACAACCAAATCCTGACTACCGTGTTTCCTCAAAAATAAGACCTAGCCAGACCATCAGCTCTAATGCGTCTTTTGGAGCAAAAATTTATATAAGACCCGATATTATTTGAATATAATACAAGACAATACAATTATTATAATAATAATTCAAATTACTATTTGAATATAATACATAATACAATACAATGTAATTATTTGAATATAATTACAAGACATTAATTTTTGCTCTAAAAGACGCATTAGAGCTGATGGTCTGGCTAGGTCTTATTTTCAGGGAAACATGGTAGATTCCCAACTCCCACACTAGTGGCCTGACAAAAGAGGTGTACCCGAAATAAGTACTACTTACCTCAGCCTCTAGGTTCAATTGACAATTACAAAAAAAAAAACACTATGAAAAAGATATTAAAACAATGCAATATCATTTTGACTATTAGTCACTGGCAACAAGTGGGATTTTGCAGAAATAGGCCAGTGAAGTATAAACATACGTGTGTGTGTGTGTGTGTGTGTGTGTGTGTGTGTGTGTGTGTGTGTATTTGGGGTGGGGGAGGGAGAGAAGGGGAAGATGGAAGGGAGCAAATAAGTGGCAATGTACAGCAAATTTTTAATTGTGTACAGCTTTTGAACTAACAAGTTTTCCTTTCCAAATTTATCCTAAGGAAAACTAGGCAACTATGCCATCAACTACACATATGGATCATTACTGTATATATATTAGGTTGGTGCAAAAGTAATTATGGTTTTTGCAATTATTTTTAACCTTTTAAACCACAATTACTTTTGCAACAACCTAATAATAGCAGAAAACAGGAAAAAAAATCTATAGCCTATTAAAAGGAAAGTGGGTTAATTATATATCCATTCAATGTAATGCTGTGAAACCATTAAAAGGATTCATTACACACCCTATAGATTACTTACCTACACAGCTAATGGAGAGCAGACCCACCTTGCCCAAGTGGTTACATTTAGCATCACCAAAAATGGCATAAACTGATACTATGTGCCTCTCGATGACATGCGGTGGGAAGCACAAAATACACTCTATGTAGAATTCTTATCAAAAAATGTTTAATCTAAATCAGTGGTCCCCAAACTTGGCCGGCACGTTGAATCACCTGTTTGTTGTTTAAACACACACTGTGCTTGGTCCCCATCCCCAGGCGCTGTGATTCAACTGGTGCTGGGGTACGACTGGGGCATTCGGATTTTTTAAAGGAATCACCCTCCAAGGGAATTCTAATATATAGCAAAGTTTGGGCACCACTCATTTAAATACGAAAACATGTGGGGCACTCTACCAGAAACTGGCTTGGACTCTTCGAAAAATGCCAATGTCATGAAAAAGAAAAAAAGCAATAGAATCATTTTAGATCATGTCATCTTGGCACTACTGACATTTGAGACCAGGTAAGTTGTGGTGCCGTCCTGTGCACTGCGGGGTGTTTAGCAGCATCCAGGCCTCCACCAAACAGAACCACCAGACCCCTAGAATAACCCTCCAGTTGTGACAAGCAGAGATGTTTCCAGATATTGCCAAATGTCCTTTAGGGAGCACAACTGCCCCTGCTGAAGAACTAAGACTAAAGAAACATGTTAACCAAATACAATGTCTGATCCTTACCTGAGTCGTGGGTTGGGATGGGGATATAAGGCTCATTCTAGGGACAACTAGGAAAATTTGAATAGTCTGTATATTAGGTATTATTGTAGTAACGTCAAGTGGTATGATAACGGAATTGTGTTTAGATAGAAGAATGTTGTTTTTAGAAGCTCCATGCTTGTTGGGGACGGTCACTGAGAAGACGTGACCACTGAGAAGGTCTGGCCCCACGCTGAACCGGGGCAATCAGACCCCGCCCCACTTCCCTGGGCTTTCGAATGTGTGCTCCACTTGCCTTTCCGGCTCCAAGAAGCTGCACCAAGGATACAGCCCTGAGATAGAAACGTGGTGTTAAGACTGTCTGGACTGGATACGTGACTGACCCCAGTTATATAAACTTTTATCCACTTTTTAAGATTCTGACAGATGAATGTGGAAAACCACTCACCTTGTGGCTACCCAAACAAGTCTTGTACGTTAAGTTCTCTTACTTGTTAAACCTGCCACCTGCCATCCTGCCTTTTTCTTCAGTCTTTCTCCTCCAAGTACGGGGAAG
This sequence comes from Rhinolophus sinicus, assembly GCF_057876585.1. Classification (NCBI taxonomy): domain Eukaryota; kingdom Metazoa; phylum Chordata; class Mammalia; order Chiroptera; family Rhinolophidae; genus Rhinolophus; species Rhinolophus sinicus. The sequence goes on from NC_142511.1 coordinate 19,121,961, forward strand.
GGGGGGAAATCTCAGATTACACCTGGGAAGGTGCCGGCCAGGGTTTTGATGCTGAAAGATTTAGGGGTTAAGTGTCATGACGCCTCCTGTAATTTATTTTCAAATGGTTCAGGGAGAAAAAAATAAGAGATATGAGAAAATAGAGATGAGAGACAGGGGACATGGGTGTGTGCTAATGTGGCAAAATGCTAATGGCTGGTGAAGTCCAAGTGAAAGGACTTACAGATGTTCACTGTAATAGTCTTACAATTTCTTTTGAAATGAAATCTTACCAAATAAAAAGTTGGGGAGAGGGAGGATGGATGAGAACTATATCCTACCCGTGATTTATAAATAGATATCTCAAAATGTTTACATATTTAAATGTTTTTTCAATGAGCACATAAAACATTTAAGATAAAAGGAAAAAAATCCCAATGTGTATAGTGTGATACCAACTTTGGTATGTTTAAAACAATGCCTCTGTGTGTGTGTGTGTGTGTGTGTGTGTGTGTGTGTGTGCACGCACTCCTGCGTATGTGCATGTGCACATATTTTTCACATAAAAAAGATAGGAAAGAGATACACTAAAATAGGTATTTGTTTATATCAAGGCAGTGAGATTATAGGTGATTCCATTTCTTTTTTTTTTAACCTAAATTTTCCAAGTTTGCTACAATAGTTGTGTAATACTTTTATAATCAGAGTATTTATAAAACAACAAACCCAACTCCAATAAATGTTGTATTTATAAAACAAGATCTCTCAGTCCCAATTCACCCATAAGAGAGAACAGACATCTCCTGGAAACAGAATGTGACAAGGGCCTCTTCAGAGGGGCACTTAGGGCCAACTGTCCCCCTTCCCCTGTCCTCCGCCTCCTTCGTGTAGACTTTGGGACTTGATGCCTACAAATGTGGCCTAAACCCCTCCGGGTTGAGAATCCTTCCGCTGTGGTAACGCACTGATAATGCTCAGGGACAGATCTGTGAACCGTCCGGCCCTCTGGAGGGACTTCATGAGCAGCTGCCCATCCAATTCTAAGATTCCACTGGCTTCATCTGCCCCAAAGAAAACAAATCTTCAGGATGCAAATGTTTGCTAGTTCACATATAAACTGCAGTATGTCTTACACTGCCCACTTCCACAGAGAACGTAAATACAGAATTTCAGAGCTGGATACTAAAGTTTAAAACACGTGTACTTTTCCCAAGGTCAAATAAACACTCAAATCACCAAGGCACTGCAAATCAAAATACCCGTCATCACCTTGGTGATCTCTGAAGCAGAACATTCTGGAGTTGGAAACCCTGAGATAATTGGCAGTTGCAGAACTCTGAAGCACATTATTCCCATTCATCTTCAACACAGGACACACCTATGAACCTGGTCCAGGGCATAAAGCAAACGGCACACGCCAGGTTTGTCTTTATAATGACTTACACAGTTTGGTGTAAGTCAGGCAAAAACGGTTTGGTAAACAGATGAACACTGTGAGACAGGAGCGCTGTCCTGCCTACTTAGAGAAAGGGCTTCTTTCTCATAAGCAGGCCATCAGACCCGCTCCTTAAAAAGCTGCTTTTTGAGAGCAGTCCCCATCCCAGCTTAATTCACACTCGCCAAGACAATCACCCTGGGAAGTGTTCCAATCTATCCGCTTCACCTCACTGAAAGGGCCTGCTTCCATTCGTCAAGCTGATAGAAAACTAAGGGCTCTTAAGACCTGCTGAGTACAAACGCCCCCAAAATACGGCTCTCCAACAGGAATGAAAACAGCAACTTACTGGAGCAAAGCCAATGATGATGCCAACAGGCAGGGATTCATTAACAAACACTCTCTGGCCAAACAGCCCTGTCTGGCTGCTGAGCATGGAGCCCAGGAAACACAATGGTAGTCATTTCTCAGCTCTGCGCACAGATCACCTAGTCAGCAGAACATCCAAAGAGCGTGTCATGTTCAAGGCAGCGCGCTCGGCCCCACAGGCTGTGGGTTACTCCCTCCCCATCTTGGCAACAAGCACATGTCCGGGGAGCATCATCCTAGTATCAGCACAGACTACAAGGCAACGCAATGTCAGAAGGCATCATCTAACCCCCTGCTGGCGACTTCCGGCTGATACGTTAGGGATTCTCTGTGAAAACATGCCCCGCGTTAGTACACATGATTGAGAGTTAATAACCAGCAAAGTCAGAACTTAAGTTCACTGGACATTATTGTGAATCAATAAGGAAGAAGTAATAGGACGCAATTTCCATCTCTCCAGGTGAGGGTGCAAAAGGGCTTTTTCATTTGGCAGCAGACAACTAGCAAAACAATAAAATACCTGAGCTCTGGGGGCACAAGGGGCTGCAACTACCACACATAGAAACAGAAGGCTCAATATTACCAACACACTAATTAGAACTAAAAAAAAAAAATGTTAATCTGACTTATTTTGTCAAAGTCACATGGTAGGGAAGCTACACAAATGCCGAAACCCTTAAACAGTCAACTGTAAGTCCCTCACATTTTGCCTCCTGAAAATATCAGGGGGCCCTTTAGTCCTGGTTCTTCTCGGTGAGGAAGTAAGTTCACGCCTACTTCAGGACACACCGGAACTTTCTGAACACTGACACTGCTCAGCTGCCATCTCCACAGACGACGCAGCCCCAATATTGTCTGTGCCTCTACTATAGGTCTCTGCCCTTCTTGTATTCCCTTGTGTTGTCTCTGTCAAGAGTTGTGCAACTGTCATCTCTCCTGAGGTGCGTGACCACAGCTACAGAAGGCCCCAAGTATGGACACTCTCAGGTCTATACATAGGTTAGCTGTAGTGCCTCATTTGTTCCCACGGCCTTTTCCAACAACGCCCATTTGAGAGGAAACCAACCAACCAAGAGTCTGTCCGGCCCCCAAACTGGCTTCTCTGCAGGAGGCAGAGAGAGTGACGACCTTGTAACACTGCAAAGCCTACCACGCGCTCAGAAGCAGGCCGTGATTTGCTCTGCATTTCCTCCTCGGCGACATCACCCAAAAACCTGGCACTACTTTACCTTTTGTAGAAATGGAAGCGCTCGGTGAGGAGCAAAAACTGCTTCTCTCCTTGGAAGAAAAACTGTCTGGCCCTGGAGACAGCAGACTTCTGCGTGTACTCGCAGATGTGTGTGAAGTTCAGATCCTCCTTCTTGAAGTAATTTCGGAGACGCACAAAGTCAAAATAGGAGGGGACATAGACGAGCGTGTGAGACATGACTGCGTCACGATACTGGGGCAAAATCTTGTTCACGAAGAAGTTAAACCTGATTTGTGCAGGAGAAGGTAAAGTCAGTGGTCTAGAGTGGAGCCCGTCGTGTCCCTACTGTGGTCCTGTGACCCTGGGCAGGTCACAATCTCCCTCTAGCTCCCCAAAGAGGCCAATATGGTTTACCTCATTGCAAAGAGATTACTACATAGGAATAAAACTTGACAAGCACATTAAAAAACAAGTTCTAACACCATTCCTCATAAAGAGTAGATGTAATGCCAGTTATCTCAGAAAATTATTCCAGGAAGTATCTAACCACCTCACTCATTCATTCAGTCTGTCCTCAGCCAGTCTGTCAACAAATAATTGCTGAACGCCTCCTAAATGCTAAACACCATTCTGCTACCATGGGTCCCCTGACAAAACACAATGAGACAGGAGGAAAATATAGAGAAAATTAGAAAAACAGTTCTTGCCCTAAAGGGCTTACAATTAAGTTGTTGACATGGGACGCTTTGCAGCATTAAGCAGCATAGTATAATTTAAAAATGCCATCGTCTAGAGAGAAGGACCCCTGATTTATAGGGGTCACTAACTAGCTAACCCTTCCACTAACTGGCTATGAGAACTACACGAAGGACAATTTCGCTCTGGGCTTCAGTTTCCTCTGTCCTCTGTCAATGGCATAATCGGGCTCAATGATCTCATCTCACTTGGTAAATGATGATCAATAAAACCAGCACGGAATCCCGTTCTAAGTGTGTATGCAAGTGCAATCCCTCTCTGTGGCCCCACGTGTCTGATGGGCCCGGGGAGGGAGGGTACCTGGCATCAATCACCGAAGCTAGGTTTTCAGCTTCCATCCTCTGGAAGACATGTGGGAGCTGCACCAGCACGTGACTGATGGAACCTGTCATCGGGACGTTCCTCACGGCCACCTGCCAGGAGCCAACGAGAGCGTCAGGCGGCGAGCCATCGCCATTGCTGACCCCATGCTCTCTCCTTCCACCTCTCCACCCAGCAGCACACACGCTTCCTGAAGACCCAGAACGGAGCAGCGCGCACCTGGCCCTGCACGTTGACGCAGTGCTTGTTGAACACGGAGTTGAGCTGAGCATCCTGCAGGGCCCCGAACAGCAGCGTCTGGCGATAGAACTTGGACCAATTATTGAGGCTCCACATCCGCACTCGGGAAAAGTCCACCCCGTGTGAGTCCAGGGGCAGCAGGTTCATGTGGTTCATCAAATGCTTGGGGCAGAAAAGACACGACCATCAGTATTTATTGAGCATTTACCTGTCGGGCGCTGCTGAGCACTTTACAAGTCTGTCACCTTATGGGTAAAGGACGTGCTATCATTTCCCAAATCACAACAAGAAAACGGAGGCTCAGATGAGCGAGCGACTTGGCCATAGTCAGGTGAACACCCGCAACGAGACGATAAGCTAACACTGGCCACCTCTTGGACCTTTCGGAGAGGATCAAAATGGTACTTACAGAAATGTTCCTTTAAAAGGCACTCCTGAAATGCCACCCTGGTCACTCTCGGGGCTACTCAGGCCCACACTTGGACAAGGGAAATGACAGAAAACAGCTGCTGTCCTTCAATGACCTGGTTCTTGAAACATTCGGAGGCTCCCAGAGCCACCAACCTGCCCTTTCTATTTTACTGTATTTTCACCTCATAATATATACTGAAGGGTAACAAGTGCTACAAATCTATTCCCACCTTGTAACTTGAACTCCCCTTTATTTGTCCCAAGCTTCCTGCAAGCCCTTAGGTTGTAGGAAATGTAAGTTCTTATATGCCTTAAAAAAACAAACCTATAGTTGTGATGGGATTGTTCCATAGCACAGGTTTTTAATACTAAAACTGACAACACTGCAGAGTATGTGGAGAGGGAGAAAACAATTACAGCATAAATTACAGTATGGGGATAAGACATCCTACATTTCTCTGCAAAACAAGATCACTCATTAAGAAATCATGAGCAATGTTTTCCCATCTCTACTGAAGACCAAACAAGAAAGAATGAGCATAAACTGCCGGAGGAATTATGTCAGGTAAAGACATTCCTCGCAGAGAGGATTTTCAACCACCCAACTACACTACAGTGGTCTATTAGCAGAAGTGACCTTTCAAGGGAAGAAATCTTTTCTAGAGATTTGAAAATATTGACAAGAATCTTTCTCTCTTTGGATTGTTTATGGACCAATCTGTAGGTGGAAGAGGAACAAAATTTTCCATTTTCAAATTGGAAACCATGGACTATTTCCCCGTTTCAAACTGACTGAGTTTGAATCTGGACTTAAATAACCCTGCAGGCCTTAACCCCCTGAGCTTCCTGCCCCTCCCAACGAGGATGAGCAGCGTTACCAGCACGTGCTCCCAGTTCTGCATCAGGTAAATGTCAGCTTGATCAATGATGAGGAGCTCAACAGAAGACAAGAAGTCAAAATCTCTCTTCTTCTCTCCTTCCGCCCCAATGATGGTCCTCAAGCCCAGAGGGGAGGCAATGAGGATGTCCGAGGAGTAAAAGGGGGCATAGAGTCGGATGCTTCTCTGAAGTATTGCCACTCCTACGCAAGACAGCCACGTACACATCAGTTTAGCCATCGCTACCCAGCCATTAGCTGCCACCCACTCAAAGCACCCCCGTCCTCGTACCTTCCACATGCCACCGTAACCATGCTCAACCGGCTTTAATTATTAAAATCACCATCATCATCCCTCCCTTCCACCTGGGTCCCGTCTCTTCCTTGCCTTCACGGTCAAACTTCTCTACTTGGAAATCTCCCACTCACTCCTCAATGCACCACCATCTGGCCTCTGATGCTCAGGACTCCACTGAAACTGCACTTGCTCAGGTCGCCAAGAGCTCTCGACTACCAATGGTACTTAGTGTTCCTCGTCACGACAGCACTCTGAACACACCCTCCTGGAAATGTTCTGTTCCTCACTGGTGGTTTCCATGACGTCAATGCCTATTACTTCCTCTTCTACCACTGCCTTATCGATCTTTCCAGACCCAAATATCTCTTCCACAAACCTCTAGATTCACCCCCAAGTTCTACTTACACTCTACGTAGCGCTTTGGGTAAATTTACTCAATAAACATGGTTTTAATATCGCCTTCGCACAAATCTGTATTTCCCACTTCTCTTTCCTGAGCTCAAGACTGAGGTATCAGCAACTTTCTAGACACCTGCACATGTTTAAAACTGGACATCAACTCTCGTCCCCTTGCACCTTGCAGCCTTGCTACAGCCCATGTGAGTCTCGGGTCAAGGCCGGCTTATTCACTGAGGCCTCTGCACACACACTTTCTTGTCTGAAACCTTTCCCTCCACTCTAACCACTCCCCTTTGTAAATGGCTAAATCCCACTCAGGTTTCAACTTACCGTGTACCACCGAAAATAAGACCTAGCCAGACCATCAGCTTTAATGCGTCTTTTGGAGCAAAAATTAATAAGACCGGGTCTTACATTATATAAGACCCGGTATTATATTATTATAATTATAAATATTATGTTATTATATTATATTATATTATATTACATTATACCCGGTCTTATATTAAAGTAAGACCAGGTCTTATATTAATTTTTGCTCCAAAGGACGCGTTAGAGCTGATGGTCCGGCTGGGTCTTATTTTCGGGGAAACACGGTAGTGCAGACAGCACCTCCCCCAGGAGGCCTCCTCTACCCACCCTGTGCCCGTTCAGTACAGCGATTGCTTTAAGTGCTCCCAGAACACCCACTGCGTCCTCGGATCATAACTCTTCTCATTCTGTACTGTCTGTTTCCCCACTAGGCTGGACTCACTAAAGAGCAGAAATCATAACTTTTGTGCCTGTATTCCCAGGTTCTTAACAGTGCCTGGCACGCAGAGCTGCTTAATAAATGCTTGGGGAATGAGCATATTTGACTAATGAACTTTTCCAACGACTTTATCAATGTACAACCAGTCAAGTACACGGGAGCTGAATGAGACAAGCAAAAACATGGAAAGTCACATGGGCATCAGTAGGCCCCGAGTGGCGATGATTCAGGCGTAGGCACTGTACATGGCAGGCAGGTGGGAACTCTACCACTGCGTACAGATGCTCAGATTATGCAGCCTCCCCACACTGACCCCCTCGGCCCATCACTTCCAGCTCCCCCAAGAATTCCTGTAACATGGACTATGCGCTACCAGCCATGGGTGAGCAGAGACATTTCTGTTATTAATGGGGATGTGCCTTTACACATGCCTGCAGGGACACTGCACCCCAGTAGCCAAGGGTCCAGCCTACTGGCCACGGCAGGACGCTCTCCCCTGGCAGACCAGATGTCTCCCAGCATGTTGGTCCTGTTAGGAGACTGAGACAACGCCTAATTCCAGGCTTCTAGCCTCCAGCTGCCACGTGAACCTCACCCCTCAGCTCCCTCCGGGTCTCAGCTCTCACAGGAAGGAATTACCGATCCTGAAGTGGTCATCGATATTGCCCACAAACACGGCTTCGTAATCCTCAGGCCTCTTCAGGTTGGGGGGTCTCTCCTCAGGATCCGAGCCATACTCTCCGTTAAACCTCTTTTTGTTGCTCACGATTATTTTCTTCTTGCTGTCGCCCTCAAGGAGGCTGATGAAGAGCTGTACCACCCGCAAAGCAGCTTCCCGGAACGGCACCACTATTAGCACCTGGAAGAAACGATGAGCAGCCTCCGTGGGGACCGGGACGGAAGCGCAGCTCGCGGGGAGCCTGCTAAAGAGCCCTCTGCCCAGCAGCGGCGCCCAGCCAGGGACCGTGCCACCCACTTCACACAGCCCCTGGCTCAGTCCTGGGAGCTGAGCATACGCACAGCACCACGTCCTGTGGGCTTTAGTCACATAGCAGTTCCACGGGAGGCGATTCTCAGGCAGAATTTGGAAACACCTTTTAGCTAAGTGAATACCTTTAACAGAGGTGTCCACTAGCAAACACCCAGGGTATAAACACATAAGTTCTTTGAGGGTAAGGGATGTGGCTCATTTGTATCTCCTACAGGAGACCCAAGGAACAAATATATGCTGAATAAATACTGAATTAGATATAAGGAGTAGAGAACAAGCAAAGCTGGAAGGAAAAGGACTAAGGCATCACTACTTTTCTAGTACATTTTCTAGTACATTCTGTAGCGCATTTTTCAGAAAAGATGATAAAGCATTTCTGAAATAAGATCATATTTTAATGGGAAATATAGGACTTGGTTTTCCGAACATTTCCTTAAATGCTTAAAGTTACAACTCTTGGGGGGGGGGGCAGAAGATGCTTAATAAATGATTAATTTTTAGCTACTCTTTTATAAACAATACAATCAGTGGAAATAACCCGTCAGATCACGCAATTCACCATTCTAAATGTGCTTCCTGGGTAATCTGTCTCTTACTCTTTTTTGTAATTCTAAATGGAAACAGCTAATCTTACAATCCTGATGTTCAAGACTCTGAGGTAGTTTCCCAAAGAGGCAACCAGCACAGCCAGAGGGAGGCGGTAATGCAGCTCGGTGCAGTGCAGGGTCGACAGACCAGAGAGAAAAGGGCCAAGTTATTGTCCCAGCCGTGACCCTAAGTAAGTGTCCAGGCTTTGGTTTCCTGTCATCAAACAAAGGGGTTGGACTAAGAAACCTCTAAACACCACATCAGTGTTAAAACCGGAGAATCCTATTAAGCTCAATGAGAACACTAAAAAGAAGAAGCTTCTTCAATATGGAGAGACATGGGCTGAGGGGAGGAGGGACCTAGCTCCGTAACATCATGAAAAGTGTAGACAGAATGAAAAGACACTTTCTATCAAAGCCCTAAACCCACTGGAGCTTATGAGACTAAATCGATGGGCTTTCAGCAGCAACAACTATACAATGGAAAAATTGGGGTTTTTCTTTTCCAAGGGTCACATATTTGTGTGGCTTAGTGAAGAGAATCCTTGGTTCTAGTCCCATCTCTGCTACTCTTCTCTGGTTCTCTCTAGCAAGGCCCCCTACAAATCTAGGTCTCGGGCTAGAGCTGTAACGTAAAGGGATTGGATAAAAGGCTCATTAAGGTCGCACCCAGCTCTGACAACCACAAAGAAGAGATTTGTAATGGAGTGTTATGTACGTTCAGGGTTTATCTTTAAAGAGAATGATTATGGAGGTACCTCCTACTCGCAAGTTTCCTGTTAGAGCCACTGCTGGAAAGTCACTGCGCCGTCTGCAGCGTGCCTCTGGCAGCACCTGGCTCATCCAGTGTGTTCACTCTTGGACTCATTCGTCACTCTAATCATTAAACACCTGAGCCCCTGCTAGGCGCCAGGCCCCTACGTGGCAGTGGCTCGCAGCCGAACTTCTTGAGGGCAAAGTTCTCCTGCTGCCACTCACCTTGGGCCTCGTTAGCCCTTGGTCCCTGAAGTCATCGTCGTCTCCCACGCCAAGTTTCTGGCTTCGGCGTCTGCTGTTGTTGCCAAGCACCTGGGCGTTGGCCTTGAGGACGTGATTCAGGGCGTGCAGGCAGTACACGTGGCGGATCTCCTCGCCGTTCTGCAGGGCGGTCCTTTCTGGGTAGAACAAGTCCCGATACGAATTCATAATCAGGAAGAGCTCTTTCTGAAGGGGTGTGAAGGGGCTACTCGATTTGTGGAGACCAGAGAGGAACTGGCTGTTGGTCTTGGTCCAGGTGGTTTCCAAAGGCTTCTGGAGATGAAGTGACTTTAAATCAATGTCCTTTGGGGGTTTAAATGTTTCCAACTTCTGAAACTTAGATGAAAAGACAAGCTGGCCCAGGATGGGCCACTAAGGGAGAGACAGATCAAGAGCTAAGTTAGAAATGAATTATAGTACCTTATATTATAATTCACACAGTACTTCATAATGTACCACAGTACTTCAAATTACCTCTTGTGATTTGTAGGTCATTGAATCCTCATAATAACCCTACAAGACAGACACTATACTGCTCTTCTTACAGTTTAGGAAATACTGAGGTTTAAAGAGGATTCCAACTTCTTCAAACACTTTTGAAATGACAAAATTACAGACATAGAAAACAGATTAATGGTTATCAAGAACTAGGAATGGGAGAGGGAGATGGCTGTGCTTATTAAAGGGCGAGGGGAAACGAGGAATCTTAATGGAGCTGGAAATGTTCCATGTCATGACCACGGTGGTGGATGGGGAACCTACACATGTGATAAAACAGTATAAACACATACAACGGAGTAGGAGCAGAACCGGGGGAAATGTGAGTAAGACAGGTAGGTTTGTCAATGTCGATTTCCTGGCTGTGATACTGTGTTACAGTTTTGCAAGATGTTGACCATTCGGGAAAACTGGGCAAAGAGCATAACGGACATCCTTGTATTATTTCTTACAACTGCATGTATAATTATCTCAATAAAAATTTCAATTAAAAAAGTATGGTCAACTCTCATAAATAGCATCAGTTGGTGAAAAACAAAAAACCAAAGCAAAAACTGCTCCATATCTGAGTAATTTACTTGTATTTACCGACATCTGCTATTTCAAACAAATGAACAGCAGCTGTAGCTACAGTCTTACTGAACACTTTCTATGTATCAGTCAGTACATTATTTTGAGGTCGGCATTACTCTTCCCCTCTAACAGATGAGAACAGTGAAGATCAAAACGGTAGATTAACTTGCCTTAGGTCATGTTAACAGTCCCTTGCAGATACTGGTTTACCCCCTGGAGTACTGTCTCCAAAACACTCTTACCTTCCCTGGCTCCCAAGCTCCAGCTTCCCAGTGTCTTTCCTAATCACACCTGTGCCTTCCTGTGTCCTGCTCCCCCATCAAGCCATCACCACAGGTACATACCCTGCATTTGGGGAGGCTGCTAAGACCCAAGACCAGTGCTTTACTTAGAGCTTTTCTCTTTTGTGACTGGGATGACCCAGCAACACTTACTTTTAGCTGGCAGGTCTTTTGGGGATTTGTGGCAATAGACTGAATTTCTTTTTCTTTCAGTTCTTTGTTCACGTGTTGTAGAAATGGATCTAATTCAGAAACAAAGACTGTCAGAACACTTGGAGGAAATGGTAGGCATTTTTTGGTCTCCCTCTGTGACTCACATGCTGTTTTTCACGAATGTTAACTCATACTTTTTCCCATCTACTTTCCCCATCCTCTCTCCCAGTCCAGAGCTTGAAAGCTTCTGACAGGTTCCCTTTTCTAAAGCATTTCTCTAATCACATTACTCCCCAGCTCAAAAAACTTTTGAAGAAATTTCTCAGTCTGAATTTGGGGCACTACAGGATGTATGCCTCCAAGCTGCCTCTTCCACGTAATTTTTGAATTATTAACATATGGTCCTCAAGTTCTTCTGCCCCTGTGCTTTCCTGCCTTCATTAAACAGTCTATCCTGTCCTTCACCTCATTTTTGTTTATACATAGTTCAATATTACTCCCTGACTCACAATAAATAATGATTTGCCAGGAGCCTAACGTGTCAGGCATAGTGCTGGCTCCACTACAAGGCCATCCCTGGTCCCCTGTAGACAGCCCCCCACCCTACCCCCATCACCAACCCCAACATACGTATGTTATCTATTCTACTAGACTGTGCGATCCCTGAGGGCAGGTTCCATGTCTGATTTATTGTATACTGCAGTACACAGAGAAATGTTCAATACTCAACTGAGTTGAGCAAATGATCTAAATGGTAGCACCTTCACTCGGGTTTTTATCTTCCGTGCTCTGAGCTGGCCACCCAACCTTTTCTTCCATTCCCCTCATTTAGAAGCAAAGCTAAATGACCCACTCAAGGCTCCAAAAGGTAAAACTTCAAATGCAATGCACCTTGTAACGAAATATCTAAGATAGAAGTGAACAACAGAACATAAGAATTCTAGGTGCTAATATATTTGCTCAGGCAAAGCAACCAGAGATATTTTAGGATAGTCAAGCTTCCTAATGTTTCCTCCGGGTTTTTAAGTTTTGACAGTTGAGAATGGGGTTTGTGCCTACATTCTACCTCTGCTTCTCCCTCTCTGGCATAATAACCACCAGAACCAAATGAGCCAAATTAAAATTTCAGCTTCATTAATGATATAGTTGGGTTGAAGACTAGCACTGGGACCAAAACAGGGAGTTAGGAAACAGAATGGCACACCTCACTTGCCCACCAGGCTAAGAAATTGGTCCTGAGAGAAAGAGAATAGAGACCTGTCCCAGCCTACAATACACAGGCCTTGTCCAAGTGATGCCATTTAGACTAGAGGCACGGCCAAGAGGCCAAGAGAGACTGGGAAGAAAGAGTGGAGCTTTTTGGCTCCTAAGAAGTTCCACGGTAATAAGGACCAATCAGATTAGCCACCCTGGTCTCACAAATCTTGAAAATTATCGTTCCAACAAAAAAGAGCAACTGAAGGGTAGAGAGAAAAGTTCAAAGTATTTCTCCACTTTCTTTTCTACTTGGGAAGAAAAACCAAAGTCTTCCTCTGACCCCAATTGTGAAAATGTGAGGCCTGGGGTATTGGTCTCCCCTGCTACCCTTCTGGAAGGGTATTTAAACATACCCTTCTGGATGTCTATTTTTCTAAACATCACTGCCCCTCGCCCTCCCTACCGTCCCTCCCCTATACTGCCTAACCACTGAAAAGCACAAAATACCTTTGAGAAGTATTTCTTCTCAGCACTCAATCTAGCTGCTAAAGTATCTGTTTTTATTGTTGCTCATTCCAATGACAGGAGATTTAACATGTTATTAGCCTACAACACCATACTAAACACTTGGTGAATTCAAACAACACATACTGTGCTCTGACCTTGTGATGCTTTTGGAGAACAATTGCCTCTACTTTCCTCTTCCAGAAAATTGGTTTCCAAGCTGAAGAGTGACTCATGTTTTGCATCCGTAAACTCCTCAGGATATTCTTGTTGTGATGTGCCAGGTGGCTCGTCCCCATCTTTTCCCTCAGGGTCGGCAGGTAAGATCCTATCTCCAATTTTGAGAAACAGTTTGTAAAATTATTTACTCATAAGTATAATTATACTTCTGTTGACACATAAAATCTAATTCCTTTGCCTATATCAACACTGATGTTCATTGCCATTATTTACTTTTAAGCAAATTCAGGTAGAAAACAAATTTCAAAATTAAGCTTGTTTATTGACCCAGTTCCATTTCTAGGAATTATTCTAAGATAACTAAACAAAGTACACTAAGACAGTGCATGTAAGATGCTCAAAGCATCACTGATCATAAGAAATAACTGGGGAAAATGATTTCATCATATTCTATCAATGGGGTAATTAAATTACAAAGTATCACTTACAATGAAATACTATGTAATTAAGATGTGTGAATCCATAGTTAAACACATGGAAAAATGTCCATGGTGTATTATTAAAGAAAAAAAGTAACAGAAATGTATGAGACCATTATTCACATACACACAAATATATATACATACTTGTACTGGCACATGTATCTATAAAAAAGTAGTCTGGAAGGTTATATAGAATGTTAAGGTGTTTATCTCTAAGTGGTGGGGAAATAGATTAACTATATTACCTTCTTAAATTTCTATAGTAAACACGTATTACTTTTATAATTTAAAAAAAAAAAAGCAACCTTCCTTTTGAAAAAACAAAAACAAAACAAAAAAATCCCTAAGTCTGAGGCAATGAATTTTTATCCTAGTAAAACTAATAAAATACTAGGAACGGTGTGTGACACCTTCAAGTATAGAAAAAAATATGCAGTAAAGAAAATAGGCATTAAGACAGTGAGATATAGTCACCTAGATATAGTCAGACAATGAAATACTACTCCAGCAATAAAACGTAATGAATTCATAATACATGAACAACATGGGTGAATCATGAGGAGTCAAAGAAGCCAGACGCAAAAGGGTACGTACTGTATGCTTCCAATTTTATGAATTTCTAGAACAGGCAAAACTAATCTATAGTGAAAGAAAGCAGGTCAGTGGTTGTCCAATGTCAGGGGTGGGAAATTGGCTGTAAAAGGACAAGAAGGAACTTTCTGGAGGCATTAGAGATGTTCTGTATCTTGATCGTGACAGTAATAATACAGACGTATACATTTGTCAAAAATCATTGAGTTATTTACTTTAAACGGTACACTTTATTGTATGTAAATCACACCTCAATAATGGTGATTTTAAAGTTAAAGAAAAAAATCACCTAGAAGTCTGAGTGAGAAAGTTCCTTTAGGTTTTCAATCCCAGCTCTTCTCTGAAGCCTTCCCTCGGCGGCATGCGACCACTCGGCATCTCTTCAATGCTTTTTATCTAGCTGTTCCATAAAAATCTGCTACTTGACAATTTTTATATATTTGTATCTACTTTCCATTAAACTTGGCTTCTCTTAAGGGATGAACAGTAGTCTCTCTAATAAACTGAGACCATCACAAAAACAGAATTATGGTTTCGTTCCTCCGAATCAGGAAAACTTTAACTAGGATTGATGAAGTCCTGGAAATCCTAAGCAAAAATGTCGTTTCTCTGGTGAGAAGGTTCTATGTTTTCATCAGATTCTCAAAGACATCACTGAAGCCAACAAGGTTAGGAATCTCTCTTTGGCTCCATGTGCTGTCACCCAACTCACAGTACGGGGCAGTGTGCCCACGGGGCAATCTGTCAATGGTCCTGGCACAGAAGATGAACCCACACTAGAGATACTTACTCTCCCGCAGTTCAGTGGACTCTGCCGCTGCTTCTTCCTCCACACTGACCTCACTGTCACCATCTTCATCGTTCGTTTCTGCCTCCTCTACAGCACTGTCTTCTTCCTCCTCCTCTTCTTCCTCCTCCTCTTCCTCCTCCTCCTCTTCCTCGGAAACAGTCTTTAATGTGGCCAGTAGTTTGTGGTACCCCGAAACTTGTTCTGGTTCACTCTCTGCTTCACTTTCAGAACTTGAAGTATCTGAACTCTCTGACTAAAAGGATAACGGGGAGTTTAAAAACCAAACGATATTGCTCTCATTGCTACCCTATGACGATTATCAGGCCAATCAATCATGTAACATTCAGACTTTCCTGTATAAAAATTAGCTCTTCTGCAAACACGCAATCCTATCTATTCGGCCAAGCCCAGCACCAAGTTTATTTAAAATAGCTAATCTAGCTAAGACCCTAGAAGCTCTTCATTTCTGAACTGCTAATGTTCCCCGTGGGAAGAAAGCTGACATAGAGCTTTAGGCTATAAGGAGACCTAATCTGTCAGGCACTTGGCCCATTTAAAGGAGCAACAGGAAAATTACAATACAACCAAGTACTGCAGGCTGGTAAGCCTCTGGAACAGGATCTAATAGATTGATCTCTTGGGGCAGTTTCAAAATCCCGTTACTGCTGTAATTATCACAACAGCATTGTAAGACATCTGCATTCAAAATGAAGCAATATTACTAAAATAACAGCTTACATCTAAAATCAAAAAGAGTGGAAATACAGCCAAACTTTATTATTATATATAATCTTAAAAGTAACAACCCAAAACCAACTATTATAAAGAAGGAATAAAGCTTTACCAGTTGACACATCTGTGGTTTTGTTTCCTTTCTGGAAACCCTGAAAAGAAACAGGTAATGTTAAACTCAAACTACAAGTATGTAGCAATTAGGAAAAAGCCTAATGATACAACGTTAGGTGAAAACCGCAGAATATACCATTATAAACACATCATAACTACAGTTTACATAACTATAGTCATGTAAAAACTACACACGCGCTGGGGCAAGGATTGTAAGAGTAGAAACAACTTTATAATAACTGACAAATGAAAAGTTTCCCGAGGTCACATGACAAATACAAGAGTCACCCAACAAGTGGCTCTCATCCAAAAGATGGCTAAATTTGGCAAATAAAAGACCTCGGGTTCACCTTTTCTAGCAAATTTCTTAACGAGACAACCCCCCTAATGCACTGATAAAACGGCCCAAAGTGGCGGTGCGAGCACCACGATCACCACTGAGAGGCTGGAAACGCACAGCGACCGACACAGCAGTTTCCTCACTGCACCTGGATAGATCAGGGGTGTCGGAGGCGCCCGCAAACAATTCTTTAAAAACACACAAAAAACCAAAACAACCTAGAAAATCTATGACCATACACTCCAGCCCACACCCAGCGGGCGCGCGGTCCAGCATCAAGCTCCGGGCTCCACGCGCGAAGCAGCCGTTCTCAGGCGCGACGCCGCCAGCATCCTCCCCGGCACCGACCGGGCCAGACCCTGGGCACCGCGGACGCCGGGGAACCGTGGGCTCCCACTGGGAAAAGCCGCGGCAGCTCTGGCCCCAGTCATGCCCCCCCCCCCCCGTACCTGTCGTAGAAGGGATGCTCCTCGCCGAAATCCCGAAGATGCTTCTTCTGCTTTTTCGTCAGGGTGCTGAGCAGCTGGCTCTGGCTCCGGCTCCCGCGTTTGCCCATAGCGAAAAATCAAGTTTGTCTGATTGCAAACGCCGCGTTTCCCACCAGGAAGTGGTCTCGCCAACCCACTCGCGTGGGCTCGCCGGAAGCGCTTTACGGCACAAGCGAGTTGCCGGAAAGCAGACCCGCTTTACGTCGCGCTTGTACGACAAGTGCTGGCACTTCCTGGTCTCGCTTCCGCCCCCTAGCGAGGCCCCTTGGAAACACGTGCACACATGCTGACGTCTTTGTTCTTTGAGTCCTAGGTCGTTGGCAGGTGGCTGGGGCCTGCGAGGGGTGGGCAATGGGGGGGCGTGCTTTGTGATTCCGCTTTGGCTGTGGGGTTCAGCCTGTGTAAACATGCAATAGCGGAGATGGTTGAAGGCAGTGATTATACCATAATAAAAATACCAACCAATATTTCAAGGTGCCGGCACATCTCACTTCATCCTCACCGACACTACACAAATAGGTCATTTTAATACGCCTGATAGTGCAGATGAAACCGATGCTGCCACACGCGTGTGCTATATCAAGAATGGAGACACAAGACTGAGATTCCCGCCCTCACCCCACCCCTCATTTTCTGAAAGGGTTGGAACAACTAGAAACATTCTTCATATTACAAGAGCAGAAACACACAGAGAGGTAAAGTGACTTTCCTAAGATTACCCGGAAAGCCAGATGTTGGAAGAAGCAGTAGAACTCAACCCCATGTCTCACAGCTAAACTCTGGCAAAGGGGGATGGAAAACTTTAAGGTGCAGTGTCTTGATCATGAAGATACGTTCTGTATCTTGATCATGGTGGTGGTTAACACCTTGTGTACAATTACCAAAATTAATCAAACTGTGCATTTAAACTTGGTGAATTTTAATGTATGTAAGTAATAGCCTCAGTAAACAAAGAAGGAAAAAGGAAAAAAACACAACTGGACTCATGTACTCCAGGAACACGCAGGGTGTGCAGGGCTACTTGAGACCACGGGATGAACACAGCGACACTTTTCTCCTAATAATAACTTATAATGTCATGTTCTACAAAAACAAAATGGTAATGCATAGACCACAAGATTCACCTGAATTTTTAAGGTGAAACAGGATCCATCAGAGAGAGTGCTGGACTCTGCCACTAGGGGTGTGTTGCTGTGGGAAAATCAGCTTTGTCCAATACCATGTCACACCTGCAGAAGTCGTACTAGAGCTACGACGATCCTATTCTTGTCAGTTCCAATGACTATCTACTACTCTTAATCAGATTCTGGGATATCAGCGTGGGGTAGAGAGGGCAGGTAGAGGGCGTATCAAGGAAATATGCCAACAGCAGGTGGTGTAGCAGCTGGCCCAGCCAAGGAACCCATGAACAAACAGACTTCTGTCTTCTGTCTAATAAAAGGTACCGTCACTTATGTCAACAAAAGGCTGTTTGCAAAATGTCATCATATATTTTAAGGTGCTAAGTATAGTATAAGCTGTCTATAACAATAAAGAGTCAGATGTTTTTTCTCCTCCCACCCTATCCCAAATGGCCCAGCTTTCCTCCCCAGAGGCAACCAGTTTCTTGGTATTCTTCCAGAGATCTTCTATAAAAAGCTATACTCTTGAGCACTTGAAGTGACTCCTTACTCTCTCCTGGTTTCCATATCCTCATAGTCTTCTGAACAGGTCTAGACGGTTCCCAGCTTTAGGCAAGAATGTGTCCCAGCCCTTCCCAAGCGGTCTCCTCATTGGCTCACTGAGCAATGGAAAGGGGGCCCCTCTTCTCCTGAAAACATTTATATTAGCTTTGAACAACATAAAAGGGGACCCTTTGTGAAATTTTAACGTGAGAGTCCAGAATTTGAACTTTTTTTCCCACACCTCCCGTGAAAGTTCTCTTAGTAAAACCCACACCAGTGAAGTGCGAACTACTGAAGGCCCTGGGAAAATTGTAAGGAAGCAAAATTTGTTCTCTTTCTCCTCCCCACATACAGCCTTCCTTTTTCCTCCTCTAGGGTTTTCTTTTACCTTTACCCTCAGGCACTCAGTATTTTCAGGGATAAAGGCAGACCGGGAAATAATCTTTTATGCTCGTTCTTAGAGAGGTGTTTATGAATTGTTACTTTTCCCAGAGCGTTTGTCATTCCCAGGAGATTTCCCAGGATAATGATCTCAAGGGGTGGGAGAGAAATGACTGTCCCTTAAGACAAGAATATCAGAATATTCATGAAGGTGTTAATAATTTTTTTAAAAACTTTTGGAAAATTTCAAGTATATACAAAAGTAGCCAAAATGGTATAATGCATTCCTATGTACCCACTACTCAGTTTCAACAAGTATCAACACAAAACCATCTTGTTTCATATATACGGCCACCTGGTGCTCCTGACTCCCCTCTGCATTATTTTTGAAGCAAATCCCAGGCATTATACTATTTCATCTGTAAATATTTTAGTATGCATTTCTAAAACATAAGGGTTCTTTCTTTAACATAGTCACAATAGCATTATTTCACTTACAAAAAGTGATAATAATTATTTAATACCATCATATAACCAGTCAGTGTTTAAGTTCTGATTGTCTCATAAATGTGGTCTGTTGTTTTTCGTTTGTTTGTTTTTACACTTTGCTGGTTTTATGTGTTCTGCTGTTCTGTATATTTCTCACAAATAGGTTGTGGGATCCAGAACTTTGATCAGACTTCATTATAGTTGGTATTTTATATTCCCATCAGAAGTGTAATTTCTGGTTGCCTTTCATTGTGGGATGTTACCAGCAATTGGTGCTTAATGTCTAAATTTGTTAATTTATTAGATGTTGCATTCTATTAATAATTCTATCATAAGGGGTGATGTTCTAATTCTATCATTTCTTCTTCACTTACTTGCTGGACTATTTCCATGATGACAGACATCTCCCTTATGTAAATTTGGGTTACCTTGTGGTATAGTTTATATAGGAAAGGCAGAATAAATGCTTGATTCTCTCCATTCATTTACTGATTTTTAACACAAGGAGCTAATTCACTAGCTCTCCTAATGGTGATTCATCAAGTCTTTGCTTTTATTTTTGGTGTCATTATTAACTCACAGAGTTATACAAATTGAGGTGTTTTAATCCCTTGCAAACGTTATGGTGTATATGGTTTGAGAGAGATTATTTGATATACAGCTCTGTATTTGAAAAAGCAGATAAACAAACTGCTTTCTAATGCAAACTACAGAAAGTAAGCAGAGGTCTACCTGAGAGTCTCAGTGGTATGGGGGCAGGTCTACCCGAGATTCTCAGCGTTATGGGGGCACCCAACTTGAGGATACAGATCAGATAGTGGGTATGTTTGAGTTTTTAAACTTACGTGGTAACAAGGGCACATGTGTTCAAGACATATTTACAGGGAGCTGTTTGTAATCCAAAGGTATGACTCTCTAATGATGAAAGTCCAGACAGCTCAGCTACTGATCCGGGAAGATTCGAGGGATGGTGTGTGTACACGTGTGCATGTGTGTGAGTGTGTGTGTGTACATGCGTGCACACATGCCCTGCATCTTCCTCCCCCTAGAGGATTTAAATCAGAGTTTCCTTCATACAAGACCAGCCCCTCCACTACATGCATACACACGTGTCTGTGCACACCCCAAAGTAATCCAGCCTCTCCCTGAGAGTACTGGCAGAAATCAATCTTTCGCTATCCTTATAATGAAATGAGCCTATTTATTTATTCAAAAAAAATATTTACTAACCACTGTGTGTCAGGTGTTGTGCTAGCCACTGAGGCAGCTAAGATCCAGAACAGCCTCTTTAAGGAGTTTACAGTGCAGGTATGGATAGGTACACAGCTCATCACAACACACTGTGATAAATGCTGAGCTGATAAACGGTGGTTGCTGAGGAAGCTAAGGACAAAATCTGGGGGCCGGGAGCCTAGTTGGGGAGGGAGAATCCAGTGCAGTTGAGTGTTTGCCAGTCATATTCATTGAACATTAGTATTGAGCTCAAAATTGATCTTGAGTCTAGATCTTAGGCTGTATGGGTTGTTTCAGCTAACTTCATGAACGGCGTGTATGTGTGTGTGTTCAAGACAGGATATGAGGGATATAGAACAACAGGAAATCAGAAAGCTGTGTAGTCATTGGATTCCACAGCATTTATTGTGTATGGAGCAATGAGCTATCTAGGTGGAGCATATTTTAGAAAGAGAGATTATGTCTGAAAACAGAAAAGCTTTATAATGTACTTAAATGCACTCTAAATAACACAGAAATGTAAAATATTATTATATATAGTTGCTACCCTTTCTATTTAACTGTACCCACAAGAGGCACCCGTTGTCAACCCCAGAGCCTGGCATATAGTGACCTTTAATAAATATGTTTCCTCAGGTTTCTCAGAGATTGAGTTACATTAGGTCTAGCCTAAAACTGAAATATTTTACCAGATTTTGCTAATCTAATTAAGAACAAGCCTAGAAATTATGCTGGAGGGGATACAGGTTTACATCCCTCCCTCTAGTGGAGCATTGGTATAACTACACCCTGTTTTTCATATTTTCTGGCAAAGGCTCAGCATGCATACATACGTTCATTCATCAAACATTTACTAAACAGTTACTGTGTTCCAGGCATGATGCTAAGAATCGAGGATTTAAAAAGCTTAGACCTGGGGCTAGCCCGGTGGCTCAGGCAGTTGGAGCTCTGTGTTCCTAAGGCTGAAGGCAGCTGGTTCGATTCACACATGGGCCAGTGGGCTCTCAACCACAAGGTTGCCGGTTCAACTCCTCAAGTCCAGCAAGGGATGGTGGGCAGCGCCCCCTGCAACTAAAGATTGAACATGGCACCTCGAGCTGAGCTGCCACTGAGCTCCCAGATGGCTCAGTTGGTTGGAGCGCGTCCTCTCAAGCACAAGGTTGCCGCTTCGACTCCCGCAAGGGATGGTGGGCTGCGCCCCCTGCAACTAGAAACGGCAACTGGACCTGGAGCTGAGCTGCGTCCTCCACAACTAAGATTGAAAGGACAATAACTTGACTTGGAAAAAGACCTGGAAGTACACCCTGTTCCCCAATAAAGTCCTGTTTCTCTCCCCCAATAATAAAAAATAATAATAATAAAATAAAAATAAATAAAAAGCTCAGACTTCAAACTTCTCCCTTGAAGATCTCATAATCTAGTTAGGAAACAAAGCAATTAAAAATAATTACACTTTTATGGGCTAAACGCTGTGTTAGAAGCATGTACAAAAGGTTGTAGGAACCCAGAGGATAAAGAAACTCATTCTGCTATGCAGGGGAGGGAGAGAGGGTTATGGGGAGCCGTACAGAGGATGTGCCGAGTGGGGTTTCCTGGGTGAACACGTAGGGAAAGAATGTTCCAAGGAGAGGGACGAGCACGAGCAAAGGTGTAAAGACGTGTTTGGAGAACTGCTCGTGGCCCATGTCTCCGAGGAGGACGGAAGGGAGAGGAGAGGGTGGAGGAGGCAGGCATGTGAGGAGTCAGTGCACTAAAGGCTTTTCGAGCCTTGCTCGGAGTCGAGGTTCAATCCCATAGAAGGTGAGGACCCATTAAAGGATTTCAAGCAAGGCGGTGACGTGATCAGATTTGGACTTTAGAGAAATCATAGTGACATCTGGTAAACCTTCCTTTCCGGTGCCTCCCCTGAGCAGTTGGTTTGCTAGCGACGCTGCACAACAACACTTTGGAGGCTTTTTCACATTTTTACTAAATGCTTCCTCCCATTTCTCAATGTCTCTTGGAATTGGTATCTCAAGTTCCTCCTGATAGAATCGTTCTAAGTTGAGACTGTAGTGAATTCAGTTTATGAAATCCATGCTAGTCCTTGTGCAGCACATGAATATAATATGAGGGGAAGCCATGGGCCATCCTTAGGGTCCTGCTCCCCAGGGCTGCAGCTTCTGTCCTTCCCTTGTCCTTGTGGCCTCAGAGACGCTGCACCCCTCTGCCCAACACATGTGGAGATCATATATTTGGTTCGCATATTAAGCTAGCGATTTTTATTAGACATGCAAGTGGAGAAGTCCAGAAGGTAGTCAGATTTGCATATATACTTGGGGATCAGGGGAAAGGCCAGGTTGCCAGGATGCACTTGTGGGAGTTGTCAGCATCCCCATGAGACCAGATGAGATCACCTATCATAAATACAGAGAAGAGGCCTGGGCACTGAGCCCTGGGGCCCTGCACATCTAAGAGCCTGGGGGATGAGAAAGAACCAGCAAGGTGACTGGGAAGGAGCAGCCTTAGGGGGAGCAGGAAAGCTGGTGATGTCTCTCATTTACTGAGGGATCCTTCTCAAGAAAGGCAGGTTTACTGGACTCAGATGGATCCGGATTCAAGTCTCACTCACGTGTTAAGTACTACACGAGTTTACAATTCTTACGTGCCAGGAGGTCCAGTGCAGGACCTGCCAAGGGAACTTCTATGGAAGAATCAAACAAAGGTCCTGGCCTCAGGCTGCTTGCAGTCCAGAAGGAGGGAGCAGCCTAGAAGCCAATGATTCTCCATGACATCACAACGTGACACATTCTTTAACGAAAGTGTGAGCCATGTACTGAGAGAACAGACAGGAGTGGTGAATCCAGCCTACATGGCCTGACTTGCATGGGATGCATTTTCTTCTCAGTTGTCTTTTTTATGCCGTCTTGCCCAAGAAAATCATGACTCTTCTGAGCACCAGAACTCAATCTATGTGACAGTTTATGAGATTTTTTTTTTCTTTTGGAGAAAATAAGTGGAAAAAAGTCCTCAGGGTACCGATGTGGTCCTACTTTTTTAAAAATGGAGAATTTCTGTCTTGGACGAAATTGAGTCTATAATTACCCATTAGCTGCTGAAATGTTCTCCCACTTTTGACTGTGACCAAATCACTCCCCAGTGCCGCACCCACATCACAGGCTTAACTACCGAGCCCATTACATCGAGCCTGGTAGGCAGCAGTGACCTTAATCTTTTTCCTCGGGCGATGATTTACCTTCCACTTGAGGGGAGGGGACAGCTTTTCTTTCAAGATCGTGAAGCCCCAAGATCATCAACCATTCTCATGTGTAACAATCGTACGTTTCTCATGAACAAGATTTCCTAGCATCTTCTTGTGCTTTTTATTTCTCCTTGCTTTCTTCTCTATGCATTCATTCTGGTTAGAACTAACCATTTTAGAAATAAAATTTGTAATTCCAGGTGTCCTTCCTGAGTGTATTATAAATTCTTGCACTGAAAATTCCGCAAAGGCAGGTTGCAAAGCTGTGTGGAAGCCAGAGAGGAGCAGCGTGGAGAGCCAGCCTTACTCTGAGAACTCCTAGCTCCTGCAGCTGAGCCCAACAAGGTCTTTTGGAGCCAGATGAATGTTTGGTCATTGTGTCCTCCAATCTGAAAGTAACTGTAACAGTCCCCCTCTGATGGCTGGCGTGGGGGATGGTGAATGTCTTTGGGACGAGGCAGATTCGAGTGAAAATGGAAATGGGGGCAGCGTGGGGAAGGGTTGTGTCATCTGGGATCCAAGGAAATGTTTTCAACCACACAAAACTATACCTTGGAATCAGCATTTTCTCTTCAGAAAACAAAACAACCTTGAAAAATCATTAAAAGAAAAGAAACTCAGAAAATTGTGTATTCCCGATTTAAAAATGAAGAAACCACTAGGCTTTTCTCTTAGAAAAGATGATTAAGGTTTATTTTCTAAGAAGGGTAAATATTATTTGAAGAATAATCATTCTTCCAAGTTGTCCCTGTGCTTCAGCCTTTAACTAAAAGGACTAGTTTCTCCCAATATAGGAATCCCGATGACACTGAGTATAAGGGACGGAAGGTATGAAAAACTAATGTGTTGTGATCCTAACCACTGATGTGATGGTATTAGGAGGTGAGGCCTCTGGGAGGTGATTAGATCCTGAGGGTAGACGCCTCATGGATGGGGTTAGTGCCCTTATAAAGGGGATTCCAGAGAGCAACCTTGACCCTTCCTCAAGTGAGGACACAGTGAGAGGATGGCCTTCTGAGAACCAGGAAGTGGGCTCCCACCAGACACTGACTCTTCTTGGACTTTCCCGCCTCCATTATGGTGAAAAATAAATGTCTGCTGTTATGAGCCACTCAGTGTATGGTATTCTCTTCCAGCAGCCCACATGGACTAAGACATTGAGCTTCCCCATGAGTAGATTAGCAAGAAGCCCAGTCTTGCCCCGCGTTTGGCCCAGTCTCTCAGTGACGCTGACCCAATCTAAAGAGCCAGTCCTGGGTACAGTCATGTCGAGCAGTCACTGCTGAAGCCTCGTCATGTTCCAGGGCATATTCTCCCCTGCCCTCCCCCTCCACTCCCCCAGCTCCCCCCTCCCCAGCTTGTTACCCTCAGCCTCAGGAGTGCTGTGCCCGAATCAGCTCCCTATAGGAACTCTCTTCAGGGTCCAAACTCTGCAGTTGACAAGTGCGTAGCCCTTCCCCCAGGCACCCCCATCGTGTCAGGCTGGATGGGTTGGAAGGAGGCTTTCCTATCAGCCTCATGTGCTCACATAGCCAGTTCTCCCCTCTGATGGGCTCTAGGCCCTATGTCACTGGTCCAGATTCTCCCCCGTCTTAGGGTGAAAGTCATTTCAGTTAGCCTTGTCACAACTATCTGTCACTGAGCCTCGATCAGGGCACTCCTAGTTCATCTGGCATGTTGCGGGAACTTGGAATCTCAAAGAGACTAGAGCAATAATGTTCAATACAAGCTGTTAGCTGTTGAGCATTATTTAATGTCTTAGCACAAGTTCCTATGAAATAAAACTGAATGAAACAGGACGGATGGGGAGGAGTTAGCTCTCTGCTCTCAGATAAAGGCATCCATGTGCTCCCGTGTGCAGCAGGGAGAAGAGCAGGCTATAAAAACCAGCCCCTGCGAGCATATTCTTCTGAGAGCCAGGAGTCTTTTTCTTGTGATTTTCTAAAAGAATCTAAGGTAGGACCAATGCAAATGTACTAAAGACAGATTCTGGGTGACAGGGAAATTTTATAACACTGCTCATTCGCCGTCCTCAGAGTCCACAGTCTAAAATTCTTGAACTGTTGCCCAGTTTGGGCAGAGGCCTGGCTTGCCCTACCGATAGTAACTGCATAGAACATTGCTGTAAGTTTTGACAGCCACCTTACAGGCCAGATAAACATCATACTGCAGGCATGTCGAGAAAGCCCAGAGCTGTCTGCTAAGAGCCCTGGGAATCCAGAGAGAGACAGAGATGCTGCTTTGGCCTCTCACAGACAGGTCAATTGGGCACAACACAATTAGTCATGCTGAGCGTCTCCTCTACGCTAGACCTTTAGGGAATGAAATGCTGTGACTCTTCCTATGGTAGAGTCGCTCACCTTCTTGGAAGAAGCAGACGGATGCACACCTAGGAATAATGAAGACAACGAACAGACTCTGTACAGGGCCTCTAGGCGTGACCTTTAGCCGCCCTGGTTACTAGTGTACGACCTGCTACCTTGGGAGGGAAATGTTTTCCTGGATGGTCACGGCACAGCAACGACCTGATCCTCAGAATCAAGTGGTCAGGGCATTTTGGGTTGAGAGGTGACACCACAGCAGCTGGCATCCCTTCTGCCTGGTCCGGAGCTGGGGTAGGAACGGCATCTCCAAGCTTTTCCAGTTACCAGGTGTTTTTGACCCAGGAAAGTAAGCACAGATGTGTCCCAGGACAGAGAGGCTGCTGAGCCTGGAGAGCTGGGTGCCTTGTTGTGGTGAAGAATCCTCTGAAAAGGTGAAGAAACAAGTCTAAGTCAGGGTGGGTGGGAACAGGGCCTGGGGCTTCTAATCCACAATATTGGATTAGAAGAGGTTGGCCATCTCCTGAGAGAGTGAGGTAGGTATTTCTTACCAGAAGTGAAGTCCCCCAGTTTTCTACAGGGCTATGAGAAAAGTTGCTTTTAATTATGTTAATTACAACAACAGAGCACTTAACGTCTCAGGAGAGCTTTTCATCTTCAAAGGGGCTCCAGGATG
Organism: Rhinolophus sinicus; assembly: GCF_057876585.1. Taxonomy (NCBI): domain Eukaryota; kingdom Metazoa; phylum Chordata; class Mammalia; order Chiroptera; family Rhinolophidae; genus Rhinolophus; species Rhinolophus sinicus. The sequence goes on from NC_142511.1 coordinate 19,148,509, forward strand.
GAGCATTAACTGTTGACATGAAAGTCTGCAGTTTCAGAACGGAAGTTGGAGGGGCCCTAGCTGTGTGGGCTGGGACATCTGGTAGTGGCCTGGGATCCTCTAGCTTCTGGGTGGGGAATAGGTCACAGCATGGGTATGTGTCCCGAAACTGGCCCTCACCTCACTGGCGTTAGAGGATGGGGGGACAGTCTCAGTCTAATTCTCCTGAGCCCTGACCCTTTATATCGGGGTTGCCAGATAAATACAGGACACCTAGTTAAATTCAAATTTCAGATAAACAACAAACACACGCGTGCACTAAACAATTATTTGTGCACACACACATGTACAATCAGAGGCTGGGCTTCCTACCTGACAGACTCCTACCTGAGAGGTCAGCAAGTCGGGGCGTGTCTCCCCAGAGCCATAGGGAACAAGCTCTTTCCAGACCTGCCCAGACCCAGCCTCTTGGCCATCCGCACGTGGGAATCGTGGGAATTGGGAGAATCTTTCTTTCAGCTCTCAAGGGGCGGAAACTCAGGGCTGGGCCGCTGGGCAGTGTCCAGCCTTCTCACCTCCTTTATTTGCCTTAAATTTGGGGATGAAACCACCTCAGGAATGGAATGATTAAAGCTTCCTTTGACTCCCCTCCCATTTTTCCTTCTATACACCCTGACAGCTACCCCACCACATTATAGCTTAAGGGACAAATCTGTGGCCACCCATCCCATCACTCTGAACTGCTGCAATAGAAATTCCTCGGTGACAAAAACCAGAGAGAAATGGTCACTGGGCTGAGATGAGCTTCCTGCCTAGGCAAAGGAATCCAGGCTGCCAGGACGGGTCTGGGCCTGAACTAGAAATGCCGCTGGTTTCCCGGGCTGGGCGGGAAGGAAAGACAAGCTGGCACTTGCCACAGCACACAATAGTAACTGGGAGGTGGTGATGCCTGCTCAGAACCAGAGCGAAACTCGCAGGGCCTCCAGACATTGGCGCACTTAGAGAGTTTCCCAGGCCCCCAAAGCTTCAGATCCAACCCCTGGGCTCAGTCATTCAGGGTCAAGGACAGAGCATGTTGCCTTCTTCACGCCCCCAGGATGGACAGATGGTCACACACATCCTGCGATATTACTTCAGGCCTGTGGGCAAGATTAACATTCCCAAGCTTGGGTTCCCCTTGTGACTTAATAGAAAAGACATGGAGTCAGACAGATCGGGTGGGGTCAGCTTCCTACTCACCATTTACCAGCTGAGTGATCTTTTCAAAATTAAATTAAAAAAAAAAAATCCCCTGATGTACTTGAAAATAAAGCCTTTTAAGGAAAATGGAAGTGTATAAGATGAACCTGGCTGACTGGCGGGCAATGCTGAGCTGGGGATTCCTGTGCAGGAGGGCACTGAGCAATGCCTGTTCCTTTAAATACAAGATTCTGGAAAGATTCCAGAAAAGCTAATAATGGTAAATTACTCTTAGAATTGTAATGGGGAACAACAACAACTTTTCTGGTGGATTGTACTAGTTGGTAAAACATGCTAGTTTTTCTTTCTCTTCTTACCCTTTATTAACAAATTAAAAGTGTGTGGATATATGAATAAAATGTGACACACTCACCTCATGGGCATCATTCAGATCGTTACCTGCCCATTATGGAAGCATTTTGAACACTGACTAATAAATGTTTTTGACTAACTAACCTTCTGTCTGATTAGAGGAAGGGAAGAAGAGAGGAAGAAAAGGTAGAAGGAAGGAAGGATTGATTTTATGTCATTGAGAGGATCTTAGTAGAAATCCTGGCTCTTATTTTAGAAGCCACTGGTATCCTATTTCCCCAAGTCTCCCTTCTCTTGTTCTACTATTTTCCCATCTCCTTCCATTTCTATTTCTGCAGCAGCCATGCCCCAGTTCTGCTAATAATGTTTTGTAAACAGTGAACTAGAACTGAAAGAGCTGAAAGAGCTTTGAAGCTACCTGGCTGCCCCAAGGGATTTAGTTTGCTAGGCGCCAGGCCAGCAAAAGCCTGGTGGGTCCTTCTTTGGATTTCAAAGGCTACTGCTAGCAGCTGAACGTTATGCAGATGTCGCTGTGCTGGGGAGGGACAGGTGGTGTGTGGGCCACCTCCTCTCTGATACGTAAGTCTGAACAAAATAAGAGGGGAAAAAGTTCCAGAGAGTGAGATCAGAAGTTTCCCAGGGGGGTTAAAACCAGGTGGAGCTGCACACAGGACCTTGGTAAGGTGTGGAGAGCCCGGGGGATAGGGGGTGGTCTAAGGGTTTGATGCAGAGCTGTTTCTACTCTTAGTCCATCTTTCTTGTGAATCATTTTTGTCTATTTTGAAATTCATAGATTTGAACGGGAAGCTGAGCATGGACGCTTCCCGTGACCTATTATCGTCCATGAGCCTCAGTTGCTTCAAGTGTAAAATAGGCATACTAATAACTAACCCAAATACATGCATTTAGCAAGTGTGTACTGAACACCCACTGTGGGCCAGGCCCTGCTGCAAGCACTGAGAACACAGTGAAAGAAGACAAAGTCTCTGTGCTCCTGGATCTCAGTTATACTCTGGGACAGAAGCCCCAAATGGCAGCTCCTACGGGGTGTTTTGTAATTCAGATATTTTAAAAGTTTGCTGCAAACATAAAAAATTGGAAGATTTTTCATAAAAATCTAGATTTCCCAGTGGTAAAACTGGGTCAGTCTTTCTGTATGGTAACCATCAGCCAGAGCCCCGCGGCTGCTTGCTTGAAAAGGAAAGCATGCTCTCCAGGTAGCCGGTCCTCCGCATCTGAGCCACAGCCCCTAGCAACTCTTACCTTGCTCAACCTTAAGCAATGTTTTTGTTTTCTTTTTAACCTAAAACCTTTCGATGCACCCTTACTGTTAATAGGAGAAAGTCCAGCTCTTTGATTTGACATCCAAGGCCTTCCAGATCTGTTTCCTGCCGAATTCATCCCTACAAATGCTACACTCCAGCAAATTGCAGTTTTCTGACCATCCCATGTGGTACCGCTGAACCTTCGCAATGCTATTCTCTTCACCTGAAATATATTTTGTTTCTATTTGTCTATCCAAAAAATTGATATTTATTTTCAAGGGTCATCTTAAACATCCTCCTTCCTCTTTGTGAAGACTTCCTATGAGGAAACGCCCAGAGGGTCACATGATCTGGAGACCTTCCAAGATGCAAATGGTCCACTTGAAACCGGAGGCCCATAAATTGTTCTTCATCTTATGATTGGGCCCAGGAACCTTCCAATTGGTGAATTTGTAAAAAGTCTCAGCTTTCCCAATAAATGGGGACAAAATATAAAACTAAATGAAATTATATGTGTAAACAAAATTAGATAATACATAAAAGCCATTAGAATGGAGTTATTGATGCTAACGAGTAGTAGTTATGATTCCAGTTGTGATTATTATGAATATTCCATGGGAAGGTAAGTTCATCAAGAGTAGTATTCAAAGTGTGTTCAAAGGGAAGAGTGTATTAGGGCTGGTGGTTAGTGGGATGGTTGCAAAAGGAGGCTAGGGCCAGAAAAGGCTCTTCTACCTGCTCTCCCTGCTTGGCCCTTTATTTCCTTTTATCTTAAACACAGCAGCCAGAGCAGATCAGCCCATGTCACGCTTCTGCTCAAAAGCCCTTAGTGGCTTCCTGGTACTCCTACAGCAGAAGCTAAACATTGTCTCTCAGACCTCACATCTCAACACTCTCCCCTCACTCCTCACTCTATTCCAGCCACTGGCCTCATTCTGACCTCTCTGCTCCTCCTTTAACTGGAAAACCTGCTGTTGCGTCAGGGCCTGTTCACTTCTCGGCCCTTCTTTCTGGAACTATCTTCCCTCTGCTACACATAGGGCTTCCTCCATCACTTTCTTAGATCTCCACTCAGACATCTTCTTCTCCCTGGTTAGTCTATCTAAAATTTTACTCCTTCTTTGCCCCTCTGTTTCTAACTTCCTTCTGTTGTCTATTGTTCTTCTTAGGACTTACCGCTGACGAACATGCCTTACTTATTTTACTTACGTATCTTGCTTATTGTCTGTCTCCTCCACAACGCTATCAGTGCCACGAGAGCGGACGTTTTTATCTGCCTCTCTGCTGTATCCCCAGCGCCTAGAACAGAGCCTGGCACACAGTAGATACACAATAACCATTTTTTGGATGCGTGAATAAAGTTTTTTGATTCAATAAATATTAGGAAGTCACAGAATGTTTTGAGCAGGAGATTGAATGGATCAGAGCTCATGGAGGCCTGCAGGATAAATTAGAGTGGGGCTGGAAGCTGAGAGATAGAAGGTGGTCACAATAGTAGGATGACACATCGTGAGTTTAAACAGAGGACTTCGGTAGGAATAAAAGACCACAGGAGGCAGTAAGTTGTATGAGGCCAGGGATTTTGTTTGGCATATACTAAATAGTCAATAAATATTGACTGAATGATGAATGAAGGACCGATGCTTGTGTGTCACGTGGGATGAACTCAGGGCTCTGGTCTGGGCCTGTCTTAGAAAAGACCTGAACCCTTTTTGCTCTAGACTCTGGGGTTTTCCTGGCTAGGGGTTACGTGAGGTCAACACTGAATTCCTACATCTGTATGTATATCTTCCCTTCTTTCCTTAATTAGGCTAACCCTCCACGACATTTAGTCACTTTTTAGGCTTCAGTTTAGCGCAGACAAATTGGGGTTCAGGCTGTAGGAACTGAGGTTGGGTGTGCGTTGCAGGTGTCTAGGGGCAGGGACCAGATTGAATGAGCTTTTTGAATGCTACACAGCTCACGTTTTAGATGATGTGGGACAATTAGTGTAGAAGGGAGCCTGTAGTGTGGAAATCAGTGCGCCAGTGTAGAGCCACTCAGGAGAGTGGAAACCCCTGTGGACACCATCCCTACCTTTCCCGCAGAACCACAGGTTATTGGATAGGAGCTAATCTAGGTGTGTGGACTATGTTTAGAGAAAGTTCCCACAGTGGAGGGGTGACGGGGTGGAGGGTTAGAGCTGCTACTTGGTCAAAGAACCTCTTATTTATATCCTCCCTTGCGTGCCCTTTGGTTAGACACATCTCCCCCAAAGGAATTATTGCTGAGCTCTGAGATCTACACTTGGACCTTGGCCCTAATCCAATCACAGAAATGAGGGGCTTCCTGTCACCCCTGCCCCAAGAATAAATATATAGTAACTCATTGCTGAATTCCTCAGGTGTTTGTTAAGTGAATGCCAGGTGCCCAGAACTGTGCCAGTTTCTCGCCTACAGGTGGGTACAGCAGGGAAGGAAAATAACTTCTGCCGCCACCTCTGATTGTTTTCTTATTTCGTTTACTCCTCTTGTCAATCATGTGGAATAGGCTGTATCCCCAAGTATGAGATGAGTAAACTGAGGTCCAGCTGGCTCATACTACCAGGAATTGAAAGAAGGGACATTAGAGACAAGTTTTGACTAATTTCAAAGCACAGGTTGTTTTCCCGAGACATCAGTGCTGCCTCTAGACTTTAATCATAGAACTAGGAATTGTTCCAACCAGAAAGTGATTGTGGAATTGGTTCAGCTCCTTGGACGAAGGGGCTCAGGCTCGGGTAGCAACAGCGACAGGCTCTGCTGTCTCTGAGTGCCAGGTCTCTCGACTCCCAAGTGCTCTCTTTCTTCTTTCTTAAAAAACAAAAACAGTACTGATAATATTTTCCTTAAATATTATACATATCAGTTTAAAAATCAAATAGTACTGAAAGCTTTATAACCCAAACATCAGCACTCTCCACTCCCTATTTTTATTGAAATAATATTTCATCTCCTAATGTTTTTGTTGAAATCTCTCATCCATTCTTAACTCCCCTCCCATTCTTTTTGTCCTGTCTTCCTCTTGTGGGTCAACATCTGTTTTTATTCCTTCATTATTGTACTGGAATGGTCTGGGAAGAGAGGAGAGAAAAAACACCTTTGGCCAATTGGTCTTATTGAACAGAAGCCCAATTTCTTACCACACCGCCACCCAAAGATTCTGTCTTCCCAGGTACCTCATTTTTCTGAAGTCAACTCATCAGCGTCCAGTGCGCACGGAACTCACTCTGAGCTTAGCCCAGTGCTAGGAGCTTCTGGCTTATTCCTGTCCGCGTGTGCCTTGCTTCCCTGACTGAGGCCTGAAGAGAATAATTTACATGAGGACACAAAGAGCAGATAACAGCAGTGCTGATCTCTCCAGCCACACAGCACTCGACCAATTTCAGAGACTTTTATATCCCGTTTCACAGCACGGTATCATCACAGAGAGATGCTTGGTGCTGACAGTGAAGTAAAAAATCAGGACACAGCTCTGTCCCAACAGGGCAGGATATTTGACATAGGACTGTGACCCCTTGCATTCATGAGAGTTGTAGTTTCTGATTCAGCTCTTTTGTCTGCAGGGCCAATGGAAGCGACCTTTGTCAGGGGAGATAGAAGCGGACTCTCAGGTTGGCACTGAAGAGGAGAAAGAATGGAGGGAGGGCCTCAGGGGGGTAGTTTACTTCCAAGTGATCAACTGGGCCTGTTTTCCCTCCTCCTCCTTCTCCTATTCCACAGAGATCCAAGTTTGAAATAAAGAAAGCTGCTTCTTTGAGAACATTTACCAGTGCTCAGCTTGGCTCAAGGATAAAAAGAGAGTCTGAACACGCAGCGGGGAATTCTCCTTAGGTCCCAAACCGAAGCCTGTTTCATTGCCTGGGTTGGAAAGGGAGGTTCATTCATGAAAGTATTTTCACTGCAGCTTCTGCTACATAAATGGTGGTACGTCTAGGATTTGGATCACAGTCTGGGAGACAATCTGTGGAGGGTAAGGGGACCGAGGGAGGAAGGGGCAGCAACCAATGTGCATCAAAATTTAGGCTATAGTTTAAGCAATGTGTTAGGCTTATGTGTGGCCTTAGTACCTTAAAAGACTTGGATGGAGCCAGAGAGAAACCAGGGCAGAGACTGCATTTGGGGTAGATCTGTTGGGTTCCAGCTTTGCAGAAGGCTGCGTGGGGCCTGAGTGCCTTTGACAGCACAGACTTGGATTGTTTAGCTTGAGGTCCCCTCCCACTCCAGCAGTCCCACCGGCCTGCGGCCCAGTCTCAGAGAGTACTGGTCCTCACTGACTCCCGGGACTAAGCTCTCCACTGTGCTCAGCCATTGGAAGCCTTCCCAGTTGCCACATCCTCTGCTCCGCTAAGAAGAGAGTAGGATTTGGGTCATGTGGCTTTCTTGTCACAGGCTTCATATTGAGGCTAACGACTCTGGGAGATGACAGAGACCCCTCCTCACCAAGGCAGAGCTGCCAGGGTGCAGGAGAGGGGAATTCCCTGATTCCCTGTAGTTGAGAATCAGGGCTCGTGTGCTGAAACATACATCCCACTGCCTGAAACTCAGACTCACAAGTGAGTCAGCACTGCCCCACCTGAGCAGGGAAGGAGAGCAAGCAAGGGGAGCATCCCAGGCCCAAGCCACACTAGGATGTCTGAATCCTGAGAGAGCTCTTTGAGAACATAGAAGAATTGATTCCTCCAGAGCCTTGGAGGGGCTCACAAGACGTTCCTACACCCCAGACCAAGCAGATGAGGATTGTCTCAAGCTGGGTCTCACCATTTGAAGAGCCAGGAAGTTCCTCCTCACCTCTACCTTAATTCCTCCTGCTTTCTCCCCTTTTCTTGGTTCTTTAGTAGAGTGACATGAGAGTTGGGACTTTGTTTTGTTTACTATAGTATCAAAAGTGCCTAGCTACGTGGATGACTAAAAATATATATGTATATTTAACAACCAGTGCAGTACCAGTCAGAACAGACTCTGGTTGGAGTGCTGAGTAGGGTCCAAGTGGAAAGAGCCCTGGGCTTGGGTTCTAGTCTTGCGTTTGTGGCTAATTTGCTGTGTGACCTTGAGCAAATCACTTGACCTCCTTGGACCTCAGTTTTCTCATCTATAAAAAGGGGGAATTAGGACTAGAGATTGCAAACTCATGTGCTTACAGGGTCAAGCAATTAAAGTAAATGAGTGATTACAATGTGGGTGGGGTTGTCCTAACTGTAACACGGAGACTGGCTCTACATGGCAGCTGTTGCCAGATGGAACTGCTGGCCCAGGGTGTCCAGAGCATTTGACTCTTAAAGAGATGCTGAGAATTCAGATGTTTATGTGAAGTCTCCTGGTGTTTAAAATACTGTGTGGGTAAAACAAATATTTTTAAGCCAGTTTCACCATTAGAATATAGGATTTTAAAGGCCCTCCCAGCTTGAATTTTCTAATTCAAATATATGTGTCTTCTAAAGAAGATCCTTGAGAAATCACCTTAGTTATGGGGATTTCAGCTAATGCAAAAGGAATGCCTGTGTGTGGGCTCATACTTGTATGCCATTGGGCTTTTAGCTCCCTTCAAATGACACTCTCCTGGTGGTTTTCCCCCATCCCTCACACACACCTACTGGACTGTTTGCTTGGTCTCTGGAGCCAAGCCCCGGGGCCAGATGGAAGATACTGCTTGTCCAGTAAGCTTATCAGTAGTAAAGAGTTGGCTGTGCTGATGAGATAGCCCTTCCCCTGCATGAAGGGAAGAGTGGCCACAGCCGTGGCTGAGTCAGGCTTGGGGCTTGCGGCGTTCCCAGGCCTTTGCTGGCTATGTCCCTAAGCTTAATTGGGACTAGGAATCAAGTCCACATTATTAGGAATCTAGAGCTCTCCAACCTACCTGTATTAGTCTGCTAGGGCTGCTAGAACAAAGTACCATAGACTGGATGGCTTAAACAACAGAAATTTATTATCTCACAATTCTGCAGGCTAAAAGTCCAAAACCAAGGTGTCTGTAAGGTTGGTTCCTTCTGAGGGATTTGAGGGAAGGATCTGTTTGGGCCTCTCCTTGGCTTATAGATGAACTCTTCTCCCTGTGTCTCTCTGCATCCTCCTCCCTCTGTGTCTGTCTGTCTCTGTGTCCAAATTTCCCTTTCTTATAAAGACACCAGGCATATTTGATTAGGGCCCCCCCCCCCAATGACCTCATTTTAACTTGATTGTCTCTGTAAATTCTATTTCCATGTAAGGTCACATTCTGAGATATTAGGGGTTATAGGACTTCAACCTCTGAATTTAGGGGGACATAATTCAACCCACAACACTATTCCTTTGGCCTCTCACTCGTTGCTTTCAAGTCCAAAACCTATGAACCCTGCTTGTGCCCCGCTCACCTGTGACAGCTCAGTGCTTCAGGGTCTCATGTACTGGAACACAGCTCACTCACTGTAAGTATTCTATATGGACTGAGGTTCATTGCAGTGGGAAAGGTGAAGGGACTCTCATCAAGCACCTATTAGGGGCCTTGGATTTCAGGTAATAACAGAAGATGTCATCATATTCTGTGAGGCACTGTCTATATGGTACTTTTTATCCTCATACACAGATAAAAATTGCAAGTATTTATGTAGCACTTGGTAAGTTCCAAATACTGTTCAAAGCACTTTATATGTAGTAACTTATTGAATGCCCATGATACCCCTTTGAGGTGGGGGCTATTATTTACCTCATTCTACGGATAAGAAACTTTCCCGTCTGTAGGAACAAATGAAGTTGGTGTTTGAATTCCAATAGTTTGAATTGAGATGAACAATTGGGGTTTGACTCTGTCTCCAGAAGCCCTGCTTGTGATCTTTACCAGAGAGGACTGGAAAAGGCAGGAACTATTATTCTCATTGAACAGATAAGGAAACTGAAACCGAGAAACTAAGTAACTTAGCCAGGGTCACACAGGTAAGAGGCAGAGTAAAGGCAGACTGTCTGCCCTGGAAGCCACAGGGCTTCCCCTAAAAGGGACAAGTGTCCCGAGTTCCTTCTGCATCTGCTGCTCCACTGACACTGGCCCACGGGTAGTAGGGCCAACCCAGAACCTCTAAACCCTTATCTGTGGTTAACTGTCTCCCTACCGCAGGATAATTATGGGGCACGAAGGAGGGGAGGCACGCTGTACACTTAGATCTGACCTCCCAGTCGCTTCCGGTTCCCTAGACCACCAGTTACCTCCCCCCCACCCCACCCCCCCGCCCCGCTGGCATAAGGTGTAAACCTGAGTCTGGAAATTTTCTCAGCTGGGGAAAGACGCAGAGGAAAGCGGTGGGGCAGGGGCTGGGCGGGGCTGGGCCGCCGGGAACACAGAGTATCATATTTCTTGCAACCCGCCAATCCAGCACGCAGGAGGGCGTGGCCACACCTAGGAGGCGTGGCCAGGCGGCGGAGGGGGCTGCGGCGTCCAGGGCTGAGCGCTGACGTGAGCTGGGCGCACCTGGGCGGAGCAGGTAAGCGCCCGTGCGGGACAGAGAGCAGAGCCCGCAGTCCCCACCTGCGCGGAGCCAGGTATTGCCCAGCCTGTCGAGGAGTGCGGTGGCGACCAGTGATCTCAACAAGGGAACTAGGTTCGGAGGGACGTCCGCTTCTGGTAGCCGGATTGAGGAAAGGTGGGGACGCAACTTCTGGAGACTAGTTTGAGGGAGGGGGGACACGCCCGTTGGTGGACAAGGGTCCGCTCCAGAGTTTGTGGAGTTAGGAAAACTTGCTTCGGGACAGCTGTTCGTTTGCGGATACCATCTGGGGCTGGGTGCCTGTCGCCTAGCTCCAGGTAGCTTTTGGGCGGTCCTAGCCCTGGAGCGCTGGGCCCCTCCCGACCCCACGCTCTGTCGACTCCCTTTCCCTCCCCGCCCAACCGTAGTGTGCTGCTCTCGGCCCCTACCCACCCACCGTCGGATGGAGCTAAGGCGCCTCCAACCCTCCGGTCTTACCTGCTGCTGGGCTGCCGGCCCCTGTGTCCCCAAGAGGGGAATTCCCAGGCCCGCAGGCCTTTGGTCCTGGTGGGTGTTTTGCGAAATTGGGGGTGGCGGAGGCCAAGAGCTTGAGCCAGTTTTTCTCTCCTTGAATTTGCTTAGCACAGTCAGGCCCCCGCCCTTGGAGACATCCATGGATTTCCAAGTGGCCAAGCTAGGTGCTCGGCAAGGTGGCGCAGGGCGTGGTTGCTGGGGGGTGAGGCCCTCTTCGCCTGTAGGGGCTGGAGGGCGGGTGTGGAGAAATGTGGAAAGTCTCCCAGACCTGACTGGAAAGGAGGCCCGGGGTGCCACACTTTACAGGGAGCCTACTTGGTGGTAAAAGGGTCATCCCTGCCCCAGCCCTGCTCTTGGTGGATGTCAAAAGTGGAAGCCAAGGAAGGGAGAGGGAGAAGGCGCTTGAGTCCAGTTAGTGAAGGCTGGTGCAGACCTAGGAACGTAGTTTAGGGTTAGATGTATGTGTAAGGAATGCATGACAGCAGCACCCAATAACCGGCGTCTCCCTCTCATCACCCACCCACCCAGCATCAATCAAACAGGGAGGAAGAGTGTGGGAATTATGGCTAGACACCCAGAATTTACCCCTGAGTAGGGCTGAACTGTTAATAAATGGAGGAAAAACTGGGGAATCTGGAGGTTGGCATTTCACTTCCATCCTGGAGGAAGAGAAAAAACAGGACCACCACCGAGACCTGTCTGCAAGACATAGCAGGTGTGTTTTACTCTGAGGGAAACCATTGACAGCCAAATCTCAGCTTTGGGGTTGCGGTGCCCCTGGAAACTTGTCTGGGCAGGGGCTGCAGAAGTGGCAGTGGGGTATTTATAGAGGACCTGCTCTCTGCCATGGGGATGTGAGAGGAGGACGGTTAGAGCCTTGGGGAGGTTGAAAATGCGCCTGCTGGATGCCCAGTGTGAGGGGAGTGGATAGATTAACATCTTTGTTCTTGGGCTGGTAAATACCTGTTGGAGACACAGACCTTGAATTTCTCTGTGATGGAAGCTAGAGATTCCAAGGGCTGAGTTCAACTAGGCTAAGGTTGTTTGTTCCCTGGGCCTTGGGATTTGGGTGGTGAGAGTGTCTTGAAAGAGAACCTGATTTAGGTGTGTCTGAGGGTGGGTGTCATGTAGTCTTGTCCCTAACCACTTCATTGGCTCTCCATGCTGCTGGGATCTTTGCTGATGTTTCTGGTTACTCTTTTAGTGTGTAGAAGGGAGGGACTTGGAAGACTGGTGCAGTGGTAAGATTCAGTACAGCGCACTGTGACTCAGGAGTGTTGGATCCAGTCCCCAGATAAAGCACTTAACATTTCTGTGCCTCAGTTAACCTAGCTATAAAATGGGGATGAAAATCATACCACTTCCAGATCATGAGGATCTGTGTCTTCCAGACACATTAGGTAAAAACGCATGTAAAAACTGTAAAGCCTCTCTAGATATAAAAGATTGTTGTCACCATGGTCTCATCAGCTGAAGGCCATCATCTTTTTATGCCTCCTAGTGGCCAAGAACTGTCTTAGCTTCCTGTGGCTAAAAAAATACTACTTGTAGGTTTTGTTTTGTTTTTTAACTATAAATGGAAACATGTTGTTGCAGGAAAATGTGAATCATATAAAAAAGTATATAGGCGAGTGTAAAATTCACCCATAATCCTATCACCAGGTAGCCATTATGAATGTCTTGTTGCATTGGTGTATTCTTTCTTTCTCTTTTTTAAATTCTGTGTGTACGTGCGTATGTACGCAAGTGCATGGTATGTTACAAGATGGAGATACTACTATGCAATTGATAGTGTAGGCTGAATTTTCCCCTTTAACTTCATACTGTAAATGTTTCCCCAAATCCAATAAAAATTTTGCAGACACCCCGTTGTTAATGGCTGCTTAATATTGCAGCCTGTGAATGTGTAATTAGCCATTCTCTGTTATTTGGTTGCTTCCAGTTTTTCCCTCTCTGCCTATTTTTAGAGTCTTAGTTACTGGATGGCAGGTGGGGGAGATCCTGGCTGACCTTCAGAAGGTGGAGAGGTTAGCAGCGGTGGAGGTGGGGCATGGAGGAGGGCAGGCTGGGGCGGTTGCTCATGTATGTTGCCATCTTGGGAGAGCGCTGAGAACCTAGGGCTCTAGATCTTAATCATTTATCTCTATGGGTGGCTGCTGCTCCTTCCCCATCACTGTGTGTAGTTCCTTGTGTTGGCCTGGTTGCCTTAATTTTTTCTTGATGGGCTGCGGATCAACTAGGATAAGCACTTTTCTTCGAAGTCCATGAGCCGTCAGAGGTGGTTCTCAGGGTCTGACAGGCCCAGACATAGGACTTCGCTGCATTGCAGTGGAAATTCTCACAAGCCCCTCTCTAGGTTGACTGGATTGCTGTCTGTTTTTCTATTTTCCTCCTTCCCTTTCCCCATCCCCCTTCCAGTAGGCTAGGACTGAAGAGGAGAAGGTAGAACTTGCCCTTGGGAGATTATGTGTTCCCTCCTCCTTATAAGGTAAATGTTCCCTGTGGTTTGATGGCTTGTCTTGCTGCCCTACAAAACAACATAAACCAAGGCCAAGAACGTGGGGGTGGGGGGCATTTGAACACTGCATGCCAACCTCACCTGCCCACTGTGAGCTGTACTCCCAGGGGGAAGGTTTCACTTGCAGGACTTGGTAACTGGGTCAGAAGGCTCAGGTGAGAGCAGGTCCTGCCTTGCTCTTAAAGTGCCAGAGGCTGAGCTGGGTTTGGGTTTTTCCTGTTGGTTGGAAGTAGGGCCCGGGAGAGAAATGGCATTAGGGGCCACCCCCTCAGCTAAACTCCTGAGTGGGAGCCTTTTGCTGACTCAGCTGGTTTGATTTCTGAACTGTGATCTAGGTGGGGAATTTGGGGATGTGAAGGTAACTTACTTATCTTCCTTTTTTCCTCCAGCCTTTGTGGGGCTTGAGCAGTTCCAATGTGGATTTCTTCAGGAAAGAATCTGATGGAAACATTGAGCTTAGTGTTTAGTAACTAGCTAACATAGTGCTTGATGCATGGCCAAAGATATTTGTTGACGATGATGGCCAAAGATATTTGCTGAATGAATGCTATCTTTTCAGGCATCCCTTTCTTACCTTAAGTAAAAACAAAGTAAAATAAGCACGCCAAAGAAATCTAAACACAACATCACAGGGAAACATTTCTCCAGTGACAGATTTTTCCTTCAGGTACCCAATCTGGGCAGGCCTCTGTTTCCTACTGTGAGTGCTATCTGCTATCTGCTATGCCTGGGTATTTTTATGAGAATCAATTGCAAACTTTACCCAGGGTGGCTCCTGCAACCAGTAAATCCACTTCAGCCTCTGTAGGGAAATAAACAGACCTAGTTGAGGAGGCTGGCTTAGCAGTACAGGGCTTGTCTTCTAACTGTCTCTGGTATTCTAGGGTTAGGAACAGTGGCATTCCATTATTCTAGGGCTGCTGAGCTTTCCCAGGCTCAGTTTGAGGGCAGGGTTCTCAGAGCCTTTGTCTCTAGTATTCCCAAGTCTTCTCCCCCACACTCTGGATTGTTCTGCACATAATGAGCTCAGACCCATTTTTCTTGGTACAGAATCTTTGGGTGGCCCAGAGAAAGGAAAGCTGTCTTGAGGCCCAGCTCTTGAGGACCCCGGGGACACACTGCCTGCTCATTTATGTAAGTGAGGACTTTGGAACCTTGCCCCTCGCCTATTTCTCTCTCACCAGGATGGTGTCATTTCTTACTAAAAAATTCCCATTCGCCTGAAGTTGACTTGTCGAAAGACGTAGCGTGCTTCAGATCCCTGCCCATTTCCTTGCTGTTTCCATAACTTTTTTCTTCTCTCTCCTGAGGTGAGGTTGAAAAGAGCAATTTTCCTTTTCTTCCAAAATCCTTGGTTCTTCAGGAAGGACTGTGTTCCAGCAGGGATGACATCATCTTTTTATTTTTCTGCTTCAGGATTTAAATGGAAGAAATGTGATCTACTTACATGATAAGTCTGATTTGGCCACAGCATGAAGTATAAATGGCTTTGGAATAAGAATCAAAAGAACCTTTTAACCTCTTTTTCTTTTCTTCCCCACCTGGCACGGTTTATTCCCATATTTAGTTTCTTTGCTGTAATCTAATGAAACTGTAGCTCTATCGTACGGGAACAGTGGCTGGGAAAAGTTCCCAGCGACTGGCCTAATTCTGCTCTCCCCATCCCCCCCCAGATCATGGCCCTCCACCCCCGCAGAGTTCGGCTGAAGCCCTGGCTAGTGGCCCAGGTGGATAGTGGCCTGTACCCTGGGCTCATCTGGCTACACAGGGACTCCAAACGCTTCCAGATTCCCTGGAAACATGCCACCCGGCATAGCCCCCAACAAGAGGAGGAAAACACCATTTTCAAGGTAAAGAACTTCTACCATCTGACTTGAAATGCTTTCCAGTTCTCGCAGACCTTCTTGCTTTCTTGTTCTGTTACCTCTTTTGGTGTGAGGAATATACTAGATCCCCAATGCTGAGGCAACAGAGTGTTTATGATGGGGTGCCCAAATTTAGCAGGCATAGTAATTTCTCTTGTTGGGGTACATCTAGAATGGTTGAGGTCATTTATTCTTTCCCACTGACCCAAAGTACTCAACTCATATTCCACAGGGTCCCAGGAGAAGTTGGCTAAACTCCTGTGAGTTGTTCTAAAAGCTCCTAAGTGTCAGTAATGGATTCTTCCTCTTCATTCACTCAGGGCTCTTACTGTGAAGGGAGATGCTCAGGCCTGAGAATGACCCTCCAGACCAGGGAGAACTATTGAGTGTCAGCAGCCTTAACGTGGCCTGTGGGATGGGTGTAGAGGGCCCTCTGCAAGTCTTTCTTTGGGTATTAAAATATTGTGCCTCATTCATAACCTTTGCTTAAAAATTAAAGGTTATTTCATTGCAAGTTTTTAATTCTACAAGTATGGTTTCTTAAATGAAAAAACAACATCGGGAATATAGTTAGGAATATTGTAATAACTATGTGTGGTGTCAGATGGGTAATAGGTTTATCGGGGTGATCGTATCGTAAGTTATATAAATGTCTAATCACTATGTTGTACACCTGAAACTAATATAATATTGTATGTCAACTGTAATTGAAGAAAAAGAATTTTAAATTAAAATAAACCTACATTGAAACACACACAAAAATAGCTCTGATATGAGAATAATTTTATTTAGCTGAAAACAAGATGTAATCACATGACGTTTTACAAAATTTAAGTGAAACCAAAGCTTGACTGGAGACAGAAGTAGGTGGGAAGCTGGTTGTGGGGAGGGATGTGATGTGGTTGGTGATTCTGGAGCCTGTGCCTCAGCTCCAGACCAACTTCTCTGTGCTGGTCAGCCCTCCATCTCATGAGAAGCTTTTGTTCCTGTCCCCCTAAGACATGGAGACGTGAGTTCACCCTTTTCTTCCCTGACTGTAAGCTGGGAAGCCACCAGTGAAATCCAGGCCCTACCATGGCCTCTCAAGATTGATGCTCCAGCTTCTTGCTGAGGTTGGATCTGGAAAGGTGGGGTCACATCTCAAAGGAGAGCCATCCTGAAGATGCTTCCCACCCAACTCAGTTAGTTATGACAGGTGTGGCGAGAAGAGGTGGAGAGAAAAGTGGCCTGATAGTACTTGGAAAGGAAATGAGCCTGTTTAATTTAAAAATTAAATAATGATGTAAAAGTGGTAGGTCAACATCTGTAAACCAGCACCAACTCTGAGTTGGGGTGGAGTGGGGGCTGGGCCTGTCTTGGCCCAGCTGGCCTTCCATTGTAGCCTTGGTCTGAAACTGGGTTTGCTGTTGAATTGTCTGGTGGTGGCCGGCCATAGGGGGAAGAGGCTGGTTCCTGAAAGCCCCACTCAGGAGCGTGGTCTGCGTGCTTAGGGCTTGAGGAAAAGGTGGCTGTGGGAAGCTGCTTTGTCTTATTTATATCTGTAGATCTCTTTTCAGAAAACTAAGGGAGAACCTTGGGATTCAGGAGAAGAGTGAGGTTTTCTTCACAGAACCAAGCTCTGACAGGCCTGTGGCAGGATATGTGGGGTGATGGGGGTGGGGCACTAGCATTAAGTGGGTGCCTGGTCCATACTCTTATGTCCATTATCTCATTTAATTCTTGACAACTCTATAAGAGAGTTATAATCCTCATGTTGTAGGTGCAGAAGCTAAGTCTCAGGAGGGCTGAGTAGCTTGCCCAAATCACACAGCCAATAAGAGGTGGGGTCAGGATTTGAGTCCAGGCCTATCTTGTGCCCCGTTCCCATCCTGCCCCTTCTGTCTGCGAGTTGGAAGACCTGGCTTCAGATCCTACTACCATCAATTGCATGTGTGGTCTTGAGCATGTCACATAATTTTTGGGGGATTCAGTTTCCCCTTCAGTAAAATGGGGATGAACCCAGTGTCTTGTTTGCCTCACGGGATTGTTGTGAAAATTGAGTGAAAGAATGTATAGGAAGGGACTGATAAGTTACCCTAAAAATGCAGAGATTATTTCCATTTTAGGAAGAGACCTAGGGACCTGCGCAGGGACCAGGATCTCAGAAGCATGACTCACAATGGGTTGAACAAGTGATATTTATAAATCATGATATGGCTGTGTGGCAGGTGCTACCCTCTGCTGTGTCAGCCTCGAGTTCTCTGTGTCATCCAGTCTCTGTGTCATCCTAGTGGGCCCCGGAAATGGCTCTGTTGTGAGGAGGAGGACTGAGGCTATGGTTCTAGGGTCGTCTGGTTGCTCTCCGTGAAGGGGCAGAGATTTAGGGAGCCACAGAAATTTGCAGGCCCGAGCCAGACTCAGCACAGCCCAAGCCAGTTGGGTGGGGCCAGAGTGGGAGTGGGCACAGAAAAGCAGAAGACGCAGCGAGGCCAGGGGGCCTGAGGCACAACTGGAGATGTGCTCCTCAGACACTAGGGACCAGTGAGGTTGAAATCCCCTATAGGGGGCTGGATGGAAAGGTGCCTGCTCAGCCACCTGGGGCGGCACAACGTCGTCAAACCTCTTCATTCCGTACGTCACAACAAATAGAGGAGCCCCCTAGTCTGAGAAGACGGTAAGAAGTGGGTCTGATTTGGAGGAGAAGGGTTTAGCTTAGCTATTGGAAGAAACTTCCTCGTAATTGTGACGCTGTGCAGGGAGTTACTGTGTCCGTCAGAGATACCAAAGGATGGGGCAGAACAACTCCATTTCAGCCTGAGGAAGAAGTCTTCGGTCAGGAGCAGAGGCTGGGAGTTGGGACTGGACGCGCGATGAGCCCTGTGAGCTTGAACAAGTTGCTGTGTGCTCCCTGATCTGGAGACCCCTGTAAGGATAGCCCCCTTTTCTGCATCAGAACGTACTTCACTCCTGGAGAAAGTGTAGAGATCTGAGAATATGCGTATGTTAGCAGTGGGCAAGAATAGAGACCCCGTGAGCAGAAACCTAAATGCCTGTTAGACCTGGAAGGAGGAAGCAGAGAGGAGGAGCCACAGTGGTTTTAGCCGGTGCCGCCAGCCACTGGTGTTTCTAGAAAACTGTTTCCAGTGAAGTGGGAGTTTGAGGAAATAGGGAAAGCAGGGGCTGTGGGTGTATTAGGACTGGAGGCCCTCAGCCTTAAGCTGAGCAAGCTGAACCCCCAAGTGTGTGCTTCCTGTCCGCCTACTGCTTCTCCTAAACCACTTGATTTCTACAACTATTTATGCATCAGATTGAAGGTTGAAGGGGGAGGGAAGAGCAAGGCAAAACTCTTCCTATCATGTCATCTCCCCTTGCCTTATTATTAGATGTTATCCATGTCAAAAACAAGAAAGCCAAAAAAAAAGAAAAGGAAAAAGAAGACCAGAAATCCTGCTATCTGAAATTACCATTAGCATTTTGGTGTACATTGTTTTCAGACTTTATTTTTCAACCCTTCATTATAGCTATTTTGGTTAACGGGTGGTCCTGGCACTAACACTTGAGCAAAGGTTCCCCCTTTCCAGAGACTGTGTTTGCTTGTGGCTTAATTTCCCTCAGGCCCTGTCTTGCCTGGTCCCGAGGGTGGTGTTTCCTGCAGCAGTCTCTGTAAATGGGCGTTGGGATGGTAGGGAAGTCAGGTGGGGGTTGTGTGTGTGTCTCTGTACCCTGTTTCCCCGAAAATAAGACCTAGCCGGACAATCAGCTCTAATATATCTGTTGGAGCAAAAATTAATATAAGACCCGGTCTTATTTACTGTATAAGACCCGGTCTAATATAATATAACATAATATAATGTAATGTAATAGTGGGTCTTATATTAATTTTTCCTCCAAAAGACTCTTTAGAGCTGATAGTCCAGCTGGGTCTTATTTTCAGGGAAACACGGTATGAAAGAGGGTGTGCACACTCTCCAGTGTGTCTGGGTGACAGTAGGCACTCACTGCAGTTTTCTATTCTTCAGGCCTGGGCTGTGGAGACAGGGAAGTACCAGGAAGGGGTGGATGACCCTGACCCAGCTAAATGGAAGGCCCAGCTCCGCTGTGCTCTCAACAAGAGCAGGGAATTCAACTTGATGTATGATGGCACCAAGGAGGTACCCATGAACCCAGTGAAGATATATCAAGTGTGTGACATCCCCCAGCCCCAGGGCTCGATCATTAACCCAGGTGAGGCCCCAGTTGCTGGGGAGAAGGTGGACAGTAGGCCAGGTTTTGGGCTGGACTCTTAAAGAGATAGTTGACTTGAAAATTGCCTGGGTGATTACATTTAAGACTGGCAAAGCAAGAAAGCCTGTCCCTAGGAGGGACCCAGAGAGCAGAAGATGTAAACTCACCCAAATCTTGCTCACTTACAGGAATAGGAAAGCGCTAGAAAGTGGAGGGAGTATAGGTTTCTACTGTAAAAATAACTTCTCTTGGGACTCGACACTGAGGAGAGGCTGGGTAGTTTAGAAGAAGGACTTAAAACTTAGAAGGTTTGAGTTTAAACCTTGCTCTTATCGCTTCACTACTTGTGGGACATTGAATCAAGGCATTTGAGCCTCAGTTTCTTCAACTATAAAACGTGGGCGCTCATCTTTTTTACCTATTTCAAAGGCCATTGTAAGAATCAATTGACATGACATGTAAAAGCTATTAAGTTCTCTCTATAAATGTTGTGGTGAGTGACCATTTAATTGCAGGCTACTTTCGCTAAGAGAAGACCACCTGCTCCCCCTATTTACCCAATCCTTAACAAGAACGACTACAGCAGATAATTTAGACTTGTCCTCCAGCAAATCTAGTGAGGCCCTGCCCTAAGGGAAGGGTCTGTTCTCCCATTAAGCTTACAGAGGAGAGAAATGAGTGTCCTTGAGTCCCTAAAAGGGATGCTAATGTATAGCAAGAGGGTTAGAGTAGGAATTAAGAGATTTCTGGAGAAGGGAAGGGGGTCTGCAGCTCCTGAAGAGGGGAGGGAAGAGAGGCTACATTAGGAGTCTGTAGGAAGAATTGGGACCAGGGCTTAGTAACAGCCTTGGCGTCCACTCTTTTTGGTGGGGGCATTGAGGGTGCACACTGAAACTGGGGCCCCTCTGTTTGCAGTGCCGGGCGTGTGCAGTGGATCAGCTGCAGGGTTCAAAGGGTAACCTGAGGCGCTCACTGCGGGCTTGCGTGTCCGTTTCTTGGTAGGATCCACGGGATCCGCTCCGTGGGATGAGAAGGACAATGACGTGGATGAAGAAGATGAGGAAGATGAGCTCGATCAATCCCAGCACCATGTTCCCATCCAGGACTCCTTCCCCTTCCTGAACATCAATGGTGAATGGGGGTGACGGGGGGCACAGAGGGATGAGGAGGATGTAAGGGGCTGGGAACTTGGTACCACTGTATTGGGAGCAGTGACAGCACCCGTGGCCAGGCTGCTGGTCTGTTAGCAAGTAAGGGTCATAGGCAAGGGAACTGCTGGTCCGTTACCCCAGTGGGGTGACTTCTAGGCATAGAGGTCATCTTCTGATTCTTATGTGATAATTCAAAGAAGTTAACACTTAATTCGTTCTCAATCCCATATTCAGATCCATCAGGTTTTATGTATTTTGTTGATTTCCTTCAGGCCACCTGCAGACATCATTTTTATGAATTGTAGGCAAACTCTTTTGCTATTTGCCTCAGTATAAATTTTGTGTCACTTCCTTAATGGGGTCTATTCTGCTAAGGCTGTGTGATAGGACCTCGTGGCTTCTACAGCGCTCAGTACTAGGCTCTGATAGAGACTTTTCTTTTGTGGACTTTTTGAATTCAGCTTCCCAGGAAAGCTGAGTTGAGAGCTTGGGAGGTCACTGTGTGACAGAGCAGGTCCCATTGTACATTCCGAGGATGCTCGAACACATGGAGAATTGTTCTGCAGGATCTTCACTTGCACTGTCCACTGAAATGCTCCTAGGCAAATGGCAGGCATTCAGTTGAGCAGCTTTTCACTGGCTTTCTAGTTCCAGCTGGCTGCTATGAGTCAAATGAGATATTTGTGCCACCTAGAAAATTTAGTATATCAAGATGATTCTGGGACCGGCCCAGTGGCTCAGGCGGTTAGAGCTCCATGCTCCTAACTCCAAAGGCTGCGGTTTGATTCCCACATGGGCCAGTGGGCTCTCAACCACAAGGTTGCCAGTTCAATTCCTCGAGTCCTGCAAGGGATGGTGGGCTCCGCCCCCTGCAACTAAGATTGAACACGGCACCTTGAGCTGAGCTGTCTCCCAAATGGCTCAGTTGGTTGGAGCGCATCCTCAACCACAAGGTTGCCAGTTCGATTCCTCGACTCCCGCAAGGGATGGTGGGCTGTGCCCCCTGCAACTAGCAACGGGACCTGGAGCTGAGCTGCACCCTCCACAACTAAGATTGAAAGGACAACAACTTGACTTGGAAAAAGTCCTGGAAGTACACACTGTTCCCCAATAAAGTCCTGTTCCCCTTCCCCAATTAAAAAAACATCTTTAAAAAAAGAAAAACAAAGATGATTCCTTTAGGATTTTGGAGTACCCTATTCCAGGTGATGCCCCTACCTTTGAGAATTAGGAAACGACTTTTATGCCTTGTCCCCTTGCAGTCCTTCACTTACCTTGCCATTTATATCTTTGCAACCAGGTGATGAGTTAAAAATACCATAGAGCTCTTTCAGGTCAATGTCGCCACGTGCTACATTCCCACTTAATGAAATTCTAAGGGTTGGGCACCTGGAAATGTCGGATCTTTCCCCCCAATTCCTTGGATGACTCCTTCTGTTACTCTCACCGCTTACAAGGATGCAATCTATTTCTAGGATCCTGATTTCATATTTCTGTTCATATTTTATTAAAGTTAATGTGAGGTCTTACTTTATGGGCTGCGTTGGATCCTTTTTGGAAAGATGTAGGACATACATTAAAAACAAAAAAGTAAAATGGGTACATACATTTAACCAGACTTATACACAAAGGGTCAAGGAAACATTAACCTCTGTGATTTCAGAGCTGTTGGGACAGAGGCAGAAGAATTGTTGAAGAATAGATGCCTAAGAGGTGAGGCTAGGGGGAGAAAACTGTAGGCTTTGGAGCGAGCCAGCTTTGACCATAGCGGAGAAAGAGGATGGGTTTTTCATTCTCTTTAAAAAAGCTTTCATTGGATACTTTTGAGTAAATAATACTCTTACATTTAAAATTCATAACGGTACAGGTAATCAGTTGAATGGTTTTCCTTTCATCCTGCCTCTGAATCTCCCAGTCCCTTCCTTGGAGGGGGTAGATCTTTCCAGGTTATTGGGTATCATTCCAGATGTTTTAGGCATGTAAAAGTGTTTGTTTGTTTTTAATGGAATTTCCATAAATTAACACTTACTCGAAACCCATCAACTCATTCAGTTGAGTTCATTTTATGGAAGAGAACCATGTTCTATTTAATTTCTAGGGTCACATTTTACTACAGGGAACCTCTCATTCATGCTCATACTAATTTAACCTCAGAGAAAACTCACTTGTGTGTCTTCAGCAAATGCAGGTTTTCAGAACTATGCGTTTATGGTAGTACTAATATGACTAGGAAGCAGAAGCCGGGGAACCTTGTTTCTCACTGTGTTAGTTGTGGGAATCAGGAGTGGGCTGCCATATTCAGTCGTGTTCTAGTCTGTTACCTTTGTTAGGTTTTACAGCCTCAGAGCAGATGATGTGCATGTGTGGTGCCCTTGCCTACTCAACCACATCCTTCTGTTCTAGGTTCTCCCATGGCACCAGCCAGTGTGGGCAACTGCAGTGTAGGCAACTGCAGTGTGGGCAACTGCAGCCCTGAAACAGTGTGGCCCAAAACTGAACCTCTGGAGATGGAAGTACCCCAGGCACCTATACAGCCCTTCTATAGCTCTCCCGAGCTGTGGATCAGCTCTCTTCCAAGTAAGTGATGGGTCTTTAGCTCTTCTTATTGTCGCTTCCTGCCCTGCTGTCTGCCTTCTGCCTCTATTTCTTTGCCTTGTACAGAATAGCTACCATTCCCACAGGTACCCTCTGTGTTTGGTTCCTGGCCAGCTGGTGATGAGTCACCAGGGAAGAAGTAAAGACACATTAGCCCATAGCTAATTGCGCATAGGGATGCTCTGATTGGTTACAGCTCCAGGTTACTTACCTCGGTTGGATGGGAGGCCTGGGTTTATCAGTTTGGCTAGGGGATTTGGGGACAAGGCCAGTTGTGGGATAGGGAGGTAAATGGCCGTTGATTTGTTCAAGGAGGTTCTTGAATTTTGAGGGGCTTTAGGGCTAAGAGAAAATCTCTTTTGAATTGGGCACAAATTTATCTCAATGAAGAATCAATGTCATTGTCCCGCCTCCCTTTCACGTTACGTGTGGTGGTGGTGGTGGTGGTGGGGTGAGTGCTAGAATTTTGTCCAAGAGGCTAATAGCTTTGACAAGACCGTAAGTTCAATGCTGAGTGAAAATTTACTTTGCTGTGAACTATGTCCTTTTATGATGTATTGTTGGAACAGATCCACAGAGTGTGCTCAGTGTGTAATTTTCAGCAAGATGGCTTGGTATTTCTTATTCTTCCTCTTGTTTCTTTAAACAGTAAGCCAAAAATGAGACATAACCAGATACATTAGTTTGTTGCTTTTCCCAATGCCTATTGATGTGAAGACTCAGTCAGTATGAAATGGGGAGACCAGGACCCAGAACTTTGCTTGGAGAAATTGTAGCCTTTATGGTGCGGTGATTGAACAGAGATAGTAGAGATGGACCTTGAACTGTTTGCTCCAAGGCAGTCCTTTGAGTGACTATTTCAGGGATATGTTGATGTCTCCCTTTATTGCAGAAAGGATAACTATGGCAGTGACCTTCCTCAAAGCTGGTTGAAAGGTGCCTTAATCTTGATGGACTTGTATGAGTCTTAGGGATGAATAGGCAGCAGAGCAGGACTCTTACTGTCCTCTCTCACCTTGCAGTGACTGACCTGGACATCAAGTTTCAGTACCGTGGGAAGGAGTATGTGCAGACCATGACCGTGAGCAACCCCCAGGGCTGCCGGCTCTTCTATGGAGACCTGGGTCCCATGCCTGACCAGGAGGAGCTCTTTGGTCCTGTCAGCCTGGAGCAGGTCAAGTTCCCAGGACCGGAGCATATCACCAATGAGAAGCAGAAGCTATTTACCAGCAAGCTGCTAGATGTCATGGACAGAGGACTGATCCTGGAGGTCAGCGGTCACGCCATTTATGCCATCAGGCTGTGCCAGTGCAAGGTGTACTGGTCTGGGCCATGTGCCCCATCGCTTGTTGCCCCAAACCTGATTGAGAGACAAAAGAAGGTCAAACTGTTTTGTCTGGAAACATTCCTTAGTGGTGAGTCTTTTTTCAGAAGGTTGATGGTGGGATCTGCTCCCTGGATGTATGCCTTCCTCCTTCCTTCCCCCTGTTCGTGGCTCTGCAAAGAAAGATCTTAGCCAAAAAATTTATTCTGGAAAAAGTCGAGGTAGAAGAGAACCTTGGTTCTGCAAAATGAAAGTGACCTGGGCAACAAAGAAGGGCATTCCACTCCAATGCCATGTACTTGGAAGATATTTTGAGGTTAGTTTTGGCTCTTTTACTGGCAAAAGAGGGAAACAACCTTGTCATTACCTCCCAAATGCCGCCAGCTTACCCTTAACTTTGGAAAGTGACCCTGTTCATCGTAATCAGCAAAACGTACACTCTTCTCCTTGGGAAAGTATCTGAGTGGTGAAGTCAATCAGATAAATTTAGGGAGAGCATTGCGTTGTGAATTTTGTAGTGTGGTGTGAACCCCAAGTCTAGTTCAGTGATATCCTCTGAAATGATGAAAATGGTCTGTATGTATTTGTGTTGTTCAGTGTGGTAGCCGCTAGCCACATGTGGCTACTAAGCATGTAGATGTATCTAAGGCACTATTGAATTTTAATTGACTTAAATGTAATAGCCATCTGTTGTGGCTAGTGGCTACCATATTGGGCAGCATAAAAGTGGTATTTACTGAGAAGATATGGAATGACCCATGACACTGAACTTGTTCTTCCACCTTCTGCAGATCTCATTGCTCACCAGAAAGGACAGATAGAGAAGCAGCCGCCGTTTGAGATCTACTTATGCTTTGGGGAAGAATGGCCAGATGGGAAACCCCTGGAAAGGAAACTCATCTTGGTTCAGGTAAGGAGATAAGGATGTAACAACAGCTCTTTGCCTTGTTATCAATGCTTTAGCCCCTCTGTCCAGGGTAGAGTCCATCAGCCCGTGTGGGTTTGCATCCCGTCAGATAGAGTGGCAGACTCAAGCTTTGTACATTGTACAGTAGGACCAAGCTAGGGAATAAACACAGGGTCCCAATGTGGCTGACGATGTAGTGGAGATCTTACCTTTCATTTTCTTACTGACATTACAGTCTTGCTGAAACCTAACTGGATATGACTCTTTCCAGCTCTTACAAAAACTTTTTGAGTTACTTTTAAGAACATAACCTTATTCTAGGCAGTGGCAGCAAGACTAGTGGGGTTCGGCCCCTGGATTTGTGCAACAAGACAGGCAATCGATTTAATTTGGGTAAAAGTCTTGCTAACTAAGCAATTGTTTATTTAGGCATGTGATGTGATGCTACATCTAGGTTCTTTACCTTCATTCGAACCAACTTTTAAAGTGAACTTCAGTAGGATGTTTCAGAGAGATGAAAGCATATCCTGTATCTAGACATTAGAGTGGGGTGGGTGGGTGGGGCTTCCCCAGGGCCTCACTGGTCCTTCCTTCAACCTTGGGTCCCTCCTGCTATTTAAAAATACCTTTTCCTCAGCGGTTACCTGTGTGCTCTGTGTCCCGAACAGGTCATTCCAGTCGTGGCTCGAATGATCTATGAGATGTTTTCTGGTGATTTTACACGATCCTTTGACAGTGGCAGTGTCCGCCTGCAGATCTCAACTCCAGATATCAAAGATAACATTGTTGCTCAGCTGAAGCAGCTGTACCGCATCCTCCAAACCCAGGAAAGCTGGCAGCCCATGCAGCCCACCCCCAGCATGCAACTGCCCCCTGACCTGCCGGCTCAGTAATCATAAATGCCATCTTCCTTCTGTTTTTTTACCATTTGTACATACGGATATTTTTTATTATTCAGATTTAAGTAGCTTTTTAAACCTCTTTTCTTTCTAACAATGTTAGTAGTCTCTGACTGTCCAAATATGTCTCGCTCTTTAAAGTTGATTTAATTTATGGAAAAATCACCCTGCATACTTTTCCTTTCTTTTCTAAACCTCCCAATGATAGTATAATGTAGTAGAAGGAAATTTGGCCTGGGAGCTTGGACACCAGGGTTCTAGCTACAGCTTTGCTTCCAACGGTGTGACCTTGAACCAAGTCATTTAACCTCTGGACTTCAGATTCATTACTGTAAAGTGAAGGGGTTGGAATGATGCCTGAAACGATGCCAGCTTTAACACTGACTTGATGACTTCCTTCTCCTTGTATAAGGCAAAACTGCCTGGAAAAGAACCCCTCTGCATTGTTCTTGTTCCACGTTTTTGTTGCTTTCATTAAAGTTCCCTCAAGCACTGATTTGTCCAAGATTGATCTTTGTTTGACCTGTTCTGCGAGTATCGTAAGCTGGCTCCCTGATGGAGGAAGTGAGAGGGAGGGGAGCCGGCTGGTTGCTTAGGAACCAAGCTTGATATCTAAATAGAAATAGGTGCCAAAGTCTGAAAGTCACCTGGCCTGTGGAGTAAAAGCGCATAAATTGAGCGTCTAAAGGGAAACTATCGACATAGAAGGCCCAGGGATCCTGTGGAAGAATTGGGTGTGTGGTGTTCAACTTGCCACCACTCAGATCTCACTGTGTGTGGGACTCAGTGGCAGCCTTCAGAGAGGATAGAGTTCTCTTTTTCTTTTTTTCCTCTTTGAGGAGGATCAGGGGGTGAACTATGCATCTAGAAAACCTCTGACTATAAAAGGGACACTTCTTCCTTGGTTGGGGAATCTCACAGTCTTTTTGTCATTTGGATTATTTGCATTTGGGAAAAATGGGGGTGTTGAATGTGTTCGCGCCAGAATGAAGAAGGGCTGGGCAGTGCTTTTCTGGAAAAGGCTCACCTAGCACAAACCTACTTGTCTCCCTTACCAGTAAGAGGTAGCTGGGTGCGAACAATTAAGGTGTAGAATTTTGCAACAAACTGGTCTTTGTTGTTTAACTTTTGCTTGGTCCCTGACCCTTTTGCCCTTCGTTTTTTTGAAGATGAAATCATGTACATGATTTAAACTCCAAGACCTGAATGGTAAACAATCTCTAGTTGCAGCCTCAATCCTCTCGAATACTGATGCCTATTTGTGCCCGGCCATCTTCAGGGTAGCATGATGAAGCTGCTACCCTTAAACCAAGCCACCTCCCACTTGCTACTAACGTTGAGTTAGCTGAAAAGTTGGGCTAGCTGTATTTCGAAAACTCTAACCTCAACTCAATCGCAGCTGGCGGTGGGACTTATTTAGGAGGCTTAAGCCATGGTTTTGGGGCCGCTATGGGACCTAATGGGATCTGCTGTTGCTAAGATATGAGCCAAAGAAATCTGCGTAAAGGTGAGGTGCTCAGCTGTGAACAGAAATTGGGCTTCTAAAGACCAGGAAACATGCAAAGTATAGAAACTTTATGTTTTTTTGGTCATTCTGTTGAGTGGGTTGAGGGATTTGATCTTGATTGCTGGCTTCCTGTGTCTGTGTCTGCATAACTCCAAGCTGTAAAGAACGACTGAGGGTAATTGGGAGGGCAGCTGTTAGATCTGGGCTGGTTGGTCCCTTTCCCTTATTCTGTGAGATGGTAACAGCCATGCTGTTCATCTGGATGGGGGCCCAGATAATGTGAGCTGGCAAAGGGTGTAGGAAAGAGTGTTCTGAAGTGCTAAGAAGAATCAGACTTTTAGTATGTGACTGTAATGAAATTTGCTGAACATGTCAGAGGAATGGATGAGTGGTTTTATGTGGTCTTAACTAGATAGCCCAGTCCCTCCCCCTGTACCCCCCACCCCCTTTTTAACCATTTTAGAATGCTGGGAGAGTGCATGCACTGATCTCCCTCCATCCTCTGTTCCTGAGGGATAGATACCAGGTGCTCTTTCTTTTTTGGAGACAGTTTATCTCCTTTGCTGGCTACATCACTCACTCCCTTGGTGTCTTCACCTTGATTAAAGGGAGTTAGATGGTGTCACCAACTCTTTTTCTTCACTGTCCTCTCCACCACCAAAGTTAGTTCAAAAAGAACCCACTAGTTAAAGGGAGGGCAAGTGCTGGATCTAGTCTGGTCCCTTCCCCATATAGTTAGATCTTTGGTTATATGTTCGCATAGCACCCTATTCTTCCTCTCAGAATAATCAATTCCCTGTCATTGCCCAGATCTGAGCCCTGCTTGACTACAAACTTGCTGAAGGTAGGGACTGTCTTGGACTTCGCTGCCAGCCCTTTGCACAGTGTCTGGTACATAGTATGTTCTCCAAGATTTGTTAGAATAAATGAATGGACTAAATAAGTCTTTTATTTTAGGGATTTATTGCTAATCACCATGGTAAAATAAAATAAATATGGGAAAGAAAAAATTCTAAAATTAGTTTCTAGTCTCTGCTTCTATAGTAATTCCCTCTGAGCTAAGAACCAACATTAGACTGGGAACCCCTACAAGCTGGTTCTCCTTCCAGGCTGGGCCCATCTTTACTCCACAGTTGTCTCTTCTCATCGTCTGATGGCACCACTAAGGCAGAGCCAGAAGTGAAACCTCCAGGGTAGGTGCCCACAGTCCCCTTAGCCTCTGCTTTGCCCATGTATCAGCAAATTTGGGCCATATTCTCAGATAAGAGCTTTCTCAAGAATTTCTTTCCCTTCATGGTATGGGTCATATCGCTGGTAGCTATAGAGGTGTTAACCCTTCAGTGAAGTAACTTTTTCGTCTTAATGACCTCATTGAAAAGCCTCTGCATCTCCGCTCGTTTCTCGTGTGAAGTCAGCAAGCCGCATTTCTAGAACTGGAGCTGCACGAAGGTGGAGTGCGTGTCTGTTTTGCACGCAGGGACACGTCCAGCTCCAGCCGCATACGCGAACATTGGCCCTTCACCTCTTGCTTAGCAATGACAAACCGCGGGCAGGACAGCACTTGGCCACCCACTTCTCAGAATTCTGCCTCTTAAATATAGGACTTAGGCAGGTCAAAGTTTCGGGAAAACAAGGCCCCAAAACTTTACAGCACAACCCATGGGTGAGGACATTCTGCAAGACGTCGCTTGAGATAAATTTCGCTTGGAGGGGAAATCGCATTTCTCTGTATACAAATGACAGGATGTCTCTGCGCCGTGTGCCCCGCTTCTGGCTTCCCTATCAAGAGGGACGCCCGACAAAAAGGACGTCGGGCCAGGCGCGAAGCTGAGCGGAGCCAGCGGCCGGCTGTCACTTCCTCCAGGTCCCGCCTTCTTCGGTTTACTTCCGCCCCACCCCGTTCCTACGCAGACGGGCGGGGCCGGCTCCTGTCTGGCCAGAAAGGGCGGGGCCGCGGGCGCCCACACTTCCGGCTCGCCTCGGGGCGGCCTCGTCCGCGGTTCTAACGCGAGTGCGCGAGCTGGCCGGATGACGTCACGGGAGGCTGCGGCGAGGGGTGGGGCTTGCATCGGGCATGCGCAGTACACCCGCTTCGTCGAGCCGGGGCTGAGAGGGCGGGGTTTCCAGTGTGGCGCCGGAGCCCAGAGCCTTGCCCGATTCCTGGCAGCGCGCAGGACACTGGCGACAGGAGGTCCCGAGCCCGCGAACCTGCAGCGGAAGTGGAAGGAGAACGTATGTGTGCGAGAGAGACCTGTGCCTGGTTTAACAAATCACGATAATATGCCCAGGAAAGGGTAGGGGGGTTGGAGTGAGCCCATGCTCCCAGGGTCCCTGGATGTCGGCTACAAGGAGATTGAGATTGGCGAGGCCAACGAGGTTAACATACAGCCCGCCTGCAATTCTAACATTTCATTAACTTACTTTTATGTCTCAGGGTGAGATCGTTGTTAGTCCACATTCTAGGGTATCATATTTGTGTTACAGTTATTCTGGCGGGAGAAGGGAAAGTTGGCAGTGGAAAGAGTGCATGTGGAACCTGGAACTGTCTCAGAAGGACAATTTTAGGTGAGATGCTCTGAATTTTGCCAAAGACTGCCCTGCCTCTTCTTTGTCTCACACTCCTTAAGGTTTGAATCAGAGAAAATAATTTACAAAAGGTAACATTTGGATTAGACGCCAGAGAAAATATAAATCTAGCCCTGAGGCCAGAAAGGCACATGAATTTGGGGCTGAGGAGGACTAGGTCAATCACAGAAATCCGGTAGCATTGGTGACCCCATCTCGTGTGGGCTGGGTTAGTGTTCCCAAATGACCTTTGGAAGATGCTGTGTGACTTAGGGGAAGACTGTTGGCAGGTTTCCTGGTATGTCACTGGCTGGTGGTGTTAATTCCCTGCTCCTGCTTTGTTTTTAGGCCCTCAAGTGTCTGGAGCTCAGAGCTGTGGCCCAGGGGAGGGAACTGTGGCTAGTTAAGGAGGCCATGCTTGATGTTGCTTCCAGATCCCATGTCAACACCGAGTCCTCAGCTGCTGGTGGCAGCTGCTCAGCAGACCCTGGGTATGGGAAAGAAACGGGGCCTTCCCCGCACTGTCTGCCTTCATCTGTCTGGAGAGGTACTGGCTGTGGCCCGGGGACTGAAGCCAGCTCTGCTGTATGATTGCAACTGTGCAGGGGCATCCCAGCTCCAGAGCTTTCTGGAGCAGCTGCAGGGCCTGGGCTTCCTGACCCAGGGACTTCACATCCTTGAGATTGGAGAAAACAGCCTGATTGTCAGTCCTGAGCATGTATGTCAGCACCTGGAGCGGGTGCTCCTTGGTTCCATAGCCTTTGTGGATGTTTCCAGCTCCCTACCTCACCCTCGTGTCCGCTCCCTGGACCAGCTTCAGGACTTGAAGTCCCTCATAGCTGAGATCATCACGCACTTGCAGGGGAGGCAGAGGGACCTATCCGTGGCAGTATCCTGCAGCAGGCTTTGTTCCTCAGACTGGAATCTCTGTACTGTATTTGGGATCCTCCTGGGCTATCCTGTCCCCTATACCTTTCACTTGAACCAGGTTGATGACAACTGCTTAGCCCTGACCCCTCTACGGGTGTTCACTGCCCGGATCTCATGGCTACTTGGTCAACCCCCAGTCTTGCTCTATTCTTTTAGTGTCCCAGAGAGCTTGTTCCCAGCCCTGATGGACATTCTAAACACTTGGGAGAAGGACCTTAGAACTCGATGTGGGACTCAGAATGATTTCACTGACCTCAGCATCTCCTCTGAGATAGTTACTCTGCCGGCCGTAGCCCTCTGACTAACTCCCATGTAGAAGGTACTCAGTAAATAATTAGCTGTAGATCAGGGATGGCAAATAGGAATCATCTCCACTGCCAATTCCGAGTATCTTGAGAACACTCGAGAAGAATGCTGTAATCAATAGGCCACATCTGTGATGGGCATGGGGACAGGTGGTGGTGGTGGCAGTATTGGAAGTACATACTTGCCGTTTCTACTAGGGAGGCCTCCTGACTTAGCTGAGATGTCTATTCCGTTTTCACTGGATAGGAGATAAAGAGATTGTGGAGAAGAAGGGTGGTGGAGACAAGTAGTACACTCTTGTATGCTGCGTATGGTACGGTACGGTAGCCTTGTAAGTACACCTACCTTGTGTGGGTAATATCTGCCAGAAAGTAGGACTGGGCTTGACTGCATGTTTATATACCTCCAACTGAACTGGACTAAGGAGACTAGACCAGGATGCTCAGCTGTCTTATATTTGTGATGTGACGTGTCTATAGAAATGAATGGAGAGTTCCGAGGAAGAGAGACTGTCAAGTGACGTTTATCTGTTTATTTTACAGTAGGTTAAAAAATAATAATAAACTCAGAAATCTCAGTGGAGTTGGGAAAACCCACATGTTAATGTACCCAAACCTGCTGAGTTTTTAATTAAGTTTCTTGCTTCTGATGTTCACCCAAGGCAGCTGTCGCAGGTTCTTCAGATCAGGCTGCCCTTGTTGCTCAGGAACACGGCCAGTGCTATAGCAATCATCACCATCAGCATCGATAGCCATCGGCCCCATTGCCTCTGGGGAGGGAGAGGGAGAAAAGAGAAAGAGGGTTGGTTGGAGAAGATACAGGCAAAAATAACCTTTCTTCTTGCATTCTAGCCCAATGGAAAACCCAGTTGGGTTGGTGGAGGAGAAAAAGCTGTTTATATCCCTTTCTCACATTGTCACCTCCCTTGGGATATAACCACTTTACTGGTGGTCACTGGTCCATAAACCAGGATTGCTGGTCAAAGGAACCACAGCCAACAGGGGCCAGATACTTAAATACCAATACAACCAATCAAGGGCGGAAGATAGCAGAATTACATTATTCTCTTCATATTCCTCAATGCTTTTGCTCTCCTCATCCAGTCCTTGCCACTATGCGTAATAGGCTAAAAGAACACCATTTATACTTTAGGTAATAGTCTTTCAGGCTTAAGAGTTCCATGAAAATGAAGCTTGGATGCATAAGCCAGTGTGTCTTGCCATGGTTGCTATACTGCCAAGAGTTGTATAAACCAAGCTGGATGGAACAGGCTGGCCAGATGTCATGGGCTGATAAATTTTATGTACAAGATTTGGCTAAAGAGGCATCGTCCCACCATCCCCTAGGGCTATATTGGAAGATAGACCCTCTTACTCTGGCAGGTGGCTGCTGGCTCTGATTCAGATCTTCTCGACAGTTCTGTAGCTTACGCAGACAGGAGAGGTACTCGTCACTGAGGTTGTCTAACTCTGAACGTAGTTCTCTGCACTGCGGGGGAGAATACCACCAAGGTCATCACCAGTTCTGTCAGGGGGAGAGCCCAGGTAAGGGAGAGGGCCCTTTGGAAATTATCCCTTCATTCACTTGAAATTTTTACCACCATCCTCCCTTCCCAGCCTTTCTCAAATTTCATTTTACCTTTCTACTATCTCACCTAGTTTGTCCGGAATGTGTTCATTTACATGATTGTTTATAATGCATATTGTACCATATATTGTACATGCAAGTGCTTTCATGTGACACTACAAATGCTTTGTAAATGGGGACACCCAAAAAGGAAGTTTTTATAGCACAGACGACCTAGAAATGACCTTAGTACAAGTCTCTTTGCTGGGAGCCAGGGCTATGTTTGTGAGGACTAGACAGGAAGAGTTTTGGTACTTAAAAGACTATAAAGTTTTAAGATACTCAATGTAGGACAGGGTTTGAGGAGTTAATATATTTATTAAATGTGTTTTGAGTTTAGGTTGACTTTCCAAAAGGTATCTATTTAACAGAACCTTGAATTAAAATTGGTATAAATAAGGAAGGGAAAAGATTGACAAGTTAACCCGAAAAGCAAAGACATTTTTTACAGGCAAATAAATACCTATAAGTGTTCAATCACAACCTAGTTGTTGAAATCCCTGTTCTTCGGTTTCCTCCCAGAAGCTCTCTGGACCCCTGTGGGCGGAGCCTCACTCCCTGAGGTCACATCTCACCTCCTTTTCCTTGGCCTGGAGCTGCAAAGTCTTCTTTTGCAGCTGATCTCTGATATCCCAGTCTTTGTCCTTCCCTGGACCCTCAGGCTCCACTTCGTTATGGGAAGGCTTTGGACTCCACACAGGCAGAGCCTGATCTAAAAAAGCAGCCAGATTCTCAGTGACAGTGAGGCCCACACTTCTGAGGAAGGGCCCTGTTGCTGAGAGATCCCCT
The DNA here is from genome assembly GCF_057876585.1 of Rhinolophus sinicus. Lineage (NCBI taxonomy): Eukaryota > Metazoa > Chordata > Mammalia > Chiroptera > Rhinolophidae > Rhinolophus > Rhinolophus sinicus. The sequence continues at coordinate 19,182,473 of NC_142511.1, forward strand.
AGGAGTGAGGAAGGGAGGGCAGGAAAAGGGCAGCCTGTCCCTGGCTAGACTGCATGGCGTGGAATTCTCAGACTTTGAAAGAACTCCCATTGGGACCCTGCTCAGCCTGGACAGAACTGGAATTTGAGCCCCTTGAGGACAAGAAAATCTTGCTTTTCCTTGTACCTCTAGTCCTGCCTAATGCCAGATTTAGGGAATCTTTATTAATCCAATTTCTCTGACTATAGGTCGCATCTTGTCTAGTCAGCCTGGGACATGTGCTGTATGCTTCGCTATAACCCCCTTCCCTTTCTGTCCTCATTTCAGTCATGAAAATGGCAATCATAGCCTAGAATTCATCTTTCCGTGGTTAAGGATGGTTTTTCAGACACCTGGCAGTCTTACTTAGTCGTGTGAAGAGAGCACTGGACTAGGAGTCAGAAATTCTGGATTGTTGTCTTAGCTGCCCTTACTTTGTGTGACCATCGACCTTCATTTTATCCCTACCGTGTGGGCATAGTAATTTCTGCCTTGTATTTTAGCCAGTGATTGTGATGAGAAAGGGCTGTGTGGAATGGATAAGTGAGGCGCTTTTGCTCTCTCCAGATACATGATGCATTGTTCTGAGGAAGCTAAGGCAGCAGACTCTTAAGGGCTAAGATGAGGTGACTGTTGCATGCAGCAGGGTTTAGACTTGGGAAGTAGGAGGTGATTTGGAAAGTCAAGTGGAAAAATTGACATGAAATCCTGAGTTCAAAATCAATTTATTGAAATATTCAACACAGACATCTGTTTTCAGAGGGGGCAGAAGTCCCTTTTCACAGTTTATATACCTCTCAGGATAGGAGGCTAATGAGTTGAAGTGTTCTCAGAGCCAGTGATTGGTCTTTAAAATGCTTCCCCTGGTTCCTGACCTAACAGACTCCCAAGAGGCCACGTAGTCCATACCCCTGCCTCTAGGCAGGCAAGGAAAGAGCAGTATCTTAGAATTTGTGGAAGTAAATTTGCTGACCTTTCTTGGTTAAGAGTTTCTCCTGTTCTAGAAGCTGTGAGGATTGATCCTGAAGCAGACCTGTTGGAAAACACAAGAAACTTGTCTATGCTGGCATATTTGCTGCAGTGTCTTTTCAGAACTTGGCTTAGAACCTTGATCATTAAAGATGTTCCTAGCTGTTGAATTGTATCCCCCTAAATTCATATGTTGAGGTCCTAACATCTAGTATCTAAGAATGTGGCCTTTTTGGAGATAGAGTCTTTACAGCTGTAATCAAGTTAAAATGGGACATAATCTGATTAGCGTCCTTATAAGAAGCGACCATTTGGACACAGACACGCATAGATGGAAGACATGTGAAGAGACACAGGGAGAAGACAGCCATCTGGAACAGATCCGTCCCTCACAGCCCTGAGAAGGAACGAACCCTGCCAGCATGTTGATTTTGGCCTTCTGGCCTCTAGATCTGTGAGAAAATAAACTTCCGTTCTTTATGTCACCCAGTCTGTGGTACTTTGTTATGAATGCACCATCTTTATATCTCTTCATACTTTGTCTTTAGCTTTAGTCTCTGCTTAAGTGTTATCTTAGAAGAAAAACTCTCTGATGACCCTGTATAAAATAGCAACTATTTTCCCTTAAACCTGCTTTATTTTTCTCAGTAGCAGGTATTCCTACCTGACACATGTTTGTTTGTTCATTGAAACTCCATACTCTCTTGCAGAGCTTACTTAGCATGTAAGCTTCACGAGGAAATGAACCGTGTCAGTTCATTGCTGTATCCTCAGTGCATATATCTAGTATGTCTGGCACTTGGTGGGGGCTCAATAAATATGTATTGAATAAATAAAGGCATGATTTTGAAGTGACTTCCTGCCCATTTAGCGCTGCGAGCTCGGCATCTGGTGGTGTTCTTTCTCCTTTTCTTTTAGTCATTGCTGTGTGCTTGAAACTTCTGTGTCGGGTGTCTGGTTAAGGTGGTGGGCAGCCAGCAGAGCTGTTAATTAGGTTCCCCAGCTTTTCAGAAATTGTCTACCTGAACAGTCCCTTTTCCTTTTTGGCCTCAATATGTAGTTTTGAAGTGGACAGAGGCATATGTACTGTGAGCTTATTTTCTGAACCATTCCGAGTGACAGAGGTCTATGTGACATATTCATGTACATAATAAGTTAGGAAATATGAGAACTGCCTTAGAAAACCTAACCTTTTTTTTTAAATAAACTTTTTTTTTTTTTTAATTTAAGTGTGTTTTCCCAGGACCCATCAGCTCCATGTCAAATACTTGTTTCAATCTAGTTGTGGAGGGCGCAGCTCACAGTGGCCCATATGGGGATCGAACCGGCGACCTTGTTGTTAAGAGCACCGCACTCTAACCAACTGAGCTAACCGGCCGCCCCGTAAAAACCTAATACTTTTTAAAATCTGCAGTTCTGGGGGAAATGCTGATGGTTGTCATTGGCATAGAAGGAGAAAAGAAAAGAAAAAAAAGGACTTCGGGGCCAGCCCGGTGGCTCAGGTGGTTGGAGCTCCATGCTCCTAACTCCGAACGCTGCCAGTTCGATTCCCACATGGGCCAGTGGGCTCTCAACCATAAGGTTGCCAGTTCAATTCCTCGAGTACCGCAAGGGATGGTGGGCTGCGCCCCCTGCCATTAAGACTGGAAGGACAACAACTTGAAGCTGAACTGCACCCTCCACAACTAAGATTGAAAGGACAACAACTTGACTTGGAAAAAGTCCTGGAAGTACACACTGTTCCCCAGTAAAGTCCTGGGGAAAAAAAAAGGACAGAAGCTAATATATAACTTGTGAAGAGCTACGTAAATGACCTTACTTCACATTAATAGGGTCTGAAAATGCACAGAGGTGGAGGAGATGCCAAAGCCTGGGCCCCCAATACCTCTGGATGCCTGTTGTGTGGCAGGATCCCCAGAAACAGCAAAAAGCCACCTGTGCTACCTTCAGAATCTGGAAAGGAAACTTACTCTGCAACTGCTGTACTTTGGTCACCAGGGTGAGTTTCTCTTCTTCTGATCTCCTTAGTTGATCTGAAAACAAAATAATGCAAACCATAATAGAAGAACCCAAGACTTCATGAACTCAACACCTGAGGATGGAAATTTGTAACGGACTGTCCTGTCATGGCCTCTGATATGTGTCGAGTGGCAGTAGCTCTCCTACTTGTCCCATTTCTGAAGAGGTAACCCAGGTATCTTGGATTTCATCTGCATCAGCAACATGGGGTCGAATGAAGTGTGGTATTTGCACACAGTCTGCTCCTCTCAGCTGACGCAGAGGCGGGGATGGAAACTCACTATGCCTCGTGTTTCCACTGAACTCGCCCTTTCAAATTGGGATTGCAGCTTTGACACATGTGACATGCTGGGGCAGCTGTGATCTGGCTCAGAGGGATGGGCTGGAAAAGAGCTGATACTATAAGATTCTCTAGTACCGAGAAATTAACTTTTAGCCCTGCCTTTCCCTCAAGGTAAAATGAAATCTCAAAGCCAACTAAACAAATGAATGGCTGAAGCCCTTTTCTCCACCCAGCTTGCTTTCCCTGGGCTCAATCTGCCAGAGGCCTCCAGGAGAAGGGTACCTTGTAGGTGCTGGGTGTCTGAGCTGCACAGGTCTCTGTCCCCCTGCAGGTGTTCAATCTTGGCCTGCAGTTCCTGGTGCTCGGTCTCCAAAAGTCGAAGAGCCTCGTTCATCTGCTTGTCTCTGCTGTCTGCTCCCTGCAAGGAGCGGGAGGGGCCGACACACGAGCAGGCAGGTCAGTGCTAGGGTGGAGGATGGGGCCGAGCCCAGGGGAGAGGAAAGCTAGAATTTTAGAGCTAGAAGGAGTATTAGGGAAATACAAATCTAGGGAAGTTTCTTATTTTTAAGTACTTCCCTTTGCTCTGCTCTATTCCTCACACATATAACAAACATGCATTAGATATTTTTTTTTATATTCATAAAGGACTCATTTGGGTAAAGGACCAAATTAAGGAACACCAAATCTTCATTTTTAGATGTTTTCACTTTTCATTCTAGCACGATCAATTTTTTTTTTCCCCACAAGGTATTGAGGTTAAAAAGAAAAAGACCTTTATAAGAGTTGCCTTGTAGGTGGGGGGAGGAAGAGAACAACTATTGACATGTGGATGCAATGCAGTGGCCAGCTAGGTTTACTCCTTTGATAAGACACCCTGTCTCTTAGATGAACTGTGTACTCAGTCCCTGCTTCAGTAGAATTATAAAGATAAACCTTGAGGCAGGTCCTCAGAATTCCAAACCAAGGAAGTAAAGTCTATGAAAAATAATGGTTAATATTTATTGAGGGCTTTTATGCACCAGGCATTGTGCTAAGTGCTTTGCATGGATCACTTAACCCTCACAATAATCCTACGATGTAACTGTTATTATTGACCTCCTCATTTAGGGATGAGGAAACTGCGGCTCAGGGGGTTAGTTACCTTCTCCATGGTAACGCAGATCGGAAATGATGGAACCCTTGAGAATGCCCAGGATGTGGCAGCCTGTGTTAGTTAATACTCAACCTACACGTAAATTAGTGACATTTGTTCTATGCCAGTAGTGGGCATTTCTGAACTGGATACTCTCCTGGGATGGGAGCAGAGAGTGGGCTGGGATATGGCAGTGGGCTGATGACTATTCCAGCCCTCTGCATTTGGATCGTATCATTCCAGTGAACACTTTGTTTGCATGAGCAGTGAAGATATCCTTGCTAAACTCAAAATTAAACTTCAGAGCCAAAACAGTGAGTCTGGTACAAAGTGGGCAGTGAGTGAGGAACTGAAAGCCAGGTGCTCTCAGCTGCCTTTGGGCCCCAAACACAGCAGCAGCCTCTCATCACTGCTGTCACCAACCCCCCTTCCCTATATACTGCCTCCTCTCCCCACCTCCCCACCTCCCCACCCCCAGGGCCTGGTACCTGCAGTTTGGACTGCAGCACATGGAGCTGGCTCTCCAGCTCTCTGTGCTGGGTCCCCAGGGTCCTCCAGTCTTCCTTCAGAGCCTCGTACTGGCTCTTCCAGTCTTCACACTTCTGCTCAGCCAGAGCCAGGGACCGCTGAGGGAGATCAAGGGAGACGGTCGTACCTGGGCGGTGGGGGGGGGGGGGTGTCCCAGGGGTGGTGGAGCTGGCTCCCAGAGCCGCCCCCGGGTCTCCAGTCCCAAGCGCCGCCACCCAGCATCCCCACACCTGTGTGCTCTGCAGTTGCTGCTCGGCACTCATTTTCTCCTCCAGCACTTTCTGCAGTGACTCCTTGGCCTTCTGTTCATAGCTGTTTTTCTGGTCTTCCATCTCCATTAGCACCTTTTTCATTCCCCAAGGGGAATACTTCTGTAAATTTGATGCAATTCAACAAATACACATTGAGCTCCTGTGTGCCAGACCCTGAGCTGGGATACAGAAATGAAAAGAACATGGTCGTTGCCCACAGGGCAGAGATACCAGTCACCTGGTGGGGCTTTGCTTCTAGGCTGCAGGTGGGCAGGGAGAGGCCTCAGGAGATGTGAGAGGAGTGAGGATAACCAACTGCCCTTGGCTTGCTGGGCATTTTCCCTCGCCTTCCACAGGCCCTTGAAATCCAACATTTCCAAAGGGAAATCATCCTTCTAAACCTGCCCCTTTCTCCTGGGCTTCCCCTCTCTCAGTGACCAGCATTATTCCCCACCCGTCTCCTAGGCCCTAAAGCAGAGTCATCTTGATTTCTCGCAGTCATCAGTTGGTTACCTACCTTTGTCAAGTCAACCTCCCTTACGGCTCACACCTGCCTCTTTTCCTACTGCCACAGCCTTAGTGCAGGCTCTAATAATACTATTACATGGATTAATGTACCGTGTTTCCCCAAAAATAAGACCTAGCCGGACACTCAGCTCTAATGTGTCTTTTGGAGCAAAAATTAATATAAGACCCGGTTATTTTACTATAATCCAAGACCGGGTCTCATCTAATAAAATATAATACAAGAACGGGTCTTATATTAATTTTTGTTCCAAAAGATGCATTAGAGCTGATTGTCCGGCTAGGTCTTATTTTCAGGGAAACAGGGTAATAGTCTTCCTATCTTTAAGACTTGCCTCCCTTCAATCTCTTTGCGTCCTGCAGCTCTTGCAACTATAGGGCTCTTTCCAAAATGCAAATCTGATCCTGTCACAACCTGCTGAAACCTCTCAATGGGTTCTCAGTGTCCTAAGGATCAGGGCCAAACTCCCTGGCATGGCTCCTACTTACAAGCCCAGACTTTCATCCCATGCTGCCTCCACTCAAGCCGAACTGCTGGCAGATTCCCTAAGCTCTGTGCTTCTGGCTTTGCCTTTCCGCATAGAGCTGCTTCTGCCTAGAGCTGCTTACTCATGGTTTTTCCCTGGGTAACTTCTACTCATGCTCCAGATTCAGCCCAAGAATCACGTAAGTTCTGATAAGTCTTGATTAACCACCCCACGCCCCAACTCATCGTGGATTGGGTGGCTCTTCTTGGTGTTTTCCTAGTATCTGCTGCATGTCTCTTTCCATTCTGTTGACTCATCTGTCTCCCTTATACGACTGAACACTTTCAGGGCAGGGAATGGGAACATGTGTTTTTGTTGTTGTTTTGTTCTTTTTGTTTTTTAAATCTTTGTAGCTTCAAGGATCTGAGAAATCCCCAGTAAACTCAGTTAATGTTTTAAAATTCATACACTTGCAATTAAAAAATTCCTCCTATCTGCAGGGTTAAGGAAACCAGAAAAGCAATTTCATAAATCCACTGGGGGTCTTGCCTTCCCCGTGCCTTTCATCTTTATGCCCCGTTATTTTGGGGAAGGCAGGCAGCTTTTACTGTCAATTCTGGATTGTCCGCTGGGTAAGCAGTAGCCTAAATAATAAGGAGGTCGGTCACACTGAAAACACAAAAGTTGTGGATCAGCAAATCTATAGACTGAAAACTCCATTCTCCTGCAAGACTCCAGCTATGTGGCCAGGTCCACCTTGTGTCCCTAACTCCAGATGGAAACAGGCTGCCTGCTCTGCTTCATTCTCTTAATGACATCTCCCCACCTGTCAGAAACATATGACTTCTCAAGTGTGAAAGCTGATTTCCTTCTATCTCATGCAAGCCAAGATCAGACAAATTAAGAGCTTGCTGAAGCGGGATAACTGTGTCACAGGAAAGCGAAGAGGCAGTCTTTCACTTTCGCCCAGGGGTTGCTACAAGATAAAAGTTGCCCATGGAATAAAAACCATTTTGCAAAATTTCATTAGAACATCCCACCGATCTGTTCACAGATTGGGACCTGTGCAGGTATATCGGGGTGCTGTGAACCGTATTTACCAAGGGCCCCTCCCTACAGTTCCAGGTCTTCTCAAGGTTCCCCTGGAGCTGGCAACGCACTTGGTGCTGGGATTCCTTCCCAGAGTGCAAAGGGAAGGACACTTGGAGAAAGAAAGAGGAGGATGGAGACAGAGTATGGACATATGGTAAATTGAGGATCAAAGTGCAAATGGCAAAGCCAGAACTGGGTGATCAGGAATGGGTGCATTAGTCTTTATCAGGTGGATTTCTAGTAAGATTGAAGTTGGAGCATTCTCCTTTAATTCTAGGTTCCTGGCCTGGGTGTGTTCTCCAGAATGCTTACCTGGGTACAGGTGTACAGCTGGTTTTCTAAGGATTTCAGTTTGCCCTTTAGTTTGTCTTCATTGAGCTGTCCCTGGAACAAATGGGATGAGTTAATGAGTGTGGGCCAAACTACAGTGTACAAAACGTTTTGTTCTGTATTTCCAGCCCGCTGCCTAGAACATAGTCTGTGCTCAGTGGGGAACCAAACTCTTTCAAGAGGTAGAGAGGAGGAAAGATGACAGAGGATGTTTGTGTAAAAGAGGATCTTTTCCTCTTTTTCTGCAACAGGAGAAGGAAAAATCAGACTGGTCCCCAAAGTCCTCTCTGTACTTTGAGGTTCTCTACGAAATGGCTCGGGGGTATCATAGCAGGGGTCCACTTGAAGGAACGCTTCTAAGCTGTCGTTTTTGAACCTCATTACCTCTCTCCCCTGTGTAGGCTCTTCTGTGCACCTCACCTGTTCTCAGTCTTGTACATGGACCTGTATTGCAGATGAGTAGGCCAATAAGACTAAAGGGGTCTCCCCTTTCAGGAGGAATATACATTCTCTCCCCTACCTCGTCATGGGCTGAATTGTGGCTCCCTCACCCCCCCCCCCCAAATTCATATGTTGACACCCTAATCCGCAGTACTTCCTTCAGAATGGAAATAGGGTTTTTAAAGAGATAATTAAATTAAAATGAGGCGGTTAGGGTGGGCCCTATTCCACTATGACTGGTGTCCTCCCTCATAAGAAGAGATTAGGACATCGGGACACACAGGGAAGAACATGTGAAGACACAGGGAGAAGACAGCAGTCTGTAAGCCAAGGAGAGAGGCCTTAGAAAAAAACAACCCTGTCAAGACCTTGATCTCAGACCGTTAGCCTCCAGAACTGTGAGAAAATAAACTTCTGTTGTTTAAGCCACCCAATCTTTGGTACTTTGTTATAGCAGCCCTAGCAGACTAACACACTCCCCTCCGTATCCCCACGCCATTGTGCGCAAGATGAGAAATTCTTTGAGAGCAAGAAATGGAGGAGAGAGATTAATGTAGGGTGTGTGGGGTGGGGTGGGGTGAGGGGTGGGGAGTAGCAAGAGGGCTGCCCAGAAAGCCACGTTCTATTTATTCATAAGCTGGTCTGTCTAATGGCATTTTGCACATTCCAAGGGGGATGCTAATCTCAAGGGAGAGGGTGGAGAAAAGCAAGCAAAAGGGGCTCTTATTTGTTTCTCTATTTTTCAGTATTTCAACCGAGTAGCCAACAACCTCCTTGTTTCTTTGTTCTTCCTCCACCTACGTGTATAGACTTATCCCTTTTGCCCAGGTAGGGGCTTTGTTCTGGCCCTGAGTTCGATTTGAGATATGGGCTAGGGGGTAATTGGACAGGGTAGGGGAGAGGGTGCCATCAAGAGCTAGTTTCCCAGAGAAAAGGCGTGATCTCTTTAGGAACAACGAATTTTCGTATTCTTTCTCTGGCTTTCTCCAACCAGGCCCTGTGGGACACCGGTGAGGTCTAGAAATTATATTTCTCTTCAGGCCTGAGGCGCCATGGCTCCTCTCAGTCAGGTGGTTTGGATGTTTCCAACCCTCATAACGTTTCTGGTGTATAACAGCCTGGGGGCAGAGCAGGGGACTCTGTTTTGAGGTCTGCAGCCTCAGTGAGTTTCAGGGCACCTGGGGTAGGCAGGAAGTGGTATCTTTACAGCTCCTGTTTTGCTCTTGTTTGGCTGATTCTTCTAACCAGGGGCCAGGGGGCGCCCCCACCTTTTCTGCTTCCTGTATTACTCAGCTGGGCCTTGCAAAAGCAAAAGGCTTTGCCAAAAACAATTTTTCAAAGTGTCTCCTGCTATTAATGTTTTTCATAATGTCTCGTGTGAGAGCCGAGAGTCAGGGATTTGGCACGTACAATAACCACAGGGCTTTGGGACAGATAAAGATGGACAAAGACTTCCACTGTTCCGGGCTTCGGAGTAACGGGTTACAGGGCTGCGTTCCCCTGAGTGGCCTGTTCATTGTCAGTGCACAGGTCCTGAAATCCACTCCCTCTGCACCCCCACCTCCTGCTTCATTTCTCCTTTAGATGCTGAATATTTTCCTTTGCTTAAACTGTTACTATGCAGATTGCAATCAAACCCGCTGAGTTTAAAGTTTATCTTGCTTATATTTGGGAAGAAAACAGACCAGCCCAGGGCATATTCTTACATTTTCCCCATTCTCCTACCCCTTTTGGGTAGCTCCTCTCTCCTTCTTCCTTACTATGGTTTTAATTCAATATTTTGCCTCTTCCAACTGTTTTTGTATTTTAGCCGCACCCTAGATTACTTTTCCACTCATGTTGCAATAGAAGACAATTTAGGATAGTCCTTTTAGTGGGATGAAGGGCAACCCGAGCCTGGGTTTAAAAAAATATGTTGTCTACAGCTCTGCCTTCCCAGACTCCCCAAGGCAGGCAAGACAGTTGCAGCCAAGTTACTGCAAATGAGGCATATAGTTTCCTGGTCTGAGCCCCAGCTCACCCCACAAGAAGCCCAGTACAGTATGTGGGCAGAAGCACTCTTTACAGGCCTATTGTGGACATTTTGGGGCCATCGCATCTCTGGAGCCCAGGGGTTGGGGAGCACAGTACCCCCGTTAGGAAAAGGAAGCAAGGCAGAGGCCATACACACCTGGTGCCGGTCTGAGGGCTTCAGCTCCTGCTTCTGTGTGGCTTTCCCCTGCCTCTGATCTGTTCTCTAGAAACACTAGCACCTCACCGCAGAAGCACCAGCCCACGGTTTGTTTCTGCTGTAGCAGAGTGGCTTAGGACTTGCAGCCAATCCCCTGTGGCATTGTCATCTCAAGATCTCATTTCCACTTTGCGGAACTTAAAGACCCACTTGTGCCCAGCTCTCCTTCTTGTATTGCCCAATTCTAGAGCTCACTTTCTCTCTGCCTGAACTGTTTCTGCTCTAAGGTTAGACCCAGTTTAGAGTCTTAGTAGTGCCCTAGGCCCTATTGCATCCAAAAGGCCCAGAGTCAACTCCCTTGTTGGGGTTCTAACAGAGTTTGCAGTGAGCTTCTCTGCATGTGGGGTTGGAGATTCAAACCATGGATACCAAATGGGAAAAAGAAAGGCCTGACCTGGGCTGAATGTCAGAGTCCCCATTCTGCCACATTCTCCCAATTGTTTTCCCCAGATATCACAGACTGGGGCTGCCCTTTCATTGAAAGGCTAGAAGGTTGAAATGTTTTTGGGGAAGCAAGAGCTATTAACTGAAAAGTCTGACACTATTTTCTTAAAAACAGGAAGCTGGGGGTTTGATGGGGAGGAGGAAAAAGAAAAGGGTGAATTGTAGGAGGGATGGGAAGGAGGGAGGGAACAAACCATAACCAGAGGAACTTCTGCTCACCTGCTGGAATATGGAGTGAAACTGGCCCTCAGAGTCTACCTCGGAAATGTCTCACCATCCTGTCCCCATTCCCACCAAGCCTGCTGCATGTAATTCAACTCTGATTGGGTCTTACCTGGGCTATTAGGAGAATTTTCACCACCCCCACACCCACCTAGAGCCAAGGTCCTTGTTGTTGTCCGAGAACCTTTTAAAACGTGGGTCTCATCATTGACTTTCAGTGCAATTCCAGAGCCATTAATTGAGCTCCTTCTAAGGGTGGGCCAGACATCGTAGGACTTTAAACCCGAATAAAGCATAGTTCCTTTGTTATCCTGCGAATGGTCTGTAGCAGTGTTTTTCAAACTGGGCGTAGCACAAAATCTCATGGACCTGAGATAGCTGTGTTTTCCCTCTAAAGTGCAGTCCATAAGTTTGAGCTATCCTGTTCAACAGAAAACAGTTTAAACCTCATAATTCTAGAGGTCTGTCTGAGGCCATTTCTAGTTCTATCTATGGAACTACTCTGCCATGATGATCCCTTCATTTCAGCCACACTCCTCTACACCTAATGCTTTGTCATACCTACCCCTGTAATCATTAGGATTTCTTTTCCTTTCTGCTTTTTCTTTCCCATCATCATTACCACTCGTGTACTGGCAAACTCCTACTCATCCTTCAGGACCCAGCTAAAATGGTCCCTGTCCTGTAGAGCCTACCCTATTCCAGCTCAGGCAGAATAATGGCTCTCTTCTCTTCTCCTTGTGTCACTTTGTAGACACTGCTGTTATAGCTTTATCACACGGTATTAGAGTTGTTTATTATACGTCTCTCTTCCTGGCTGGAGTGTGAGCTGCTCAGGAGCAAGGATCCTTTTCTTTCCTGGTAGCACAGGGACCAGTGTATAGCTGAGACTTATTAAATGTCTGTTGAGTAAATGAGTGAGCCGATCTCAATTTAGTTCAGCACCGGAAACCACCTGGTATGCACAGCTGTCTGCCCCGGGCTCCGAGTCTGCTGATGAAAATGACCTCCTTAAATCAAGGGCCGTGAACATAGACTCCTAAACCCAGATACAATGACAGGTGTGAGGAGGGAGGGCTGAGCTTAGGAAATCTTTTTTACATCACTGCAAACATCTCAGTTTTGTTCCTCGTCCTCCCGTTTCATCTCTCTGTCTAAGCACAAGCCATCCATGTGGTAGGTTAGATGTTTATGGACGCCTGTGAGGTTGTGCATTCTCTCTTTGCACCTGGTGCTTTAATGCTCTGTTGGTGCCAAACTGCTTGTAGCTCCCCGAACACCCTAGGTTTCAATGTGGGGTCCAAGGACCCCTGGAAATCCCCGAGACCTTTTCAAGGAAGATCTTCCCTTTCCAACTACAGATCTGTATGAGGCCAGATTTTCCTCATATGCTTCAACCAAAACAATGTTTTGCAACAGATTGAATGCGGAAGCAAACATGAGAATGTAGCTGTCTTCTGTTCAGCCAGACATTGAAAAGATTTGCAAAAGTTTAAAGCAATATTACTTGTCACTATTTAAAAAAAAAATACACGTATACTTATTCTTAAAATTATAGAATGTAGTTAACATGTAATGGATTTACTGTTGTTACTTTTAAGTTAATATATATTTGTATTAATCTTGGGATTATATATCAAGATTCTTGTTTTAATTTCTAATATGGTAAATTCTAATATGGTAAATATAAAAAATGTAGGAGGTTTTCGGGCCAGCCCAGTGGCTCAGGTGGTTGGAGCGCAGTACTCCTAACATCAAGGTCACCGGTTCGATCCCCACATGGGCCAGTGAGCTGCACCCTCGACAGTTAAGATTGTGAACAACAGCTCTCCCTGGAGCTGGGCTGCCGCGGCCCACTGTGTGCTGCCATGAGTGGTTGGGGGGTGGCCCGCAGCCAGCGAGAGCTGCTGTGAGCTCGGCTCATAATCCCAGCACGGGCCAGGGAGCTGTGTCCCACACAACTAGACTGAGAAACAACCGTTTGAATGGGGGGGTCTGGGGGAGGGAGACAGCAGAACAGGAGAAATAAAATTTGGGAGGTTTTCAATACATTTTTAAAGAGTACAAAGTGGTCTTGAGATTACAAAGTTGGTGACTCATTGCACTAGACTATATCATGCCTCCTGGTCTTTGCCTCTGCTGTATCCCCTGCCTAGAATAATAGAGTTTCTTCTCTATATTCAGTCTCTAGAGTTCCTTCTCTATATTTAGAGTTATTCATTTCCTTCTTCCACATTTGCCTGCAAAATACTTACATAACTATAAGTATTTCCCTCGTTCTCATCTTTTCTAGAGTTATTCATTCCTTCTTTTATACTATTATACCCTGAAAACAATTCATTTCTCATATCTCTGCATTGTTTAGGTGTTGGTCTCCCTGACAAAAACCGTAAGCTCTCTAAAAGCGGGAACCCTGTCTAATTAATCTCATTATTTCCAGAGTTTGGTACAGAGAACATGACCTATGAATGTTTGTTGAATGAATGGACTAAAACCAGGAGGTCTGAAGTTTCGTTCCTGTTTTACCTCTGACCAGCAGTGTGACTTTGGGTACGTTACTTGCCCTCTTTGACACTCAGTTTCCTCGTGGGCAAAATGAGAAAATTAGACGAGATGATCGCTAAGGTCCCTTCCCACTCTGACAGTCACGTCTGGGCTGAGTAGTAGGTGCATGTTGGCTTGGAGTTAATACTGGTGTGAATCCCACACAAAAAGAGCTGACATGTACCACATGCAGTAATATTAAATGTACTGGGATCTTCCTTTTTTCCTTCCAATAAATTTGAAAAAACCTTTTGGTTCTGCGCCTTTCCTGGGTGTGTACCATGTTTCCCCGAAAATCAGACTGGGTCTTATACCATATTTTCCCCCAAATAAGACCGGGTCTTATATTAATTTTTGCTCCAAAAGACGCAGTAGGGTATATTTTCAGGGGATGTCTTATTGTTTCATGTACAACAATCTACATTTATTCTCTGGAACATCGTCATAATGTACTAAATGTGTCCGTCTGGCTGACGATCTTAACTGGGGCTTATTTTCGGGGTAGGTCTTATTTTCGGGGAAACACGGTAGTAGCATGGCCCTCAGCTGATGATGCTGGATTTAGCTGAGCCCCTCCGTATATTACTGTGAGCTGTGTGACCTCTAGGCCTTGGCAGCACCCCCCACCGCCTGCCTCTTCAGTAGTGAGGAAACCCCTTCTTTTGCTGGGACGGTATGGAAGGAATGAAATGGACACACTGAGGAGCCCTTGAGCTTTGTCCAAACAGAGATTTCATATCCGTTACCTTCCAAGAGTTGTCAGAGGCCCGAATCAGGGTGGACAGTAGGTCTTGGAGAATCACCATTTTCTGCTTTAGAACTAGCTCCCTCTGTAGAGCCTCCTACGGGGCAAAACGCAAAAGACTAAGATTAACTTCGCGGAGGAGGGATTAGATGGATGGAGAAGCGGAGGGGCGGAGGGGCGAGCTCATGTTACTTACTTTGAGGTACTCAGAGAGCTGGATGATTTCCTGGAGAGAAAGAAAACGTATTCAAGGCTCTAGTTGTCCTGAAGTCCAGGAACATGGAACCAGAGCCAAGGCTGGCTTGTGTAGCGTTAACTTTCTTCCTTGGTTCAGACAGACTCCCTCCAGCCCTCCATGTCTATGCCCGTCCAGGGAGCAGGTGCCCTTCCATCCCAGCTGAGTTTATCATGGAATTCCGGAATGTCAGAGCTTGGAGGAGCCATTTGATTCAATCCCTGCAAGGTGAGGAATTTCTTACCTTATCTAGAACTGCAACTCCATAACTGGGAAGAGAAGTGAAAACAAAAAATGACAATGGATTAAAGAAACTAGCATATCAGGAGGCAATGGCTTGTTTCCTTCTCTAATCTCTTTTGAAAAGCCAGTAAGGTGGGGAAGGTCTTTCTCTATATTAATTAAGGCAGACATGGAAAATCATTGTGTTCCCTCTAAATACTTGGTGAGGGTATTCAAGCTTAGGAGAGAGGACTGGATGGGACGTGAGGGAGTTGAGGTCAGGCGCAAACTCACTTGGTTTGCTGACTGGCATCGTTCTTAATTGTTGGCTGTGCTTCTTTTGCCTTTGTCTGGGTGCCTAAGAGATGGAAGATAAGGTGATTCAGAACCCACAGGGGAGGACGTGGGGGAGGTGGGGAGGGTGCAGGACCTCCACTGTCAGCGAGCTGGGACTGGGCTGGCAGGATTCTCTGCAGGCCCCAGTGAGGGAGGGAGGCTCTGCTCTTACCACGGTCGTGTTTGGGTGGCTGCCTGATGGGAAAGTCTTGTGGTGGAAGGCTCCCTGCTTGGGAGGGGAGGTGGTCAGCCAGATCACTCCAGACGTCTGAGAGAGGATGCTGCTGCTTTGGAAAGACCTCAGAGCTGGTCCCTGACACCTGGAAAGCAAGTGAGGGATGCTGGAACCCCAGAGCCATTTAGAATAGGATTCTCCAGCTGATTGCAGAAAGATGAACCAATGATCAAACTGCAGGTCCAGAAGACCCAAGTAACCCCTTGAAACCTTCGAAGCTACAAGGTTATTTGCCTTAGCCCTACCTTGTCCCGGCTGGCAGGAATGGTTCTCCTCAGAATAGGCAAATCAGAAGCTGGGCTTGTCTCCAATTACACTCTCTAGAATCCCTGACCTACCTTGTTTGGTCTCAGCCACTTACACAGCCAGCATGGTGATATGGAAAGAGAATTAGTCTGAGCGGGGAGTGAGGGGACCAGGCTCTGATAGCCTGCCTTTTCCAGGTCTGGGTCTCCTGTCTGTGTAATGAGTTTGGAGTAGATGGTTTCTAAGCTCCCTTCTGTATTCTAGAGGTGGCTTCCTTCCTCTTAGTAACAGGTGGAATATTGCTGAGGTGTGTGTGTGTGAAGAGAAGGTAAAGTAGGGAGTTGTAGGGAGGCTGTAGTAGTAGTTGCCACAATTTAGTCCGTTCTTTTTATATTTTGTTCTCGCACACTCAAAAGTTCTACGCTTGTAACATCACACTAAAAGACTAAGGAATGCCCTGGTACCTAATCCTGGAGACTGACTCAATCCCCAAGCTGAAGATAACAGGCTCAGGTGGAGTTCTTTAGCTAACTGTGTTTTCTGACCTTTTTCTCCTTAAATTTGTTTTTCAACGAAAAGCATTCAGAAACCTTCTTGCCTTAGAAAGTACACAGCTGGTTTTATTTTACAGTTGGGCTCAAGGTGCATTTTTCTGAACAACGCCTCCTATTGTGGACAACAGACCCACCAGTTCCGAAGCCCTGACGTGCACCTACCCAGGGACGGCACAATGCCAGGCGTTTCCAGGGAAAGCAGCACCCCTGCTGTCAACGTGCTCACAACGTGGATAGGAAGACACAGCTAGTTTGCTGGCTGAGGTCATTTCCACGTACCCTGATTTTTGCCAACACTGCTTCTTCCTAGGTCAGACTAATGGGCACTCTAAGAGTTACTTAATCTTAGAGGATTTATAACCTCATAAGGACCGCAGTGAGCAGAGGTGGCCCGGAGAAGCCAGGGAAGGCTTCCTGGACCAGCTAAAGCCTTGACTCAGTGAGCTTAGTAGAGCTGGAATGATCCAAGAGAAAGAGAGAAGGTGGGTGGGTGCAATAGCCTCACAGAAGAAGAGAGGAGAGAGAGAGAGAGAGAGAGAGAGAGAGAGAGAGAGAGAGAGAGAGAGAGAGAGAGAGAGAGGTATCAAGAAGATTGGCCTGTGTACCTGGCATAAATAAAACTCAGTCAATTCTTGCTGACTGATGGGTGAAGGAGTGCTGTAGACGATATGCATAGATGGCCTAAATTTGAACTGATACTATACTAGGAATTAGCTATGGAATTGTTTCTAAAATTATTTTTTCTCTCCTATAAGGCAAGTGTAAAACAAAAAACAGCTAAACAAACAAACAAACGAAAACCCCAACCACACGAATCTCTGAGTGAGTAAGTGGCTAAGGGAGACTGCTATATGACTGAGGAAGAAGGGACTCAATTTAAATCATTTCGTGACCTTGACCCCACCCACCCCGCTAGCACCCTTCCCCCAAAGCAGTGTGTCCCTCGACATGGCCCACCTGCTGTCTGGGGGGAGGGGTCCTGTTGGCCCAAGACAAAGGTTTCTTGAGGTCAGTCTCCTGGCCTGTCCTCCTGGAGAGACCTTGCTCCCTGGCCCAGGAGCTCTGTGTCTTGCCTTTCTCCTCTACCTCCAGGTTCCTTCTCTTGAAGAACTGCTGCTGTCGGGCTCTCTGGAGCTGTTCTCTCTGCTGGGTCCTCAGCGCCTTCCCCACCTGGCGGCAAGTGGTCACGTTGGGGCGGCAGCGGCGACTTTCACGGGTCTCCTGCCGGCGCTCACACTTGGCCTCATAGCTCTCAGCCCACTGGGCCAAGCCAGGGGGAGGCCTGGGGTCCGGGCTGATCATTATGACCTGAACACCTGTTGTGCTTGGCTTCCAGTTCCGGGAATAGCTGCGTGGGTCTGCCAAATGCCAAGGGGGAGGAGAAGGGGAGGGGTCAGGAGATGGGCAGAAAAATGGCCATCTCCCTGGACAGGGGGCAGGAATAGCACATACGTGTGGGTTGAGAACTGAGGAGGCGATGACATCAAACTGGGAGTCAGGACTCCTGGGTCCAGTCTCTGTGCTAATCTCTGCTTTTCTCTGGCCTGTGTTTCCTCCTCTGCAAAGTGGAAAGGTCTTTCTGGCTGCCACTTCTTCCTTGACCAAACATCTCACCCTACCTCTAAGTCAGGAGACCGTGAGAAATAACTAATAAAAATTATCATGAGCTTGCAACCTTTTGGATCGCGAGGATGTGTTCATTTTCCAGGGACTTCTAGAGAACGTCTTCAATTGGCTCCCTGTCCCCACATCTAAAGGGAAAGCCAATGTCTTCACAGCTCTCTTGGCCAAGTTGTTACTAGATCAGGTAGTGGCTCTTGTCCGGGCCTGGAGGGATAACCAGGACCCCCAAGCTGCGGCCTGTCCTGAGACCAGCACCCTCTGCTTTCCTCTTAGCCCTTCACAGCTAACTTGTGAGCCTGGCCCTCGGCTTGGTCCAGGACGGAAACCCCACCCTGGTTATTCCAGTCAGGAATTCCTGGGCATCCCACTCTCAGCCCAGGACCAGGTTCCGACTCTCAGGTGAAGGTCAGCTCAAATCAGTAGTGGCCAAGCATCTGCCACGTGCCCACTGCTGGTGGAACCCATTTCAGAGCTTCCAGCTTAATAACTCTCCAAGCTGAGTGCTCCATTTT
The DNA here is from genome assembly GCF_057876585.1 of Rhinolophus sinicus. Taxonomy (NCBI): domain Eukaryota; kingdom Metazoa; phylum Chordata; class Mammalia; order Chiroptera; family Rhinolophidae; genus Rhinolophus; species Rhinolophus sinicus. Next base: position 19,200,676 of record NC_142511.1, read on the forward strand.
TTTGGAATCACCTCCAGGTCAAAGCTAAGTATGGTGCCAGTTCTGCTTTCCTTAGCCCACACACAGACTGTGCCATCAAAACCAGCAATCACACAATTATACCTGGATAAGGCTATTGCGAACAAAAATGAAACAAAAACAAACAGAAACAGTAACCAAAAGTCCCTAGGCCTTCATGTAGAAGCCACACTTTGTGGCCCCTTTACATGGCCTTACCTGCTACTCACATACCCCCCAAATCTTTCTTCCTTCTCTGTGCCCTTCTCTCTCTCTCCCTCACCTACCTTCTGCAAATTTGTTTAGTCTCCTAAACCCTCTGATAGCTTGGCCGAGTTGGAGCTGGACTTGGCTGAGCTGGATCCTGACCACTGGAAATTCTGTGCCCTGTGTCCACTCATCACTGGAGTGACTGGGCAGGAAGGGAGACTCCCCCTTACAGCTTCCGCTAATCCTCTGGGTCCCACAACCTGACTATCCACCACCCTGGGAAACTTAGTTCCTGGGTGCGTCAGAGAAGGGTACCCCAGGGTCACCAGGAGCAGGCCTTAGCCAGCTCTGGCCCCTTGGGTTTATTTATAGGTAAGCAGACTCAACAAGCAGCCTCTGCCCCTTCATGGGGACTTCGCTGCCGGCTGGCTCCGTCCGGGCTTCTCTGCAGGACTCTTGCTCTCTCCGATCACACCACTATTCCCCAGGGTCCTGGGCAGGAACGTCTCAGTCCCGGAGAGTGGTCAAGCCCTGCACACTCTCACCTGCCTGACTCGAGGCTTGGAGGGGCGTATTCTGGTCTTGGGCAGGGCTGACCTTGACCAAGCAGAGCTGTGAGGTGGTCAGTGCTTGTCCTGTGGTCCCATCCATGGATGGCTCTCCCTTCTTTCTAGGCTTTCCTGCTCACTCTGTAGGGGTCCCCTGACTTCCCACCTGCCACTTTCTTTATTTAAAAACCTAGATAAGGATCTGAGGGGCCCATTCATATTAAGTTATAAATGCCTGGATGGCGGAGACTGGGATTATGTACAAGAGAATTCCGTGTCCAGAATCTACACCACGGCATCCTGTGCCATAGCCCCTGGCGATTCTGCCGTGGATGGGGAGGTGGGGGAGCCCTGGGTCTGGGCTCAAACCGTGTGACTTCATGTCCTGGCTCTGTCACCTCCTCCCTGTGTGCTAAGCCTCAGTGTTCTCATTTGTAAAATGAGAATCTCCCTCATGAGGTCATGAGGATTAAAGAGAAAATGCACATCAAGTGTCTGGCACAGCACACAACAGATGTTAGCCTTCTGCAATGATAGTAAAGATAAGCTATGATTATGACGACCCCTTCCTGCTGATCTCGGCTACTGAAGACTCAGTGCTATGAGACAAAGGCCCCAAGGTAACCTAGCACCCCTAGGACTAAGAACCCCATCCTCTAATACCCCCATCCCTTTTCTCTTCGAAGGGGTACTGTGTACCACAGGAGAAAATGCTGGCCCCGGCTTGTAATCGTGTTTACTGCTCTGGTTCACCTGACCTCTGGGTTTGGGCCACAAGAGAAAGGACTTCTCTGCATCTGGACACAACCACCTTCTTGATTAGGTCTGGTAGAAAGGCAGAGAAGAGATGGTTGCCCCACCTGCCTGCATCCACCATTAAATGTAGGGTGCTAGGTCCCACCCTGCATGGCTCCAGGTAATGGGCAGGCTTTGTAGAGGAGGCAGATCCCTGCTTCTGGAGAATCCTCCTACCATCCTACTGTGTAGAGGGAAGGGCCATGGAGGAGACAGAGAGGTCTCTGCACCTCACCAGGCTGTCTGTACTGGTGTGCTGAAACGCACGCTGCCCTGCTCTGCTTCCTGAGAGGCAGATGTTGGGGCTTCTTACCCAAGTAGGGCGTTGCAGTCGAAATGGTTCCTTAGAGAAGGGAGCATTTCTCCCCCCCCCCCAGGGCCCCACCCTGGTCGATTTGGTGTGGACAGCTGAGGGGAATCATACCCAGCTTCCTGGGACATCTGGACTATTCTGTTCTGATTTGCTTAAACACGAGAGGACACGGAGGACACGGAGGACAGCTGACGGGCAGGGATGGGCTAAAGAAGAAAAAGGAACTGGTCCCTCTGTGATTCACAGAAAGGTCACTGGGCCACTGCCCGGGCTTTCTGGCCTCTGTGGGGTGCCCCTTGGCAGAATGACAGGGCCCAGTTGGAGCTCGGGGGAGACGAGGCACTGGCTGTGGGAAGCTCTCCTCACCTGCCAGAGGGAGACATCAGGGCGCGGCCCCTCACCTGACAGTGGTTTGTTGCTGGCTCTCCAAGTCTCTGCTGCTCCTTCCTGGCTCTGTGTGCAGGGAATGGTTTCCCGCATGGTCTAGGCCTTCCTAGTCCAGAGCTCTCAGTGTGAGCTTACAAAGGTGTACACCTCAGGGGCTGGAAAAGCAGCTTCTTGTTTTGGGGAATCCCTGTTTTGAAGGGAAATGGAAAAGGTCATTAAATGAAGCCCCTGTCACTGGGTAGCCTGAAACCTGTCATCTGATTCGCTCTAGTTTAAGCTAACGGATGGAGCAGTGGAAGCTCTGCCGCTGTGCTGTGGCCAGGGGCTCTGGAAACCAACACAGGATGCTTTCTTGGTTACCCAACACCCAACACGCTTACACTACACCGTCCACTCTTGTGTCTCCCCCTTCAGCCCAAAGAAGCTTGGATGACAGACAGTCTTCTGTCCCACCCCAGAGTCAGAGGCCCCCAACCTGGACAAAAAACGTCTTCCTTCTGCGTTACCTCAGGTCTCGGGCTCCAACCCGAGCAGCTCAGAAAAGCCTTCCAGCTCCTGGGCAAATCTTGGTTCTGGTCTCACATGGGGCAAGACAGTAGCTGAGTAAAGTGCAAGCTCTCAGTTCATGGCTTTGTGCCCCCTTAGCATTTCCCTTCTCGGTACTGTGTTTCTTTTCACACAGAAGCTTTGCTGAAACAGGAAGCAGACAAAGCCACAGTGCTTGCTCACCCCAGTTCCTCTCTCTTGCTCTCTGGCACAATCTGACTGGGCCCCTGAACCTTTGAGGCCCCCAGGGCTGGGCTCGGGAACTCCTCCCATCAGCGGGCACCCTGGGCACCCTTCTCTTACTATTGTATTGGTCTGAGCTTTCGGACAGTTTCTTTTCTTTTATTGAGCTCTTAGACAATTTCGAGTCAAGATCCCTTTTCAGGAGGAGACAAGGATGGGTCTCTACGTCAGATTCAAACTTTGCAGTTTCTATGAGGTGGAAAAATGCCTTTTTGACCTAAAAATGATGTTCTTAGTGTAATTCTTTCATGTATATCAGGTAGCTCTCTGTGTAAGGATTTTCTCTTTAGTTACCTCTTCCCAGTCCTGGCGTTGTAAAGAGTCTCTGCTCTTCTGAAGTACCTGGTGTCTTTTTTTAGAATTCGGGACTGAGGCCAGCTCTGAATTTGCTCTTTTCTGAAGTGGCGGGATGGGGGTGTGTTTGAAACGGTGGTGGATCTGTGGCTGGGGGATGACGGGAACAATAGTAGGCAGAATCTTATCAAAGTTTCCCAGTCAATTGGGCTGGGAAATTTAGGGCAAAAACTAAATGGAACTGATCTGTGTGCATTAGAAAGCAACTGTTACAAATGATATCGTCAGGACATTTCCAAGAAGTCCAAGGCTAAGGTGGTGGAAAGGGAACTGGATTGGGACAAGTTAACTGCATCACTCTGTGACCTTGTCTGAATGGTCCACTCAGGATGGTGGAAGGATGATTTATATGGTACCTACGAGTTCTAAGGCTTGACACATGTGAGGCTCATAATAAGATGTTTAAATAGCTGTGATAACACTTACTAACATGGGGATTATGTCAATGTCTTCATTGCCTACTATTCCCCCCATTCTCTGAGGAGGAAAAGGACGAGGAGTAGGCAGGTAAAAGTGCAGAGGATGGATTTTTAACCACTAGAGACAGCAGCCCATAGTCCTGTCTCTGGGGCTTTAAATATGGAGATGGGAGTGAGTAGAGGACAGAGGGGCTGGGGAGCCCAAGCTGGCAGAATAAGACAATTTTATTGTCATAGAAGAGTGAGAGGTTCTGGGAGTTTGGGGTAATGGAGCATAGGAGAGGACTGGAGATTGTAAAAGAAATTCCTGTGGACCAACTATGTGGGCGCCATTAAAAATCAGAAAGAAATGTATGTGAAAATCAAAATCCATTTTAGGGCTATGGACTAGACCCACTTTTACTGGGGTTTAGAGAGGTTAGCAGTATGTTCAAGTTCATGCGGGTTTGCTTGACATCAAAGCCTGAGCTAAGGTTGTATACTTATCTATCAATATGGAGGGAAAGAAAGAGAAACACACACATGGAGGGAGGGAGAGAGAGAGAGAGAGAGAGAGAGAGAGAGAGAGAGAGAGCGAGCGAGCCCTGGAAATAGAGAATATACCTTATTTTCAAATGCCTATGAAGCATCAAGAAAATTGAGCATATGTAGACCAATGGAATAGAATTGAGAACCCAGAAATAAAACCATATAAATATGGACAGATAATTTTTGACAAAGAAGCAAAAAACATACAATGGAGAAAAGACAGCCTCTTCAATAAATGGTGCTGATAGAATTGGAAAGCCACATGCAAAGGAATGAAACTGGACTGCTATCTGTCACCATGTACCAATATTAATTCAAAATGGATAAAAGACTTAAGCATAAGACCTGAAACAACAAACTGCATAGAAGAAAACATAGGTACTAAACTTATGGACCTTGGGTTTAAAGAGCGTTTTATGAATTTGACTCCAAAGGCAAAGGAAATAAAAGCTAAAATAAATGAATTGGGACTATATCAAATTTAAAAGCTTCTGCACAGCAAAAGAAACCATCGACAAAATAAAGAGGCAACCAACTGAATGGGAGAAGATTTTCGCAAACAGTGCCTCTGATAAGGGGCTAATATCCAAAATATACAAGGAACTCATGCAACTCAACAACAAAAAAACAAACAACCCAATTGAAAAATGGGCAGAGGACCTGAAGAGACATTTCTCCAAAGAGGACATACAAATGGCAAATAGACATAGAAAAATGCAAATAAAAACCACAATGAGATATCACCTCCCCCCAGTCAGAATGGTTATCATCAACTAGACAAACAGTAACAACTGTTGGAGAGGCTGTGGAGAAAAAGGAACCCTCATACACTGTTGGTGGGAATGCAGACTGGTGCAGCCGCTATGGAAGGCAGTGTGGAGGTTCCTCAAAAAATTATGAATAGAATTGCCTTATGACCCAGCAATCCCTCTCCTGGGTATCTATCCAAAAACTCTGAAAACATTTATCCATAAAGAAACGTGTGCTCCAATGTTCATTGCAGCTTTATTTACGGTGGCCAAGACATGGAAACAACCAAAATGTCCTTTGATAGATGAATGGATAAAGAGTGGTGATATATATATACAATGGAATACTATTCGGCGGTAAGAAAAGATGAAATAGGACCATTTGTGACAACATGGATGGATCTTGAGATTATAATTCTAAGCGAAATAAGTCAGACAGGAAAATCAGAGAACTATATGATTTCACTGATATGTGATATATAAACCAAAAACTACTAAAGAACAAGACAAACAAATGAGAAACAAAAACTCATAGACACAGACAATAGTTTAGTGGTAACCAGAGGGTAAGGTGGGAGGGGGGTGGTAAATGAGGGTAAAGTGGATCAAATATATGGTGATGGAAGGAGAACTGACTCTGGGTGGTGAACACAGAATGGGATTTATAGATGACGTAATACAGAATAGTGCACCTGAAATCTATATAACTTTACTAACAATTGTCACCTCAATAAACTTTAATTAAACAAAAAGAAAATTGATCATATTGATCATAAAGCAAACCTCAGAATATTAAAAAGAAGTTGCTCTCTTATGGTATAATTCTCTGACCACAATACAATACAATTAGAAATAAATAACAAAAGTGGGAATAGATAAACCCTTCAATTTCTTGGAGAAAAATTCTCCTGGTTCACTCTTGAAATACAGAGGACAGTAAATCTGCAATTTAGAGTGCTTTGAAAATAATGCTAAAGAGAACATTAAGGACAAAATCTATGAGGTGTGGCCAAGGCAGGGCCCAAGGAAAATTCATAGTCTTAAATATTTTCATTACTTAAATAAGGATTAAAAATAAATAAATTATTTATTTTCAAACAAATTTCTAAGAAATGGTCAGAAAAATCAAGGAAAGGAAGCAAGAATAAAAAGAAGGCAAAAGGAGAAAACAATATAAGTTACAAGTCAGAGCAGAATTGGTGAATAAATTCAGGAGCTGGTTCTTGTGTGTGAATGTGGGGAGAGGTAGAAATACCAATAGAACACAAAATTAATAAACTACCAGCTAGCTAAAGCAATTAAAAAACAGAAAGCACATCTGTAAAAATTTATAAATTAGACGTGGAGAATACATGTTTCATACATAATACATTGGAAATGTAAATAATTTTAGAGACATTTGTGTAACTACGCTAGTGTTTTGAAAATCTGGATAAAAAGGATTTAAGAAAACTCTCATTTATCAAATTATCATATAATTTATCATATCTCTAAATTGCATGTAGAGATATGCAATTTAATCATCAACCTGCCTCTACCTAAGGGTCCCCTTCCTATGGTATTGGTCAGTACAGAGGAGGGTTTAGATTAGTCTTGAGCTGGTTACCTGGCACTTATTGGCCAGCATTCTGTGCTTCTCCTCACCATTTCCAGGTCCCTTTGTTGGTGGTCATATCCTGGAACTTCATGACATGGTTTCCTTGATAGGTGTTGGGCCCTCTATGGGTTCCCATGAAGGGGTAAGTATAGGGTAAGCAACACTTTGCTTTATCACCCTGTTGCTTTACTCTTCACAGTGTCACACAAGCATGGATGGGATGATCAGATTTTTATTGTAGGGTTGAGGTAACTAGAGGGAATCCTAAATATGAAAGGAAAAATTTAGAACTGTATGCTAATATGTCTCCTGCTATACCGCGAGACACAGCACTAAGAATTTAAACGCTTTATGGGTGCTACTAGTACTAATTTTATTCCTCCTCCTACCTAACGGGATGACTCCCTATCCATCTTATGGGAAATAGCAACCTCGCCCATAAGAGTTGTTCTTGCCTTAGACTCCTCCCCCACTCTCCCTGCTGCTGTCTCATCAATGCACTCCTCAAGTCTAATTATTCATTCGAGAATGCCACAGACACTCTTAACAGGATGCCCATGGTGGCCCGTTGGCACCCTAAGATTTGAAGAAGGTAGAAGGTGTGGGTGATGAGGGGAGCTTGCAGAGTTGCTCAGAGTAGGCACACTTAAATCTGTTCCTTTTCAAGGCCTCCCCCAACGAGAGACTTGCAAACTCTCCTTGTTAGTCTTCCAAGTATCTAGCTGGTAACTATTTAGTCAGATGTCCACATAAACACCCCAAGCACAAGTATCCATTCTCAGGGGTGCTACAGTCTAATTAATACGGTTGTCATACTTATCCATCCATGGGGAAGGAGGAAGATAAGTATTTCCTTCACTCCTACATTTGCAAGTTTGCCTCTCTGCAGTGGAGTTATGACTTCACACTTGTGGCAGGACAGAGTTCTCAGTCCTCTTCTTCTCTGGCTGTGTTGTGTCATCATTGTCGACAGAGGACCTTTTAGTATAATGAAACTTCCAAGTTATGCTGTAAGAGACGAGCAATATTAGCAAGAGGTTTATCTGTTTTATAGATGCTAAGAATCAGCAAGACTTAACCCTAAGGCACAACTGTGGATCCACTCTTGTGGGTCTCAGCATTAAGAAAGACAAGTTACTTTTCACCCTAGATTACCGAGGAGGATGATCTTGCTGGCTTTGACCTTGAAGGCTCTGACAGGATGCAACCTCAGGCCTGGTGTGGGGGCTCAGGGCCGTGTGTGTACGTGCGCACACGCCTGTCCTTAAGGAAAGAGAAAGGTAGACTAGAAAAAGGAAGGCCTCCCGGGTATCCATCTCTGGGCCAAAAGGAAACACCATATGTTAATCTTTAGAGCAACTTAGTTCCTCTACTTTAGCCTTCATTTCATATAATGTCCCCTTGGGCCTGCTGGAAAATAAATTAAGGCTTATCTCTAAGTCAAATATATAAGGACCTGTCCTCTAGGTGTTTAACACCCTTTTCTAAACTTTAAAAATTCTGCTTTTCAGCACTCAATGAAAGCATCGCCCTCTTTTCCCCAGTGTTTGTGTGTGTGTGTGTGTGAATGTGAGACTTGTCTAATAATAGGTCTCTGAGAACTAGTTTATCACTAAGAAGCTATATTACATATTTAAAAACAATATTTTATGTACAAAGTATGACAAGTTTGTGAACTTACCACCATATGCTTACATTGGCAGCACTGTACAAACAGCTTGGTAAGGTTTCATAACCTTGGTATATCAGTGTCTCACAGCTGTATTTGTGTTGACATGTGGCGGTGTCTTGGTGAGTGGCATTCATTATTGTTGTTGCCTCTTCTTGTGTGCCATCGTGAAAATGTCTGAGCTTGAACTAGAGCAACGAACAAACATTAAATTTCTTGTTAAACTTGGCAAGAGCGGAAGTTTAATCAGGGACATGTTAGTCCAAGTTTATGGGGATAATGCCATGAAGAAAACGGCAGTGTACAAATGGATTAAACGTTTTTCTGATGGGAGAGAACGTGTCACTGATGAAGAGAGGTCAGGGCGGCCAGTAATGAGCAGAACTGATGAAAACATTGCAAAAATTCGTCGAATTGTGGGTCAAAATTATCAGCTGACTGTGAGAAGCATAGCAGACCAAGTAAACATTGATAGAGAAACAGTTAGGAAAATCTTAACTGAAAATCTTGGCATGAGAAAGGTGTGTGCAAAAATGGTCCCAAAGGTCCCAATAAACAAAAGCAAAGGAGATTTGAAGTTTGCCAAGACCTTTTGGAGAGGCAAGATGATGTTTTGGGCCATATTATCTCTGGTGATGAAACATGGGTGTACCAATACAACCCTGAAACAAAGCGTCAAAGTGCACAATGGAAGTCAGTCAATTCTCCACAACCAAAAAAGTTTTGTCAGTTCAAATTGAGTCAAAACGATGTTGCTAACCTTTTTTGATATCAAGGGATTATTCATCGTGAATTTGTGCCAACTGGACAAATAGGTAACCAAGTTTACTATTTGGAATTGCTGAAAAGGCTGAGTGAAAAACTTAGACAAAAATGACCTGAACTTTTCGCCAACAATTCATGGCTCTTGCATCACGACAATGCACCAGCTCACATGGTACTGTCTATGAGGGAGTTTTTAGCTAGTAAACAAATAACTGTATTGGAACACCCTCCCTACTCACCTGCTCTGGCCCCCAATGACTCCTTTCTTTACCCGAAGATAAAGGAAATATTGAAAGGAAGACATTTTGATGACATTCAGGACATCAAGGGTAATAGGACTACAGTTCTGATGACCATTCAGAAAAAGTTCCAAAAATTGCTTTGAAGGGTGGACTAGGCACTGGTGTCAGTGCATAGCTTCCCAAGGGGAGTACTTCGAAGGTAACCATAGTGATATTCAGTAATGAGGTACATAGCACTTTTTCTAGGATGAGTTCGCGAACTTAATTGTCAGACCTTGTAAATTACCGAGCTACCAAAACCCATCATTTAACAAGAAAATTAAAATGTGAAGTTTCTATTCATTAAAATATGCTTTCACTTATTTTACTTCATTTACATATTGATTTTTCACAATGGCCTAGGTAGCCAGAACCATTACCTTTGTCTTAAGTCAAGAATGCTGAGGCTTCAATAATGGTAACTGTACTCATGTTAACACTTTAATTGTGGAGATGTTTGCCCTCTAGTAAAATTAGGTTATTTAATAGTGTTATCCTTTCCTAAACTGGCAATTTTCCTTCTGGTTAAACTCTCATTTCATTCCACAGCCTTGGTTCGACTGTCCCAATTTTTTCACAGGTGGCTTCACGTTCCAAATTGAAACATCCTCCAGAGCCATTTCTGTACATTTTACACATTTCTACACTAACCTGTCAATCTATTGCATACTCAGCACAATCTATTATCTGTAACAGAGACTGTTTAAATCAATGCAGTAAAATTGAACCAAAACTGACCTCACCAAAGGGCTGCCATATTGGATATTGCTGTGAGCTTGCTCTGTAGAGAGCACTTTAAGGGTTTGCTTTGCAGCCCTTTATAATTTTTAATGAAAGTATTAGGTTGGTGCAAAAATAATTGCAGTTTTGCAATTATTTTTAATCTTTTAAACCTCAATTACTTTTCATCAATCTAATAGATTGATAGAAAAATGGGTCAGAAAGCATTCAGATTTTCTTTTTTCATTTTTATAAAAATTATTATATGATACCATTGAGATAATTTTTAAAAAATAGAAAAATAAACACCTTAATCCTACCACTCAAATTACTTTCACGTTTTTCACATTCCCTTCTAGTTTTTGTCCATATGCACAATTTTTTAAAGCATATTTTAAAACATATTGTAGTGATCCTATAATTATGTGTTTGTTTGTCCTCTTGATGCTCTTGATACTATATTATATGTCTCATGTTTTTGCTTTTTTCAGTATTTTTACCTTTCAGTATTGTCATGATCTTTCATAATGTTTAATCATTTCCTTATTATTGAACAGTAGCCACGTCTACCTAGCATTGCTCAGGATAATTATTAACCACTGGTAAATACTATTTAATAGCCATGAGAAGAATGATTATCGGTTATAATAATTTTCTGTAATTGCAGTAATTCAGAGCTGGGAAACTTTCAGCTTTGTAGCCAGATTAGTTTCACACCTGTCACGTGCTCTTCCATACTGGCCGAGTGGAAGCCTGGGGCAATAGGTCAGCAAGGACACTCAGAAGTAGGAAAGGGTGAGAAGCCTAGCTTTACCATTTACTGCCTATTCTAGGTTAGTAAGTTATTTAACCTCTTTGCATCTCAGATTCCTCCTCTGTAAGATGGCTATAATGATAATACCTACCCTGCAGGATTATTTTAGGATTCATAATATAATATTTGTAAAGCACTCAATAAATGTTGGCTATCACTGTTGTTTTAGCAACACCTGTAATTTGGGGCATCTGCCCTTGTGACTTATTAATGGTTATGTAATGGATCCTCACCTGGCCCTGCAGTTGTTTTGAAAACCAATGAGCAGTTTCAGTGAATCTGTGCATTTATCTGATATAATTTCATAAGTTTATCCATTAGATAAAAAACGTTTAAAATTATCACTTTGAAAAAGTAATAAACATATAGAATTTCTCCAGTCATAGAATGATGGCAAAAGTTAAAACATGTCAGTTTTTAAACTCACCCAACTCAAGTCAACTGACCAACTTGTATTAAGAATATGTGTCACACTACTACTCTATGTGGGAAAAAAATATTTGAGGTGTCCCCCAAATAAGTGTCTTATAGACCACTTGACTTCTATTTTATACCAGACCAAATCAGATGTATCCTTAAATCAGCAGTGGGAATCATAATAGCACCTACCTCATAGTGTTGTTTTGAGGATTAAATGAGTTAATATTCATACAGCAGAATAGTGCTTGAACATAGTATTATGGGAGTGTTTGCTAATAAAATTAAGTAAAAAACAAATCATCACAATGTGGTGATGCTCTTTTTAATGTTTGCATGATGTGATTGATAATTTTATTCACATGGAGATTATATGGAGGGATTAATTTTAATTACATAGAGATTTGGTCATTTATAATTTTTAACTTTTACAGGCAATGCTGCAAATGAGTATCTTTGTGCATGTAGTTATATTTTCCTTCTTTTTGAGATATTTCCTTTAGGATAAAATCCAAGAAGTAGATCTGCTGGAGCAGTTTTATGAAGAAGCAGTTTAGTTCTGAGGAGAAAGTTTTGCAGGAAGTGGGCAGAAAGGAACAGAGCGAGGGTTTAGAACAGGGGTGTCCAAACTTTTTTCAATGTTTTTCACCAAGGGCCATATGCGCTAAAATACACAAACAGCCGGGCCACTCACTCGAGGTGAAGTACGTATTGCCTCACCTGGTTTATTTAAGTAAACTAAATATATTTTTGGAATTTGCTGCGGGCCAATTAAAAATGGATTGCGGGCTGCAGTTGGCCCGCGGGCCGCAGTTTGGACACCCCTGGGAGCATTGCTGAAGATGGCAAAGTCAGGAAAGCTGCTGAGAGGTGGGGGGCTCTCCCAACAGCTTGAGGGCTCAGTGTTGTTGGGTGTTATAGCAGGGAGACAAAAGCAGGGTAATGTGGTGAAAAGAGTAATGGGCTGGAATCCAGTGAAATGACTTTTAGGTCCCTCTACACCTCTCCCTTGAACTGTAAAGTCGTTTTGTCCCCCTAGGTCTCTTTTTCCTAAGCCTCTTCCAGTAGTAGGGTCTATGAGTCCTTTATTTCTCAAACATTAACCAGTACCTTATACATGGCAAGATCTGTGTTCAATAAATTTAGAGTGTAGTGAACTTAAGTGATAGACAAATAGAAAATTAAAGAGGCATGGAATGGGGTGGGAGAGCACCCATTCCAGCCTTGAAGAGTGGGTCCTGGCGTAAGGGAAGAAACTTTTCTAGAGGAAGTAATGGTGGAGCTGAGACTTAAAAGATGGGCAGTGGTTAAGCAGACAAGGGGAGAATGAACAGCAGTCTGGGCATGGGTCAAGGCATGGTGGGAACACCAGGGCCCAAAGGACCGACAGTTCTGTGTCCTTGGGCTCAAAAGCAGGGCAGGTGGTTGGAGACATGGTTGGGGTGGTCACCAGGGTCATTGCACATCACTTGAAAGACTTTGGGTTTTCTACATACCATTTTACCCAAGAATGGTTTTGAATGTATGCCAGCCTCCACGCGCAACCAAGAATCTGTCTTGATTTCCCCATGCCTTGACCTTTCTTTCCCCGTGAGGGTCAGAGCACCTTGCTTTCGAGGGTGACCACTAGCTGTCGCTATTGAACAGATCTAGCTCCCCACAGTTCAAAGCCAGTGGTGTCCTTGGCCGATAAGGCCAGGGGGCCCTACCAGATGTTTCAGTCCAGCCCCGCCTCCATTAGGTCTGTTCTTCCGCCCTAAGCGGTGACTCACAGGCTGGCACACTGTCAGGAGGTGGTGGTAGTCCTTGAGTAGAACTGTGGGCACCAATTGGGGAAGAAATTGTGGTGAAGTGCGGTACACCACCACAGTTAGCCACTGGGTGGCGCTGCCACCCCTGAGGCAAAAGAGAGGCCGGTGAAAAGGAAAAAATGTCTGGTTAGGACAGCCATGCCCTTTGGTTTCGGGGTAGCGTAGCTTTTGATCCACACTATTACCCGAGTTCAAGGTTCCACAGGACTGCCCACGACGTTTGAGGTAGGTCCACCAACCCAGCAGTCCTAGGTCAGCCAAGTGCGGCACAGAGAGACACGCCAGCGCTCACGTTTCCTGAGTCCTTCAGGCCTCAGGCCCAACGGGTGTGGGTCTTTTGACCTGTCACTCAGTTTCCACGCTCTGGTTCCAGGTGATGCAACGTGCCAGTGTGCCCTCCTTTGGCTTTTGTTTCCTTAGCCTCCTTACCAGAAACTCCCATCTCTAAAGCTCCCAACTCAGTGGGTTTTCGTCTGGCACTTTTCTATTTTTTAAGAACACATTTCCTGCCTCTCCTTTCTCCTGTGGCATTACCCTTTGCACTAGGTCCATGTCCTGACCCCGTGTGTTCTGGATCTGTGCAGACTAAATTCTGCTTCTCCTGGCGCTTTTTCCCTCCCCTGTGGGCTTCGGGGTTCCAAGTCCTGTTTTACCTTTTTGAAAACTCTCTTTTATCATCTGCCTTATCCTTATATTTGCCCTGTCACCCCACCCCCAGCCCCCTTCTAATTCTAACTGGGAAACTTGTACACTTAAGAAATTAGGTCAAGAATTGCTGAGAGGGAAGAGGACTGAGTATTAAGGGATATCCTGCCTTTCCTTGGAGACGTGAACTGGTGACCCTCAAGTGGGATGGAGATCTAGGGGTGCTGAGATGTTGACATTGAGGCAGAATCCCTGGAGACATTGTGAGACACCGTGAGCACTGTATCAGGGTGGCCAAATGTGTTTTTATTTTCCCTTAATACTGCAAATTAGTTTGGTTTGCATACCTCCCTTGAGGAATTAAGGGACGCTTCCAGGACTTGATTAGCGTATGTGTCCCAGTGCTCTGGGCTGAGCACTAATGATGAGGAATGTGGGTTTTTGGCAAATTCCCTGGACAGAAGGGGGAATGGGTTCTGCCCTACATGTAGCACCCAGAGTGGGGAGTAGGAGCTCAACCTGGGCGGGCCCGTAACCCAGACCCCAAAGAACTAGTTAGTAGCATAAGACGCTGACTTCTTTCTCTGACATCACTTTAGAGCCATGGTCTCCGAAGGGGACATGTCAGAGGAACTACTGGGATGTGGGGAGAACATATTAGAATTTCTATTTGTTTTTTATCTTTTTAAGATTTGCATTTTTGCATATGTTTTATGTTAGCAAATATTACATGCATATATAAATAATAACTATGTATCTATTAGAAATACATAAGCATTTTTTAGTGATGAAGTACGTGATCAAAAGTTTCAGAGACCATGCTCTGGAGAATCGTCGATGCTTTGTGTCTGATACACTGCTGGCCCAGAGCGCCCAGCGGAAGAGAAAGGCCCAGCCTGTGTGCGCAGACTTCGTGGTGAGGTCGGACTTAACTGTCCTTGATAGGGGGTTCTCCAGGCACAGCAGTTGGGATGACTGTCCCCTGTGCCAATTTGAGTCACCGCCTCTGAGGTCACCTCAGAGCTCCTTGCTACCTGATATCTAGGGCCATTCATTGCATTCTTTACTGAGGAGAGGGAATCATAGTTTCTTAAAGGGAAATTTCAAGAGGTGAGAGGCCTAGGATATTCTTCAGTATCATGGCGGGGCGGGCGGGGGGGGGGCTGTTGTGACCAGTTAGGACATTGCAGATGGTCAGTGGGAGTGGATCTCGCCACCATGGTTAGGAGCCTGACATCTTAGAAAATGTGTCCTTCTGCTCTGACTGTGTATGTCCTCACTTCTGTCATGATTTAGGTTTGTGACAAATCCTTCTGGTTGTCTAACAGAACCCGAGCTTTTTGGCCGGTTCGAATGTACTCATTTCTCAACCTCTCTTGAAGGGAGGGGTGGTCACATGATGTGGGCTGTGAGCTGAAACCCTGGATGGGGCTTCCCAGCTTGTTCTTTATCAGGGGTCAGATTCTTCTGACGTGCATCTTGTGCCCTTCCCGGTCCTGTTTTTCTTGGCTGAAACACAGCAACAAGGAGGAGGATGGATAGTTGAGTGGAAAGACAGGAAGGAGCCTGGCTCCCTGAGGCCCTGGTCTGCCTCTCCCAGACATTTTGTGATGGGAAGAAAAGAAATCTCTACTTGATTCAGCCACTGTCAGTGGGTCATTCTGGTACCCCCAGGGGAATGCAGTGCTAGCAAACATGAAGTTGAACTTTAGGAGTTGCTGACACTTTGGTTAAGGCTATTGACTTCATGCAAGATGCTGACACCTTGAGAACTGAAGTATCCCCGGTCTTTGGGAGATACTTTGGGAGATACTTCCCCCCTCTTTCCTTGGCAGTGGTAGAAATAAGCTGTCCTGTTACTTTCAAGTCCTCGGAGGAGGAGAGAGGCATTGAGTGGGCCTTTAAGAATAACTACTTCTGTCAGGAATGTGGAAAGTGGAAGACAGGGTGGTGTGCGAGAGCCTGCTGTGCAGGTCTGAGAGAGCTGATGGTGCGAAGCTCTTCTAATAAACATTCAGTGATGGCAATTGGTGGCTTGAAATCGGCCACATCACAGAAGCAGCAAATATTACAAATCAGAGCTTTTTTCTTTTTTCTTTTTCTGGCGAGCCACTTGTTAAACATTTAGCAACACACCCTTTGAAAGATCAAAGGTTTAGTTAACTAGGTGAACATTGTTTCATGGCTTCTCTCACTTCCCCCATGCAGTCCAATAAGTGACAAGTGAGCAGAATCAGGGAGCAGCTGATTTATAGTGAACACAGGCTAAAGCCTTAATATGTCTCTGGGCCTCAGAAAACCCCTAAAAGTTCAGGCTGAAGGCAAAATTAATTTCAATCTGACTTGGCTGTAAGTTTGTCATCTGATTATGCTCCTGTCTCGGCACTCACCTCCTTTCCACCCGCCCCCATCCTGACGACAGGGCCTCAGCTCTTGCAAACTTGGCTTCTTGCCCCATTTATGTCACCCGCAGAAACCCCTGATTCCAGCACTGGCACAGCAGTTTATCACTTGCATCCAGACACCTCATGCTCTTCTCTGCTTCGGTACCTATGTGCCAGGCACTCCTCTAGGTCCTGGAGTTGCACTGCGCTGAGTAGACGAAAACCCGCCTCATGGAGCCCACCGCCTAGCACAGGGTTTGTGGCGGATGGTGTTTTCCAAGTGTGGCTACACTGTGTGTATTCCATCCCCCCTGCTGTTCTTACAATGTGACTTGCCACTCGTCCAGCAAGAGATGGAGTCTGTTTTCCCTCTCCTTTGAAATGGGGGTGGGTCTTCATAACTGCTTCGACCAACAGCATATGGTTGGTCGTGGAAAGCAATCCAGCTTCTGCCTGGCTCTTTCACTCAGGACATGTGCCTTTGGAACCCCGAGCCACATGCAGGAAGTCTAGCACCCTTAAGGCTGCTATTCTGAGAGAACATGTGGAGAAGCCACGGAAAGCTCGAGATGCCCAGGGAGCCCTGAGCTATTCCAGACTTCAGCTATTCAAGTTTTTTCAGTTCAAGCACCAGATGCATGCATGATCGAGCCGTCAGATGCTTCCAGATCCTGATCTTTGAGCCACTCTTGCTGTGCTGAGTGGAGCAGAATGTGCCATCCTCTCTGCGCCCTGCCCAGACTGCAAATCTGCGAGAGAAGTAAATGTTTTTTCTGAAGTACTAGGGGTTAGGACTTCAGCATATGGACTTCAAGGTCCTTGGTGTGCTGGTTGCATCCCTTAACTAAATGGCATAGCACCTGTCACATGACACTTTCCAAACACTTCTTTCTATCTCTGGGTTTTCATAACAGTTCTCTTGTCTTGTCCCTATGATGGGCCTAGGGTTCGAAATAGCTGCAACTAGCCCTGAAATAATACATTCCCTCTTTTGGCTGCCTTATAATCTTGCCCACACGTTTGTAAATAATCCCCTTTTTATTAAACGCTACTAAAATTATCCCATTTGCCATCTCTTACCTGTTGGGGACCTGACCCATGTAGGGCTTTGTTGAATGGTTAATGTCGCTGATGTCTTGTTTCCTATGTGGTTGTAGTCAGGTGATGCCTCGCAAGTATTCGATAAGTATTTGTTGAAAGAATGAATGCATGAATGAATGAATGAATGCATGAATGAATGAATGAATGAATGAATGAGCGTGTGAGGATGTGAACTCCGATCCCTTCTCTCCAAACTTCTAATCAACAGTTGAGCGTTCATATGTAAAGTGTTGAGCCTTGATGCTCTCTGAGTGCGATAGATGAGCATAGGTCCTGTGGCTCAGGTTTCCAGGGACCCCCACTTCCATGGCTTTGTTGTAGAGATTCATTTCCAGGCGTGCTCCTTCCTGGAGGAGCAATATAAAATAATCGAAAAAAATATCTGAAATAGACAACATGGTGAGGACACTGTGTCCATTACATGAAGAGTAGGGCGAGTCCTTCAACTCAGGGACAATTAAAAGGTTCAGACCACAAAATAAGAAATGAACATTGAAAATTTTTACTTGTATAGGTCATGGTTTTAAAGGAACCATCCTGAATGTACTGAAGTTATATTGACCAGTTAAGAATTTATAGTTTATATGACCTTTATTATAATTAATATTGCATTAAGCATCATAACATTATTGTATATGAGGTAAATTTGATATAACTACGTTGTAATTATACCTATGGTTACTATCAATTTCACAACTGTAGGTTCATGACATTTGTTATAATGACCTGTCCACTGTGCAAGTGTTAGAAGAGCTCCTTCAGATTGTTGAGATGTGAGGCGTGACTTGCAACTCTCTGGGGAGACTCATTTAACTCTCTGGGGAGATACCTTCATGGATGGAGCTTAGATAAATATCAGGCAGAACAGTCCCAAGCTCCTTTATCATGCCCAGCCCTAAGAAAGTTCCTAATTTTTTATAAATTTGTCCATATTATAATTTCTTAGGGAGAAAAATTCTAGCATCTTTCTCACTGGAGTTTTCAGCAGGAGAGCAGTCCATACTGAATTGACATAATACACTTCTTCTTGACGCAGAGCTCCCCCTTTGATAATCTCCAGGGCACATTCTTCCTTTGGAGCTGCTTCTGTGTCGAGTATCCCAGAAACTGCGTTGATGGCTGTGTCTGTTAAACGAAAAGAGAAGAGTGGGGTTATCCAAGACTAGTAGAGTTTATGTGATGGAAGGCCTGCTGGCACCCACAACTAGCTATTAGGGGCTGTTTGCCAGTGCTTGCTCTGCAGGACCCATGGGCCCCGTTGGCAATACATGGAGAAGACTGGGTGTGCTAAGGCCTGTTGGGCAAAGGGAGGCTTAGTGTTAATACAGGCCCTGTCTTCCTGGACAAAGACTTGTGGGGACAGTTAGAGGTGATTAGTTGAAAGATTTGTCCCATGTTCCTCTCTTGAGTGTTCTGGTTGGGGTTGAGGGAGTAACACGGGGGAGCAGAATAGACAGAAGTCATATGATAACCCAGTAGCTAATGAGAAGTGTGAGAGGGCAAAAACCGAGTGCTATATGCTAATGATCTATTGACTTGCAAGAGGAAGGAATGGACAAGAATCCATGCCTTTGTTCCCTTGTCAACACTAACCACTTTCACTTAGAAGGAAACTCTATTGTTACCTTCTCTCTCCTTCCAAATTTTCATGTTCTTACACAGCTTCTGTATCTCTCTCCACCCATTTCTTGTTTCTCTCTCTCTCCCCCTCCCTCCCTCCTCCCCCTCTCTAATTCTGTAACTATTACTCAATTTACTCAATTACTCTTTAAATGAAGTTTTCTTATCATACCTGCCACATGTTTTAAACTTGCATTTGGACTTACAGAAGAGTTATAAAAATTATGCAGAGCATTGCCTTGTGTCCTTCATCCTGCTTGCCCTGATTGTAACATCGTACATAACCATTGTACAATTATCAAGAGCAGGTATGATCTAATTGGAACAATATTACTAACTAAACTACAGACCTTATTTTTCACTGATATCCTTTTTATGTTTCATAATCTCATCCAGGATTACACTTAGTACTAATTTCTTCCTATTTTCTCTCCAGTCTGTGACAGTTCTTTAGTCTTTCCCTGTCTGTCATGAACTTCACATTTTTCAAGAGTACTGATCAAATGTTTTATACAATGCCCCTCAATTTGAGTTTGCCCATTTTTCTCTTATAATTGGAATGAGATTATGCATTCTTGGCAAGAATACTACAAAAATAATGTTGTGTCCTTCTCAGTGCATCAAAAAAAAAGTTCATATGTTGATATGTCTTATTACTGGTGATGTTCTTAAGAAAAACAAACTCACACTTGATAAGTATCGTACAGTAAAGCAATGGCCTTTGAGTATCTATGAGGACGCACGATATTCAGAATAGAGTCAGGTGATGAGTGTGGTGTCACTCAGCATATTTGGTGGTCAGAATAGAAAGAAGGGTCAAAGATTAGTCAGAGGCTCCACTAGTGACTTCCTTATGTCATTTAAGGAAGAAGTGCTTCCTTAAATAAGGCTGAGTGCTCTCACTGGTTTTTAGTACATTACACCTGAATCAGGGAGCTCAGCACTTTTGTTACCCACCATGGCAAGGCAGACAATCCATCTGCAAGCCATTTATTCCAATCTCTTTTCCTTACCTGTGTTTATGAGTCCGAGGATACAGAGCGTAATCGACACATTGACTTTGGTCACTGAGTATTCCTTTCTGATGGAGGAGAAAAACCCATCCAGGGCAAATTTGCTTGCAGCATAGGGAGCAATAAGTGGACTAGCTATTTTTCCTAAATGATAAAGACATGGGTTAACATGGTGACCCATTTCAACTCTGACAGAGCTGATCTTTGCTTTATCTGTAGCAGGCTTTGTAACCGCTGTGGAGTTCTTTTACCTTGGAGTCATACTTTCTCTCTGTCCCCTATAGAGATTATCATGCTGTGTTGAATTTCTGAAAGAAAAATATTATTAAGGTATCAAAGAAGTTTCCCTTGAAGAGACTGGGGTGGGGTATGGTGTGGGCTGCAGGAAAGCCGTCATTGAAGAGGCATTGGTTATATTTTAGTAAGGGTGCTAAGTAAAGGGGACTAAAAAAGAGCCATGTAATCCCATAGCTGATAAATCTTCCACCTCTGATCCAAGAAAGCTGGGGATCCAAGGGTTTGGCAAGAGCTCTCTTCCAACACAGTGAACTATCACTTATTTACTTTCTATACAAGAGGAACACACACTCCTGTCTTTGCTTTTCTCCCCAAAACTCCTTTTCTTATGTCCATCAGCCTGGTTAATTCTCACTCCAGTGTTAAGGAGGACATGTGGACATATGCCTGATAGGATGCCCTGTTCTTTATATTGTTTTCAAGAGGAGGGAGTAGAAGTAGCCTGAGACCTTAGACTCTTTGCTGAGCATTGTTATAACAGCTCCTTTAAAATCCTTGTCTGCTAATTCTAAAATATGGGCCATTTTAGGATTGATCTCCCTTGGTTGCCTTTCTTCCTGAGTATCAGTCACATTTCCTATTCTTCTATGTGTAGTAATTTTGCATTGGATTCTTGATATTGTGAATGATACATTGTAGAGTCTCTGGATTCTGTCATATTCCTCCAAAGAGTATTAATTTTTATTTTTTTAGATGGGCAGTTAACTTGGCTGAAACCCTATATCTCTTGTAGGAGGTACCAGCTAAAATCTCTGTTTAATTATTTAATCTTAACTAGATATCTGTGCTGCCCATGAGAAACCCAGGGTACAAAGAGAGATCTGGAAAGAACTTATGTATATAGTATTTGATGCTCCTTCACTGTGGCTCTTTCCTTTGCAGGATGTCTCCTTTCATTTTCTGGCTGCTACAGAAACCCCAAACTCTTCCTTCTTCAAGATAGTGAGATGGCAGGTTTCTGTCCCAGATGTGGCACTGATTAGGCCTTGCCTTTAAAGCATAAACCATAATTGGGAAACTCACCTAGTGTCATTTTCCTCTTTCAAGTCTCAACAACTCTACAGTTTCTTTCTGCTTTTGCTTTTTCTCTCCAGTGCTTTCAATGGTTGTTTTCTATATTTTTTCCAAAGCTTGTTATCTGGGGAAGGTTGTTCTGTTAGGTACTCTGCCATTATTGGAATTGGAACCTCTTTAAGTTTTTAAATATAATGAAGTTGCATGCCAAATCAATGAAAAAATGATGGTTTGCTTATTCAGTAAAGATGCTGGAAAAGTTAGTTAAGTAATGGGCAAAAATTGTTAGTGTCTTATTTTATATCATATATATATAAAATTCTAGATGAAAAATGGCAGAAGATGTTGTCTACCCAATACTCATTTCCCCTTCTTTAATAACAGAACATGTTTTGGTTCAGGACAGCAATGTGTTCTGGTAAAAATATTTACTTCCTCAAGATTCCCTTGCTCTTTTGGTTAGTTGTATGATCTAGTTCTGTTAATGAGATATCTAACAGAAGGGGTCTTCAGGAAAGATATTGATTCCCTCCTGATAAAATAGATGGATTCAGGTAGCATACAGCTTTTACATTGTATTCTTCCCCTTTCTTCCTAAGTGGACTTCAGGTGTGATGCCTAAAATTGCATCAGTCATTTGTGAACTTGAGGAAAAGCTACACATTAAGTATTATAGAACAGAAATATGGAATAAACTTGGATTCTTTAATATATACTTGTAATAAGTCCACTAAACCAGTTCTGAACTTGTGATTACTTGAGAAAAAGAAACCCATATTTAATGTTAAGAGATTTTAAGTGAAGTTTTTGTTACATGTGCAACAGAATGCTTCTGACTGATAAAAAATAATTCAATCAGAGAAAGAGGATAGTATAGGCAAATATTTATCGGGTCTTTAGTTATGAAAGATCATTCTAATAGAAAAGTAAAAAAATGTGTAAAGAAAAAGAATATTTGATTATATAAAATTTGTATATGTCAAAACAGTAACCATAATCATATCACTACAAAGGTAAAGGGTAAATGATGAACTAGAAAACCATTTGCAACATATTAGAAAGACAAAAGCTTAATATCCTCAATCTTTAATGTATAAAGAATTCTTAAAAAATACAAACAAATCTCTTTAGGGACGCCAACCTCAATCATGAATTTTGGCTTGGGATGACTCTACATTCAAGTTCCAGGAATAGCTGGACACAGAATGGCCAAGCGGAGTATCTGATACCACTGGGGTACTGACTAGTCTAGGGCTGGGACCAAAGACCCAAGCAGGAAATTTCCAGTCAAGATGGTGGAGTAGGTAAATACTGTTCTTGCCTCCTCTCACAATCACATCAGAATTACAACTAAACTACAGAAACACCATCATTGAGAATCACCTGAAGTCTAGTGGACCTGAAGCCCAACTAAAGACATACAGAAGAAGCCATCTTGAAACTGGTAAGAGAAGCAGAGATATGGAATGGTCTGGTCCCACACTCGTGTGTGATGATTAAAAATTGGGAGGGATATCTCATCTGCAGAGGTCCCTCCCAAGGAGTCCCAGGCCCACACCAGGCTCCCCAGCCAAGGGTTCCAGTGCCGGGGAGAGAAGCCCCAATAACTTCTGGCTGTGAAAACAAGTTGAGATTATGGCTGAGTGAGATGAGGGTGGGTGGAGTCCCAATTGTTCCTCTTAAAGGGCTCGTGCATGGACTTACTTGCTGATGGACTCACTTGTTCTGAGCTCCAGCACTAGGGCAGCAGCTCAAAAGGTTCCAGGGACATACTGGTAGGAACTAAGTTGTCTGGCTCAGGGTGAGGGCTGGAGGGGCAGTTGTCTCCCTGACAGAGGAGCTGGCAGAAGCCATTGTTTTTTTATTAAGCCATCCCCTTCCTGGTGTGTAGGCACAGGTGGCTGCTATATCTGAATCTCTACTAACCTGGCTAGCACTGTTCGTTCATTCCACCCTAGTGATTCCCTGAGACCCTGCCCCACCCGACTTTTGGGTACACCCAAACCGCTTCCAGTGGCGTTTCCCTATAAATGGTCTGTCTTGGCTTATGATGCAGACTTTCCTAAAATTTCTTAAGGTTCACAAAATCTAAACAAGCAGCATCTGGCTTCAACGTGTCCTGTACCTCTTGCTGAGCAGTCCTAAGCCTGGCACTAGCTTCAGCTGGCCTCAGTTCATGGTTTGGCCTCTCAAGGCAGCTCCAAGCACAACACAGGTGGTGGCTATCTGTAGATTGCTTTGTGTCTCACGCCAGGTGGCCCCAGGCAGGGCACCGGCTGAAGCTGAACTTGGCCTATGGTGCGGCCCCTCCCAGGAGGTCCTGGAGCTGGCATGCCCAGTGTCCAGCTTTGGACTAAGACAGAGCTGCCACCAAGGATGACACATCCAAAGGGCAGACTGTGCAGGAACCAGAGCCCTGCTAAAGTGAATCCTGCTCTGTAGGATCAGCCCCTGGACAACAGCTCCTCCACTGTAGTCATGGCCAGTCCTTACAACCAACCAGCCCAAGGATAAATCCCTCCCATTGACATGCAAACAGCAACCAAGGCTCAACTACAATAGGAGGGTACACACAACACACACAAGGGACACACCTGGAACACCCAGTTCAGGTGACGAGGGAGACTGAGCCACTGGTCCCCACAGGACACCTATTACATAAGGCCACTGTACTAAGACCCGGAGGCACAGCAGCCCTACTTAAAACATAGAAACAACACAGGGAGGCAACCAAAATGGGGAAACAAAGAAACATGTCCCAAATAAAAGAACAGGACAGTGCTCCAGAAAAAAACTAAATGATTTCAGGGAGAACTTCAACAAAGAAATAGGAAACATAAAAATGGAGATAGAAAACATAAAAAAGTCAGAAATAAAGAATACAATAACCGAAATGAAGAATACATGAGAGAGAATCAAAAGTAGATTAGATGAAGCAGAGGATTGACTCAATGATTTAATAGATAAGGTAGCAGGAAACACCCAATCAGAAGAGCGAACAGAAAAAAGAATCCAAAAAAATGAAGATCATTTAAAGGGCCTCTGGACAACATCAAGCATACCAACATTCACATCACAGGGGTACCAGAAGGAGAAGAGCGAGAGCAAGGAATTGAAAACCTATTTGAAGAAATAATGACGGAAAACTTCCCTAACCTGCTGAAGGAAATCGATATACAAGCTTCAGTAAGCACAGAGAGTTCCAAACAAGATGAACCCAAAGAGGCCCACAACAAGACACATCATAATTAAAATACTAAAGGTTAAAGACGAAGAGAGAATCTTAAAAGCTGCAAAAGAAAAGCAGTTAATTACCTACAAGGGAGCTCCAATAAGACTATCTGCTGATTTCTGAACAGAAATTTTGCTGCTCAGAAGGGATTGGCACAAAGTATACAAAGTGATAAAAAGCAAGGACCTACAACCAAGATTACTCTACCCAACAAAGCTATCATTTAGAATCGAAGGACAGATAAAGAGCTTTCAAGACAAGAAAAGCTAAAGGAGTTCATCACCGTCAAACCAATATTACAAGGAATCTTAAAGGGACTTCTTTCAGATGAAAAAAAAAAAAGATAAAATATATGAATAATAAAATGGCAATAATTACATACCTATCAACAATTACTTTCAGTGTAAATAGATTAAATGCTCCAATCAAAAAATAGAGTGGCTGAATGAATAAGAAAACAAGACCCTTACATATGCTGCCTACAAGAGACTCACTTCGAAAGACACACACAGACTGAAAGTAAAGGGATGGAAAAAAGATATTTCATGAAAATGGAAACAAATAAACAAACAAAAAAGCTGGGGTAGCAATACTTATATCAGACAGACTTTAAAACAAAGGCTATTACAAGAGACAAATAAGTACCCAGTAATCCCACTTCTGGGAATTTATCTGAAGAAACCCAAAATGCTGCATCGAGGGGATGTGTGCATCCGTATGTTCATTGCAGCATTGTTTACAATAGCCAAAATGTGGAGGCAGCCTGGTGTCTCTCGATGGGTAAATGGATAAGGAGGAGGTGGTACATCTATACAATGGAATATTGCTCAGCTATGGAAGGGAATGGGTTCTTGCCGTCTGTGGCGGCATGGATGGACCTGCAGAGTATTGTGCTGAGTGGAGTAAGTCAGATAGAGAAAGACAGATGCAATGTGATTTCACTTATATGTGGAATCTAAAGAACAATATAAACAAA
This sequence comes from Rhinolophus sinicus, assembly GCF_057876585.1. Lineage (NCBI taxonomy): Eukaryota > Metazoa > Chordata > Mammalia > Chiroptera > Rhinolophidae > Rhinolophus > Rhinolophus sinicus. The sequence continues at coordinate 19,226,121 of NC_142511.1, forward strand.
CAAACAAACAAACAAAACAGAAACAAACTCATAGATACAGAAAACATTTTGATAATTGCAAAATGGGTGGGGGGAGGTTGGGGGATGGATGAAAAAGGGGAAGGGATTAAGAAGTAGATTTAATGTTGCACCATAGTCATGGGATTGTAGGGTATAGCATTAGGAATATGGTCAATAATAGCTGTGTGATGTCAGATGGGTACTAGATTTATTGGGGTGATAAATTGGGGGGGCTGGGGGCAGGGTGAAAAAGGTGAAGGGATTAAGAAGTACTAATTTGTAGTTACAAAATAGTCATGGGGATGAAAAGTAAAGCGTAGGGAATATAGTCAGTAATATGGTTTTAACTATGTATAGTGCCAGGTGGGTTCTAGGCTAGTCAGGGGGACCACTTAAATTATATAAATGTCTAACCACTATTCTGTATACCTGAAATTAATATAAGAATCCTATTGGATGTCAATTGTAATTGACAAATTAAAAAAGTGGGGAAAATGGTGAAGGGGAATAGGAGTTTCAAATTTTTAGGTATAAAACAAATAAGTCGTGGGGATGTAATGTACAGCATAGGGAATACAGTCAATAATGTGATAGGGTGGTACGGTGTCAGATGGTGGCTGGACTTATGGTGATCACTTCTTTAGGTATATAAATGTTTAATAATTATGGTGTACCCCTGAAACTAGCATAATACTGTGTGTTAGCTATATTTTAATAAACATCTTAAAATAATATCCAAGCAAGGCTGCGGGATACATTGTTGGTTGCCTCGAAGACTTTAGTTTCCTTTTCTTCCCTGTATCAGAACCCCAATTGAATTCATATTTCCACCTGTTGCAAAGACTGCTAGTATTCTCTCAATATATCATCTGTCCTTTAATAATAGAATCCCTGAAGTGTGGCTGGGCTTACAGTTATCTGGAACAAGGTCCACATTTTTCAGCTTCTTTGAGCCAGAATGTGCCAAGTGACTAAGTGCTGTCCAGTGGATTGTAAACAGAAGTGTATCATGCGATTCCTGGGATATGTCCTTAAAGGAAGAAGTCAGTCTCTCTCTTCCCTTCCCTTCCTCCTTCTTGGTGCCCAAAGGTGGATGTGACGGCTGTGGCTCCAGGACTGTCTTGGATCCTGAAGTAGAAGCTGTTTTCTGAGAAGGGCAGAGCATTGAGAGCAAAGGAGGGAACCTGGGTGACCATGGAGCTGCCATCCTAGCCCTAAACTGCCTACCTCCAGACTTGATTTACCTTATAACTTATTTAATCTACTTCTATTTTAGGTTTTCTGCAGCAGAGAGCTGAACCTAATCCATATTGATCCTTACTTTTATGCAGCCCATGTGCCAAAGGTAAGCTGATACCCTCTCTAACTGTAGGGGTGGGCCTGTATAATTTATTTTATCCCATCTTCCTTGCCCATAATTGATACAGGAATGGGCACGTGACCCATTTGGGACCAATGTGACTAAGAAGAATTTTGTTGGCATGTCCGGGAAAGTACTTTGTTCTTCTGGGAGAGTTTCTTGAAGTAGCAATCCTGTTTCTTTTCTTCTGGGCATTTTTGTGCATGGATATGGGGGCTGGAATTGCTGAAGTTATCTCACTGTCAGCTGAGGATGAAGCCACATATGGAAGAGAGCAGAGCCAAGAGAATCACAGGGACACTGAGCTTGAGCCAAGTCAACTATGAAGCCCACCCTACATCTGGTCTTCCAGTTATGTCAATAATTTTACTTATTGTTAAAGTCAAAAATAGATCCAAATTATTTATAAGAATAGCATAGTGGTTAAAAGTTTGAGATCTAGAGTCAGATGACCTGGGTGTGAATCCCAAGCATACCATTTCTTAGCTGTAATATGTAGATAGTAATACTACTATGCTGAAGTAATTCATGTAATATACTTAGCACAATCTCTGGCACATAGAAAGCATTTAGTAATGCTATTATTAATAGTATTATTATTTCAGATTGGTGAGAAAAGTATGAACTATTGAAAAAATCATGTTGGGACAAATAGCTAGCTACTTGGAGAAAAGAGAAACACCATTCTGTTGAATAAAGTCTAATTATATTAGAGAGTATATGTGTATGTGAAAAGTAAAATAATAAAATATGGAAGAATATATAATGTCCAGGTAAGAGATACTCTTTAAAGCATAAAATCAAGGGCATACACTATGAAAGGAGATATAAGTTTGACTATATAAGATTTGCAAAGCTTCTGTGTAGTAGAAGTGCTCACGATTGACTCCCTACACACATCCCTTCAAAAAGGTTTGCCTTCCCAGCCATAGAGAGTAGGCCAGTGATAGCAAATATACACAATGGCTTGAACACAGATCATGTTGTTTCTCCCAAGAAATTGAAATAAGTGACATAAGGATTCTAATAAACTGCTGTTGAATTTTGAACTAAAAGGTCATATAAAGTTGGGACTGGGGTAGCCATTTCCAGCATGGAAAAGGATACCTAAACAGAAACAGTGGCCACACGGAACAGACAAACAAAATGAGCATAAAAGTTGGAGCTCAATTGTAGCTAACATTGATTTAGTTCTTATGTGCTAGTCTAAAGTCTAAAGACTAAATAATTGCCTAAAGTTGCATGGTTAATGAGTAGGAGAACCACGATTCAAATTTGACTGCAGTGGCCCACACTTTCAAGCATTAGGTGGAATATCCTCTGTAGAAGCCACTGTTCTTTATTTATTCTTTTATTTTATTAAATTTAACTTAATTTTTAAATTAAGTTTATTGGGGTGACATTGGTTAATAAAATTATATAGATTTCAAGTGTATAATTCTATAATACATCATCTATCTATTGCATTGTGTGTTTACCACCCAAAGTGAAATCTCCTTCTGTCACCATATATTTGACCCTCTTTATCCTCTTCCACCTTCCCACCTCTATTCTGACCCTCTGGTAAAAACACTAAACTGTTGTCTTTGTCTATGAGTTGTTTTTTTTTTTTTGTCTTGTTGATTTGTTGCTTTCAGTTTTATATCCCACATATGAGTGAAATCATATGGTTCTCGACTTTTTCTATTTGACTAATTTCTCTTAGCAAGATAATCTCAAGATCCATCCATGTTGTCGCAAATAGCAGTATTTCATCTTTTCTTATGGCTGAGTAATATTCCATTGTGTATCTATACCACATTTTTTTTATCCAATCATCTATCGAAGGGCACTTCAGTTGTTTCCATTTCTCGGCCACCATGAATAATGCTGCAATGAACATAGGGGTACATATATCTTTACGGATAAATGTTTTCAGATATTTTGGGAATGTAAGCCTCTGTTCTTTATATGAGTGTTTTTCAGGAGCCATGTGTCAAAGCCAGCCATTTCTGACTTGGTGAAAATTCTCTCTGCTTGAAAATTAAACCTAAAACTGGCAAAATTTATGAATAGCAGTATTGTTTTCACTTCTAATCTGACAGAGGGGGTACCCAAAATTGTTAGTGTTAGTCACTCCTAGTCCTTTTGTATTAGTTTCCCAGTACTGCCATGACAAATTACCATAAATTTAGTGGGTTGAGACAATAGAAATTTATTTTCTCATAGTTCTGGAGGCTAGAAGTCCAAAAGTAAGGTATGAGCAGGGCCACCTTCCCTCTAAAGTCTCTAGTGGAGAATCCTTCTTTGTCTCTTCAAGCTTCTAATGTTTCTGTCAACCTTTGGCATTCATTGGTTTATAATGCATCACTCCAATATCTACTTTCGTCTTCACATTGTTTTCTCCTCCAATTTTGTGTGTGTCTTACTCTTCTTATTAGGACACTTTCATCGGATTTAGGCCCATCCAGATAATCCGGGGTGATCTCATCTTGAGATCCATAACTTAATTACATGTGGAAAGACCCTTTTCCATATAAGGTCACATTCACAGGTTCTAGGTGGATGTATCTTTTGGATGGCCACCATTCAGCCCACTACATCCTTCTAGATGATGATAACGGCATTGCCTGTGGCATTTTATAATGTATTTGCTCAGGTAGCAACAGAGATGCAGAAGCAAGAGACCATGTGAACCCGTGGTCTGAATTTCTCTAGCAGTGATTTTTGTGCCACAAATACTTTTCCTGCTCTAGTTTCAGCTGCGGTTCAAAGGTTAACATAGTAATTGTTCATATTCTGAAGGGAAGCTCCAGACTAGTGACTTTATATAGGATGTGGTAACACACACACACACACAACACACACACACAACACACACACACACACACACACACACACTCACAAAACCCCAAAGCAAAAATGAGTTTGTAACATGTAGACCCTCAATCATCCCAAGGGACTGAAAAGGCTTAGGTGAAGAGGCCAGAGAGGACACGAGTTAGGGAGAGGAAATGAGCAGTGTCTCAGGGGTGGGGGCTTCTGCTCACATCAGTCCTTGTGAGAGGAGCTTCAGGGATACCTTGTGGAGAGTTTGTCCCCAGGAGTTTGAGGTCCACCAAGGACTGGGGTCTGACCCAACCTGAGAGTCTCTGGTTATGGGCAAGATCATTGCAGAGCTACTGCAAAATGTGTTGAGCTCTCCCTGTGGGAGGCTTGAAATCCAGCCCACACTTTGCTCACCACCCTATGGGCCTTGATCCAGGGCTCATCCCTTTGCTCCCAGAGTCACTTCTAATCCTGCCCCAAAGAACATCCCAAAGTGGTGGGTGTATTCGCCTGTATTCCCACTGGATTTCCAGAATCTGAGGGAAATAACATCAGCAAATGCTACCCAAATCACAGGAAGTATGACTAATATTCCAGCAGGGCCCTCTAAAGAACCCACGAAAGCACCCAATGCAAGAGTCAGATGGGGTTATCCTCCCAGTCCAGAGAGCACGAGCTTCGAACATCTGCCATGGCCAGAGGAGTCCAATGCTATAACAGCTGGGTGCCAGCCAAGTAGGACCTTTCCTACCCCAACAGTCTCTTCGTCCCTTCATTCTCCCCTTTCTTTTATACAAGAGAGGCTGGAGGAAGCCTGGTGAGTGAGGAGGAGATGGGGAACAGGAAGAAAGGCCAAACTCATCTCTTTTCCTACCCCAGGTTTTCTACGACAGCAGGTTCGAGTTTGAGGAGGGCAGGGACTTTAGTGAAATTATATACGACTGGACATTTAAATTACTGAAGTGAGACCTTTCTTGGAAGCAGCCAGAGGGTCTCTTATTATCGTAGAGTGTTGCCATCTGCCCTAGATCACATCCAGGTTCAGAGACGAGCTCACACATAGAATAGAGCTGAAGGAAAGAGTCAGGTTGTTTTCTGATTGCACCCTAAAAGATCCACTTGCTCAACTACCACTTAAAAAATATGCCAAAGTATGAGCTTAATTAAATGAAATTAATAAGGTAATAAATGTACCGTTCTAATATACATGAGGCAGTCATGAAACTGGGAGGATTAGGAGCCTGAGTTCTTTGACCAAGGTTAAGTTTTGGTTTAAGTGGGGAGAATGAAGCTAGTATTATAGAAGAATAGATACACGGCAGTTAGATTGCTTTTCTGGGAGGTTTTAGATACAAAGACGCAGAGCTATGGTGACCATATTCTCTGAACTTAAATACGGGACATACAGCCTGACAAGTAAGAGTGCAGACTTGGTGATAACTGGGACAGACTGTTTGCAATTAGCTCTGTCCCAGAAACGCTGGGACTTAGCCGCTGCAGAAACAGCAGGAGCCAGAGTGCTGGCACATGAAGTTGTGTGCTGGAGCTTGTTAACTGAGCAGAAGAGGTCAAAAGCAGGCCTCAGTGTTTGCATCCTCCGTTCCACACCCTCTGTCCCCAACTGCCTTCCTGAGATTTCGAAATTATTTCCGTTTCAAAAGCAGATTTTAAACTGCTTTAATCGAGAGGTCAGAAGAAAATGTACAGGATTGAAAAACTTCCTGTCTGCCTTCATTTTCGGAGTGAACCTGGGCATATGTACGAGGTCTTCTGACTGAGCCCCACCTTGATGTTCTCGATGGCTTTGAGACTGGGAACACACCCTGGATCCTGCCCCTTTATTCCAGCTCTTCCCAAAGTTCTTTCCCCAGCTGGGTCCCTCATGGTCTAAACTCTTTAGTTGTTTGGGCTGAGTCAGATTTAAAAATAAATCCATCTCACTACTCCAGGCTTTGGAGAACCTGAGGCACCATCCTAAGTATTGAGACAACTCATAATCCAATAATAATTGAAGCAACGGGAATGGATGACATTGCCCAGGATGAAAACAGAAGAGGGCTTAGGGTGGAAAGTATCCCAAGGACCAAACAAAAGACTGGGGAGATGAAGAGAACAGAAAAGGGGGCAGTCTTAGCAATTGGAGGAAATCCAGGGAAGAGTTTTGCCTGAAGACAAAGGAGGAGTGTGTGGTGTTGAAACAGCACAAAACGCTACAGAGAGAAGGAAGATAAAATCTATTACTCAATTTTACAAGGTGACTTTGGCAAGAGCATTTCTGTGCCTCCTACCTGCCTGTGAAATGTGGCTCCTCCTATGTCAGAGCATAAGCACAATTCCCAAGGCAAGGATAAAAGCACAGATTTTAAGAACGCCCACAGTTGAATGGTGGTCGCAAACCAGTTCCACCAGCATTACCTAATCACCCACATGCAACCTGAATAGTTGTGCTTGGAGAAGGGAGCTTTGTCAGTGTCCTGTGCGTTCATCGAACCAAGGGTTAGGGGAAGCGTTCCCTTCACTTTAAGTCACACGAGAGTGGCCTCAAGAGGATTATTTGGAGACCTTTACAAGTGTCCTCTGCAGTTTGGGGGTTGTTATTTGACTCACAGCTGAAAGCCTAAAGGCAAGAGGCAGGGTTGGAACTGTCCTAGTTTGAGACCAAAGCTGAGTGCATTATGAGATCTTATCTGTCCACAAATGGCAGGGATCCCATGGAGTGGGGCTGGCTCGGCGTCCCCTGCTGAGGGATGGTAGGTGGGCTGGGCCGAGAGGGCTGGGCTGATCAACACCCAGCTGACAGGAGTGAGCTAGCGGAAGCATTCTTGAGGCTAAGGGGGTCTCCTGCAGGGGGTCTCTGAGCAATCCACGAAAAAGCCTCACACAATCCACTCTCACCTTCTCCAAGCCACTTTTTTCTTTTGAAATAATTTCAAACTTACAGAAGCGTTGGGAGAATAGTATAAGTGACCTCCCCCTCGCCTTCCTGAACTAGTTGAGAATAATTGTTATAATTGAAGTAATTACTGGACCTGATGTTTCATCACTATGAGTATGTTGGCATGTATTTCCCGCACATAGAGACATTCTTCTACATAAATCATCAAAACTTACTAGTTTCCGGGACCTGCCATAATCAGTTACCATAAACTGGGTGACTTAGGACAATAGAAATGTATTCTCTCACAGTTCTGGGGACCAGAAGTCTGAAATCAAGCTGTAAAGGCTCTCAGGCAGAGAGAATCCTCCCTTTCCTCTCGCAGCGTGTAGGGGCTGTCAGCATACCTTACGGCTTCATCACTGTAAACTCTGCCTCTTTATTGACTTATTTATTTGTTCCCATCCCCCCACCTCCTTCCCTTTGGCAACCATCAGCTTGTTCTCTATATCTCTGGGACTGTTTCTGTTTTGTTTTGTTTATTCATTTGTTTTTTTTAGATTCCACACGTGAGATCATGTGGTAAGTTTCTTTCTCTGTCTGACTTATTTCACTTAGCATAATACCCTGGATCCATCCATATTGTTGCAAATGTTAAGATTTCATTCTTTTTTATTGTTGAGTCGTATTCCATTATATGTACCACATCTTCTTTATCTATTGATGGACAGCTGGGTTGCTTCCATATCCTGGCTATTACTAGTAATTCTGCAATAAATATAGGGGTGCATGTGTCTTTTCAGATTAGTGTTTTTGTTTTCTTTGGATAAATACCCAGAAGTGGAATTGCTGGATTGTATGGCAGCTCTGTTTTTAATTTTTTGAAGAACCTCCATACTGTTTCCCGTAGTGGCTGCACCAATTTGCAATCCCACCAACAGTGCACGAGGGTCCATATCCTCGCCAGCACTTCTTGTCTGTTGATTTATTGATGGCAGCCATCCTGACAGGTGTGAGGTGATATCTCATTCTGGTTTTAATTTGCATTTCCCTGATGATTAGTGACATTGAACATCTTTTCATGTGTCTGTTGGCCATCTGTATGTCCTCTTGGGAGAAATGTCTATTCAGGTCCTCTGCCTGTTTCTTAATTGGATTACTTTTTTGTTGTTGTTGCTTTGGTGTTGTGTGAGTTCTTTATATATTTTGCTTATTAACCCCTTATCAGATGTGTCATTTGCGAATATCTTCTCCCATTCAGTAGGTTGTTTCATTTTGTTGATAGTTTCCTTTGCTGTGTAAAAACTTTAGTTTGATGTAGTTTATTTTTTCTTTTGTTTCCTTTGCTCAAGGAGATATATCCAAAAAGATATTACTAAGAGCAGTGTCAAAGGGTTTACTGCCTCTGTTTTCTTCCAGAAGTTTTATAGTTTCAAGTCTAACATTTAAGTCTTTAATCCATTTTGAATTTATTTTGGTATATGATGTGAGAAAGTGGTCCAGTTTTAGTTTTTTGCATGTATCTGTATCGTTATCTGGCCGTCTCTTTGTCCCCTTCTGTTCCTGTCTTCTCTTCTGTCTCTTCTAAGGACACTTATCATTGGCTTTAGAGCCGACCCCATAATCCTGGATGATCTCATCACAAGACCCTTAACTCTCATCTTCAAAGATCCTTTTTACAAATTAGGTCGCATACACGGTTCAGGGACTTAGCATATAGACATGTCTCTTTGAGGGCCACCATTCAACCCACTGCATTAACACTGATGTATCCATCCCTGTCATCTAGTCCATAAACCCCATTCAAGTTTTGCCGCTTGTCCTAGTAATACCTTTTATAGCAAACAGTCCAATTGAGGATCACATGTTGCATTTAGCTGTCGTCACTCTTCAGCTTCTTTTAAGCTGGAACATTCCCCAGTATTTCCTTGACTGCCATGACCTTGACACTGTTGAGTGCTGCCGATAATTCTGTACAAGGTGATGGGCTGGAGCTGACTCACACTGGATCACGAAAACTGACTGTTCACTTTCCATGAATTTTGCAGGCAGGCTGAGGTCATGTTGAAGTGGCCATCATGAGATTCTTCAGACCACAGAAATGCTACAAACATTTTTTTTTTCTCTTTTTAATTTTTCTCTTCTAGAGAGCTAGTGGTTAAATACTTGCCAGCACACTGCTGGTGAATGTCCCTCTGCTTTTATTTTTCTGTTGTTTCCTCATGATTTGATTCAGGCTGCGCATTTTTTGGCAGGAGCACAGGGTTCATTCTAATTTTCTTCCTTTTCATATTTGTAATACTGACAGTAAGAACCTAGCTTCCATTATCCTCAACATATACTACTTATTTGCTTAATGCCCCTGCACGTGATTATTCTTCAGTTGCTCTGTGCCCTCTGTGTGGGTGCCCTCCTCCTCCCCTTGAATGCTGACACCCCATGCCAGGCCACACGATGCCCTCTTCACTCCATGTTGAGCTACCCCCTTGCAGCCCCCTTTGCAGATGCCCTCGTTGCCTCTCTTAGTTCTGGCACCCATGCCAGGTGCTGCATGGATAACTTCCTTGGCCTGGTGTGAACCAAATCACCATTGCTGCCCCTCGTGTGGACTCCTTCCTTATTTCATCTCTGTCTTGATATCCCAAGTCAGGCTGCCATGACTGCTCCCTGACAAAGCTGTCCCATCCTGCTCAAGCTTGACAACCTGTGCTGACAGAGCAATATTTAAGGAAGAGCATCCAAAGGATATGCAAGGGACTCTGACATGTCTACCACTGCCTGCCCTGCTTGTAGCCTAACTCTGCCCTCCCCGTGGCCTCACCGATTAGACCTGTCAATAACCGTACCTCTTTAGGCTGAATGACTTGGGGGAATTGACGTATAGAATTCAACTGAACCAATTAGATGGCTTTTCTTTGGGGGGAAATTTGGAGTTGGGAGATTGAAAGACAAAGTGAGATGGCCATGGAGCAGAAGTCAAAAGTGTATTGTGCAAGTTGTTTCGCTGAGAAAGGCACTATGGCAGCCAGGTTTAACTATGTACCAAATGAAGCAAAGGATTATAGAGAAGAAAGAGGAGCACATGCTGAGAGAAGCAGGTATGGCATCACCATGCTAGCCAGCCCTGGGAGATCCTGGGGTGACCTATGTCCTGATGGCTTCTCTGCTGCAGTTCCCATAAGGCCAGCTGGCTCCCCAGGGATGGACTGAGACAGAAGTGTGCCCAATATGGGCCAGTGATTCGGCACTTCTTCAAAATAATACTCTTTAAGTATTGTTCAACATTTCCTGATTTAGAGAGTACAGGGAAAGACTGATTTTCTAATGCTAGAAATAAAGGATTTATTATCTGCGCATATTACATAGGAGTTCCTGAACCAGAAAACTTCATGGAAAAACATTAAATAATTTAAAACCCAAAGAGTAAAATGGACCATGCCAGACATTAATTGGATTCCGACTTTCAGTTGATTGTGACGACCAACTTTAGGCACATGTCACTTGACTATTTTCAACATTGGTAGCTTTGCTTGTAGGTTTATAGACACATTGAAAAAAAATCCTACCATACATGTTTTTGTCCATATATCTGTGACTGGGTTGATGATTATTCCTTGATAGATTCTTAGCATTATATTTGTTGGGTGACATCGTGGGAATACTTTTAAAGCAATTGATACACATTGCCAAATTGCTTTCGACAAAATGAAAATGAAGACTAGACTTTTACAAATCAATAGTGAAGACCAGTTAGAATGAATAAAGGAACTATATCCTTTTCCACCAAGAGTACCTGAGAGAGCCTGTCTCACACCTCTTTTGTGGAATTAACCAAGTTGTCAACAATTGACAATTTTATAGCTAAACCAAGAAACCAAAGCAACAAAAAACAACACCCCCACCCCCTCCATGGTATTTAGTAGTTTGAATTTGTTCATTTACTTGTGAGATTGCGCAGCTCTGTCCTCATGAAGTCAGTTACTCTAAGAGAAGTATGTTGGTTTGGTTACCATATAGAGCCCTATCTTTTACTTAAAAAAAAATTATTCTAGTAATTTATACCAAGATTGTTGTACAATAAACAGTTCCAAAATGTGTAAAATGAAAAGTAAAAGCCCCTTTCCTTAAACACAATTGAGCTAATACTATATATACTGTTATCTAAATTATTTTTTTGAACGTGTGATTTTTATAGTCAGGATGTATAAACATTTACATAGTAGATTACTACAATCTAGGAGCTTGTCCTCGTGGTGGGTATTCGGTTGCTTTCAGTTTATTATTATTTGTGATGTCTATAAACAGTGCCCTAACAATCGCCTCACACTGGAATGTGGGCTCCATGGTGACAAGCAGCTTCCCTTGCCTCTCTTGCTAACTGCATAGCCCCAGCGTCTGGCACAGTGCCTGGCGCTCAGTGGATCCTAAATTCATAGTTTTTGAATAAATGAATGAATATATTTGGGGAACACTTGTGCAAGTTTATTTCTAGAATGAATTTCTCAGTTGTAAAGTTATGCTCTCTTCCCAGCCATTCCACATCTGGTGGTACCTCAAGTGGACTTCTCATCGAAATCAGTACTTATTTCAACAGGAATCCTCATTGGGGGTAGCTCAACCATCTAAAGCTATATATTCACACCATGTTAGATTCACTTTTCATTTTAAAATTCTATTTCGTTTGTATTTTCAATGATATGCCTTTTTCAAAGTTTGCAACAAGAAGCTGCATGTGAAATTGATTTGCTGTATTTATTGTTAAGAAAGTTTTGCTAACACCTCAGTGGATAAGGACATGGAAAAAGAATCCACAGAACAGAAAATATAAATAGCCTGTAAACACATGAAAATGAAATTCATTCATTAATTACCCGATTTTCATTAAATAGCCACTACATGCCAGGTGCTGTTTCAGGAAATAAGGCTGTAATGGTAACCAAAAATAGAATACATACTACTGAGCTCAGGGAGACAATGTTCCATCTCACCAGTAAACAAAAAAATTCAAATTATAACTACAGTCTGTCCTCCGTATCTGCAGATTCTTCACGGATAGATTCAACTAACAGTGGATTGAAAATATTCTAAAAAAAAATGTTATGTTGTTGGAGACATCTATGTCGTTAGACCTATGATAGTGCATCTGACTGAACATGCACAGACTTTTTGTCTTGTCGTTATCCCCTAAACAATACAGTATAACAACTAGTTATAGTATTCACATTTTATTAAGCATTATAAGTAATCTAGAGATGATTTAAAGTGTTGACCAAGAGAAAAAGGCAAGGCTGCAAGGCAAGCAAAGTATTTCTTGGGGGCTCGATTTGCAATTCAGGGACACAGATTCTGGCAGCAACCAAAAAAGTGTCCTGTCTGGGGATCAGCATTCAGTTTACGTTGGTTGTTTACCAAGAATTATGATTGGAGGGAAATTTATCTTTTGCAAGTCATTGGTTTCCTTTCCGTTACTGGGAAACAAACCGTTTTTGCATAGTCCTTAAAAGGCACAACTATTTTGTGTAGTCCTTGAAAGTTTTCTCAACAAATAATTTTTTTTTTTTTTTTTTTTTGGCAGCTTAGCGAGGTTAGTGCAATTTGTTTGTCCAACAAGATGGAGTCCAGAGTACAAGATGAAGTCACTGTGGTCATCACTTCACAAGCGTATTACAGGAGGATATTCATAGGTTATATGCATATTCTATGCCATTTTACATAAGGGACTGAACACCCATGGATTTTGGTATCCTGGAACCAGTGCCCTGTGGATACCCAGGGAACTGCACTAAACACCTTTTACTTTTATCCACAAAATTGTCAGTAGCTGAAAACTTTTGTTATCTCTGCATAGTAGGTGTGACATAACACTCACATGTATACTCAGGATGGAAATGGGACATCATGCTCTTAGCATTCACTTAAATTGGATTTATTTTTGTATATTTAAGAAGTCTAAACCTTTATTTTTCATTTTGTTTAGAGCAATTTGGAAACATGTACCAACAGCCTTAAAATGGTTCCAACATTTCACCCAGTAAATCTAGTGCTAAGAATTTATCAAGGAAATGATCATCAACTTAGCCACAGATTTATGAACAAGAACATTTATTATAGAGTTTTTTAAAAAGCAAAATATTGAAAGTAGCCTAAATATCTGGCAGTAGAAAAATGTTCTCTATGGGGTCGGACAATTAAGTTCGTGAACTCATCCTGGAAAAACTACTACATACCTCATTGCTGAATATCATTACGGTCACCTTCAAAGTACTCCCCTAGGGAAGCTATGCACTGACGCCAGCGCCTAGTCCACCCTTCAAAGCAATTTTGGAACTCTTTCTGGAATGGCCATCAAACTGTCATCGTATTACCCTTGATGTCCTGAATGTCATCAAAATGTCTTCCTTTAAATATTTCCTTTATCTTCGGTTAAAGAAAGAAGTCACTGGGGGCCAGGTCAGGTGAGTAGGGAGGGTGTTCCAATACAGTTATGTGTTTACTGGCTAAAACCTCCCTCATAGACAGTGAGCTGATGCGTTGTCATGATGCAAGAGCCATGAATTGTTGGTGAAAAGTTCAGGTCATTTTTGTCTAAGTGTTTCACGCAGCCTTTTCAGCACTTCCAGATAGTACAGTTGGTTAACTGTTTGTCCAGTTGGTACAAATTCATAATGAATAATCTCTCTGATATCAAAAAAGTTTAGTAACATTATTGCAACAAGTTCACGAACTTAATTGTCAGACCTCATATAGCTATATCTACATCTGTATCTATATCTATCTGGAAGAAAATTCTCCAAAATTTTGGCATTAATTATGGAGGATTTTAATTTCATTTTACACTTTTTGTAATTTTTAAAATTTGCATGGTGTGTGTGTGTGTGTGTGTGTGTGTGTGTGTGTGTGTAACATTTATAATCATAGAAACATTTTTAAAAAGTTGGGGCATTA